>NC_085064.1:890000-1190000 GCF_963662255.1 Cinclus cinclus
TGACAGAATTAAAAATGAAGGAGCCCCCTGAAAAGCCAGTTCATTACAAATTAACAGTGGTCCTAGCAAAGCAGTGGGCTAAGGCGTGTCAAATAGTGATATGGATAAAGAAACCCAGCATTTGGAGCTGTCAGCGCCAGGAGCAGAGCGAGCCTGGGAACAAATTAATCACATATTGTCAAGGCAAAGTTGCATCAAATTAACACATCGGATTCCAGCATATTAATGTGAGAATGCTTTCACCTGATTATTACTGCAAACCATTGCCACTCTCTGACTGCAAAGATATAATTAAATTGCTAAATAGAAAGTGCATATAATATCTCTGCATGCATTTAGGATGCATGAGCTGAAAAGATCACATCCCAGTAAGTGACAGTTTCTATTTGTAGGAAAACTTTACTTTTTTTCCTCTCTCTTATTTACTTGGGAGTACTAGAGGGTGAAATTAGAAAAGTTAGTGCTGTTGTCTGCTCTCCCTACAACTTGGTGGAACTCAGGTTGGTTGTGCTGCGTGGGAGGGAGGAATTGTCTTCCCTCTGCTCCCTCCTTCTGTGGGGCAAGACAGGGAGGAGGAGATGCTCTGGAGTTTTGGAAGAATAACGTCAAAAAGCAGCTGTTAATACCTCAGAGTGTTGCTCTTAGATCTTAGGGAGGCTGCTGGTTGATTTGTTTAAAATTAAGTTGCACTTAAAATCTGAGGTGAGTTAGTGCTAAAACTGGGCACGAGTGTTGCTCGTGCTGTGTGTGGACGTGGTTTGCTGCTGGAGAAACCTGTCCTGATATTCCCAGAACCACATAAGCACAGGATTGGTGGGGAAGGGACCCCTGGAAATCGTTCAGCCCAGGCAGGTGACATGGGTCCAGGTGGGTTTGGGAATTTCCAGAGAGGGAGGCTCCATAAGGAACCACTGGTTTTATGGGAGAGATGGAAATTCTGCTCTAAGATTTGATCTCCAGCACTGCTGTGAAGTGAACCATTGGCACTCAGAGGGAGCTGATGGAGGGGCTGACCCTGCCCAGAGCCCCTGCAGGAGCTGGGAGTGGGACTGCAGCTCCTCCCAGGCTGCCACTTCTGCTTTAAATCTTCCTTTTAAAAATAAAGAAGGAGTAGGAAAGCAAACAGCCAGTACAGTGAAACACGCAGGAAAATTTGTGATGCCTTGAAATTGAAAGCGTTTTTTAGGCCATGGCCATTTAAAGCAGCTTAATTAGAATTAAAGAATTTTAAAGAGTTTTTATAATGCACTTGTTAATCTTTTGGCTGAATCATATTGCGTTTTATTCTATCTAATTGATTTTTAGCAATTTAGTAGTGTCATTATCTTTCCCTTAATTACAGATCAAATCAAATAAAAAACGTATTCACAAGTTGAGGTTCTTAACAGCCAGAGAAATATGGAAATGTTTTATTAGCATGTTTCTGATGGCTGCTGTTTGCAGAAGAGTTGGATGTGTCCATTTAACAGACATGCTTGTTGGGAGAAACATTCCTGAAGGACAGAAAGTTGGGGTTTTTAATTTCTAATAGGACTGTCTTTTAGCCTATGCCTTTACTTCGACCTTAGTAGTTGAAAAATCATTTTAAAGCATTGATGGTAATTTTGGAGAAAAGGCTCACTTATGGGTTTCTTTAAGCAACATGAAATCACTAATCAAAGAGTTCTTGTTTTGTAGTTAAATATTAAATGTAAGTGAAGTGGTAATTGTTTTTTTCTTGATTCCAGTATAAATTTATTCTTCATTAATTTTTTAAAATTTATTTACTATTTCCCACTCGGAATTTATAAAGGCAGTATAATGATCAGGGTTTTTTTGTATGTAAATTTTTTTGTTTCCCTATCTGACCCAAAGAGGGAGAAAATTCTCACTATCTTCTTAATACTAATAGAGCTTGCTTGATTTACTAGTAAGAGCAGTTTCTCAGGTCTTTTGTAGAGATTGAATTTATGAATTTATCAAACTTCAGGCTGCTATGGACCTAAATCCTGGGGGAAAAAATGTTGAAAACACTTTGTGTCAGAAAGTGTCCTGCATCAGAGTTGCTTGCCCATCAGGGCATTTTCACATATTTTAAGGGCAAAAGCTTCCAGAGGTTAAAGTCTTTAATGTTCCTTTTAGAGGTTCCCCCCAAGTGCCACGTGGCTCTTGAGGTGGTGGAGGGGAGAGCCCTCCTTAAACTGGTTCTGGGTGATGGATGCACTGGTGTGCCAGCAGTGCTGCTGCCAGGAGGGAGAGGAGTGCAGCGGGGAACAAGTGTCAGTGGGACTCCTATTATTTGTTTATTATTTATTTATTATTTATTGTTTATTGTTTATTATTTATTATCAGTCCTGGGCTCCTTGCAGTGCTGTGGGACCTGCCCTGGCACCGTGGGGTGGGTGCTCCATGAAACCCGGTCCAAGAGTGCAAATTTCTTCCTGAGTGCAAGGAAATTGGGCTTTAAGGGGGTAGTTTGGGAACTGATGCTGAGAAGGGAATTGCCTGGTGGAGGAAATCAAATCCCATCTCCATGAGCTGCCTGACTCCCCATCACATTCTGTCTCTCTGATGGTTTTTAAATTGAGGGGCAAAAAGCTGTTGTGATAGTGTCACTAAACACTGCAGAACAAATTTCCATATAAAACCCTTCCTAGGTAGGAAATTCCAATTAATAATGACTTGGAGAAAAACCTATGGTAAAACTTGAGCATATTAACTATTAAGAGTTTAATTTGAGCTCTGGGGGAGATGATGTATCGAGGTAGGTACAGTAAAACTGATGAGATTGCAGGCAGGTTTTACAGATGATTTTCTCTTTCTTTTAAGAATAATTGAGTCATTTTAATGATAAGCCTTGCTTGGCTTCTTTGAATGGACCGCATGTAATTAGTTGTAGCTTCAACTTTGAAATGTTTTGACAGAAAATGCATCATTCAGCGAGCGCATTTTTTCCAGCATCTGCCTTTAATATTTGTTCATTTTCTGCAACACACAACTTTGCTACTTCAGGTCAAATCGCAGACACGGCCGCATTCCCTTTGTTACCTCGATTGTTTCCTGCAGGATGAGGGAGAATGATTGCACAGAGCACGTTTTGGAAGCAGCTGGAGCCCCGTTCCAGCTGAGTGCAGCACCTGCGGGCCGGCGGCGGCGCCGGCGGCGGTGCCAGCCCGGGCTGCCCTTCTGCGAGCTTCAGCTGGCACCAGTGCCAGGGAATGCACACTGCCTGCCTCGGACTAATTAGAGGGATGATTTGTGAAACGCTGGCTATTTATTTAATTAATCACCGGCACAAAGCTATAAAACCCATATTTTAAAAATCCCTGTTAGTTTGCCATGTGGTTAATAGATTGTGGCACATTAAAAAGTGACACGGTGATGTATTAAAAATGTTCCACCTAAGGTTGGCTGATGTCCTCGAGGAACTTGAGCTGTCTGCTTTGTGCAGCAGAAGCAGAGGATTAGAGGCTGATCTGTTCAAGGATTGAATATTTCTGAAAACATTTATCTTTTTTAGAGCATCTGTTCGTTAAAATAGATCGTGGCACGTTCCTTAACGCACAAATAATGTTTATGGTGTAGTTTTAATTATAAGTTTTGGTTGCATTTTGTTATTACAAAGAATAACTCTATTCCTCAGTATTAAATTGTAATGTTTATTACTGAGTAAAATATATATAATTCTTCTAAAGAGGCTGTTTCTCACCAGAAGGAATTCGAGGATGGTTTGGGGTAATGAATGCATTTCTGCTGCAGCTGGAGCAACTGCACTTGGATCAGTCTAAATGTGTTTTTATCCCTCACTAGAGCTGTGGGAGCTGAGCAGGGCAGGGGCAGGCTGAGCTGGTGCCACACAGCTGGTGGGACATCCCACCCTCTGTGCTGGCTTGGGCACATGGACAGGGAGCCCGTGTGGGGCAAAATGCCACGGGAGTGTGGCAGGGGAGGGATGGACAGGGCCATTTGTCCTAAATCTGACACCTACACGGACATAAACACTGCCTGGGCTGTAACAGGGATGGACCTGGGTCTTCTCCCTCCCTCCCTCCAGGTAGCATTTGTCAGAAAAAAAAGCAGTATTAAGAATTCATATTGATAGGTGCTCCAAGTAAACCAGATTTTAATTCATAGAGAGTTGTATAAGTGAATGCATGTTACTATAATTGATACATGCTGTTACCAGCATTATGTGTCTTATTCTTTCCTCAGGACTTACATAATTTTATTAATTGTGGGAGTGAATGCCAAGCAAGAGCAGGCAGTGATTTGGGTGCTTGGTTCTGTGGTTATTTATGTAAATCCTGGTTTTGAGGTGTGTGCAAAGGCGTGTTCAGGTGGAAGCGTGGAAGGAAACTGTCCAGCTCGGAGGTGATGTTTCTCAGCTGTGTGTTGTATAATTAACTGGTACATTAGGAGGGGGGTGGAATAAAACATGAGCATGTTAATGCAGCCTGGAGCTGGGGTTGTAGTGATCATTGCCATGCAGAGGACGCATTGCTCAGAGCTGCTGCTGCCTCTGCAGCCTGTGAAACATCTGGACCTTTAATTGACAAATCGCGTGGTGCCGTACAGAGCAGGCATGCTAAGTGAAGTCAACAATTTAGAATAAAAAATAATAGTGTGTTATTTACCTTGGAGTTAAATATTCATACTTTGTTATGCTTTGGATAACAGGAAATTACTGGGTTAAATTTTTATGAATAGTGACAGTGTGAATAAGATAAATTAAGTATTTAATGATGTTAATGGAGTTTTACATCGTGATCTGCTAACTCTGCAGCACAAGCTGGGGTGATACAAAGGAGAATCCTCTCCTCAGAAGGGAACAACTTTGAGGTTTCACTGAGAAGCTGCAGGGCTGGCAGTGTGCTGGGGGTGCATCCTGGCCTCACTGGGGTGTCCTGCACATGTGTTTTAGGAACAACACAAGGAACCAAGTGCCCAAAGTAATGAAAAACCCCCATGCTGTTGTAACCACTTGATGAAATAAACCCCATTCCCATTTTGCCATGGTAGGGAGTAGTGTGGTGGATTGGAGAAGGAAGAAGAAAAATGTGGTCCCTTATATTGCCATAAACATTTGTGCTCTGATCTGTTAGGACTTTTTGTGTGTTGTAAATGCTGCGTTATTATATTTCCACTTTTCCACTTCAAGTATTTTCTGTGTGTCAATTAAATACATAAGCAAGTAAATTATGTTGTGGAGGTGATTGCTGGATCACAGAGTGTGTTCAACACCCTGTCACCCAAACCAAAAAACATTTAACTGAGTTTAAAAGTGAGAAGACATTTTGCATTTGTGAACAGAAAAGCATTTGTTTCCATTTTGTGCAGTGTTTAGCGTTGTTTGCTGGGAGGTAAGTCAATGACTTGAATTAATTATAATTACTGAAGAGACATATACTGATTGAGCAAATAAAGTAGTAAGCTCATTCGTGCCAAGGCCATCTAATTAAATGCTAACTTTGGGTAAGCTAGATGTGCATGAAAGATTAATTTTAAGAGCTTTTTATGACTCCCACTAAATAATGATTCAGTACAATCTTTGCATTATATCATTAGAACATCTAATCTTAAAGTGATATAACATTTAGTCACAGAACTCCATTGTGCAGGAAGAGGCAGTAAATTGTCAGTGTTGGAAATCAATCACTTCTCTCTTGGAAATGTTTATGGACTTTGTTTGAATTTTGTGCCGTGGTGAAGCAAAGCAGGAGTGAGAAGGACATGGTGTACCTGGCTCTCCCACCCATTGTGCAGGTGCTTCAGCACCTTGCAGGGGTCAGTTGTCCTGGGATGAATGGGCTGTCCCCAGTGTCCTGTCCCAGGTGAAGAACAGTGGCCACACAGTGACCTATTGAAGGGTCACATCATCTGGCATTGGAGGGAGGGCTGCATTCTCTCATGGGCTTTGATTAATATTTCATTTTAAATCTTAGAAATACATCTTATGTTGGAAGAACTGATAGATATTAATTTGTTTTTTAATTTGACCTACTGTAGGAGAACACCAGGGAGCCTTAAAAGAATCCATCAATAAAAAATACTGGGAAAATTTTTCAGTGATTTATTGTACGTTTTCGGTGTATCCAGTTACTCCTCACTTTCTTAAAGGATTGGTGGGATATAACATTTCCAACAATAAAAACTTAATGGAATCAGATTTGTGATTTCCTAGAAAATTAACGAGATATTTTGTCAATTTTATTCCAGACTTCATTTGTCAGAATATACAGTGTCCAGTGACAAGCTAAAAGAATTCTTTGACAAATTAACTGTGCCACAGGTGACAGATCAGGAAAATGTTAATTTAACAGCCCCTTTATGCTTCCCAGATTTATTGGAGGCTATTAAGGAAACTCCAAATGGTAAGGCCCCTGGCCCTGAATAGATTTTCCATTGAATTTTATACAGGATCTATTAATAAAGTTTGATGCTGCCTCTTTGAATATCGGTAATTGTCCTTTATCTTCTGGGTTTCCTCAGCATTTCCACTGGGAATAGAGTTTTTAGTTGGGAGCAAGATGTAATTATGGTTGCAGTAGTGCCTGTGGTGTGGTTCTGGGTGGCTCCTCTGGAGAGGACACTCAGTCCCTGCAGAAGCCAGGAGCTGTGTCAGTAGGGCTGGCCCCTGGCACAGACTGGTCACTGTGTCCCTGTGCCCAGCACGTCCAGCCCTCCCCTCCTGGGCTCTGAGCACATCACTAATTGAGCTCTCAGGGACTTCCTGCACAATTAATATCCTGCAGGATGGGCTGAGGGTATGGATTCACTCTGTCCACAGACAGGGACCTCATGGGTTGGATTTATAATGTGGTTCTGAACAAATACCACCAATTTGCAATAAACACAGTGGAGGTTTCCTGCAGACCCCCTTGACGTGGGACTGATCGGTCTCAGCCCTGACCCACAGGTTTATACAAACATTTCCTACCCAATGTGACAATGGATGTTCTCATTACTGCTAGAAATTCTAACTGGCTTCAGATTTCAGCCTTTCTAATACCTCATGGCCATCAGCTTTAATTAATAAAATTATTTCTCTGACTTTTTTAAAGACCTTGAGTGTAACTGCAGTGCTTTGAGCTGTTTCCCAGTCCTGCTGTTGTTGGGATTGCTCCCCTTGTTCACAGAGCAGTTGGAATCCTCATAGCTGTGTGAGTTTTACCTGCTTTAAGTCACCTGTCATTTTGGGGTTCACACTGAGTGCTTGGGAGTAGGAGAACAGGATAGCTGTAGTGGAGGGGGTTTGGACAAGAAAGATAGTGAAAATAGGCTGGAGGAGGTGGAGGAGATTTAGAGATGGGGAAGAACTGAGAAAGGTTTAGTTAAAAACCAGCAAACACCAAGTAAGTCCCAGTGTGGGGGAAGGCAGAGCCGAGCTGTGAGAGGAGGGTGGCTGTCAGGTGTGGGATAGCTGTGACCCAGGGTCCCTGGATGGGGTGATTTTATAAATTCTGGGGTTTGGGTTAAGAGTGCATCATTAATGCAGTGCCTGATGGATAATCTGCTCTCTTTGGTTGTTATTCCAGCTCCTGCCTTGATGCTGGGTGTGTCAGTTGTGAGCTTGGCATTGACTGCCACATCTGGGTGTCCATTTTTCTTGGATTTTCCACTGTCAGGACCCAGCATTACTTCTGATTCTGCCCTCCTTGGATTTATACATGTCACTGACTTAGCATGCCAAGGAGCTACATTAATTTCCTGCTAAGTTCTGTTTCCTCCTTCTCTTGCCAAGGCAGCCTCAGCTCTGGAGTGTCTGGCCAGGACCACAACATCCCCAGCACTCTGGGACTCACATGGCCCTGGGTGTCTGCACCTGGGCACAGACAGGTCATTTGTTACCTGGTACCAGTTTATTTCCCTTTAAAATTAAGTTGTGGAAGTAGAAAAGCAAGAGAGATGGAGAGAAAGAAACCCAGCCTTGTGTTTATTCCAGCTGTAGCTCTGTTGTGTTCTTGATTTCATGAGGTTACAGGTGGTGTCTGGGAGAGTCCCGGGCACATCAGCTCAACCAAAGGTTATTCAGGTTTATCTAAACAAAGTGAAGGAATGTCCCATGTTCTGTTGCAAACCTAACCCTTCCTTTAAATGAGCAAAACTGGTTTCTTCTTACCCTAAAAATATGGGGAAAGGAGGTATCTGTTCTATAAAAAGCTTTCTTAAAAAACAAATTTATTATGTTGGGATGGATTTTAATAATACTTCTAGCTATGCCAGTATGAATAACTTTAATCTTTAAATTCCTATTACTTCTCTAATTTATAATCACATTGAAGGATCAAATGGTTTCTAACAATATATTGAAATTAGCACATGGCATTTAACTCCCCGTTTTATGCTCTCATTATAGATTTTTAGCATTGAATCATTTTATTCTGTTACTTAGAATTCCAAGTGATTAATTCAAGAAACCCTTTCTCTTCTCGAGGCCCTTGTAGTAGGGAGAGAGAAGGAAACAGAGTTACTTTGAGTGCTTTGGAAGAGGGGATCAGGATGTGCAATCTTTTGTTTGTTTAAAAGATTTCTGGGTGAAAGCTGCAGTCCTACCTGCAGTGGATGAAACATTCTTTTCTTGTAATGCAAACTTTGTAGATCTCTGTGTTGCTCTGTGTTTCTGGTTTAATTGTCAATCTCCAGGGCACCAAATGGATTCTTCTCATCCAGTAAGTTCCAGCAATCCCCAGTATTAGTGGATTGTTCTTGGTGTCTTCAAACAGAGCACTTCAGTGGCTCAGCTGTGTGTGTGGTTTTGTTCTTCTCTTGGCAAGCCAAGGCTTGGGGTGGGGGCTCCTCAGGTACTGGGGAAGAGCTACAGAACAGAGCAGAAATACAGAAACAAGGGTAGTGCACTTCAGAAGTCTTAGGCTGATTTGTTGGGTCCCTCTTCCTCCCTATCCCACACATAATTTGGGGTTTTTTTTGGATTCTGCAGGAGCATGCGATCCTGCAGCAAAGTTCAGGCTCTTTGTGGAAATCTGTGAAATCGTATCCAGATATTTCATGTCCTTTTTACAAATAAACAGCAGGGAAATAATTGGAATTTAAATGTTCAGTCTTCTTCCAATTTTAAACCACAGCAGCAGATTTTAGTTTACCTGCTGAGCAGAACTCCATCCTCCCAGATTCTGTATAAAACCCTGTCACACTTTTTTTATGCATTCTGATGAAATATGTTTCCTCAACAGGGCCATGTTGGTACAACAGCAACCAAAAAAATTGATGTCTACCTCCCCCTGCACACAAGCCAGGACAAGCTGCAGCCCATGACCGTGGTGACCATCGCCAACGCCAAGGTGCACGACCTGATCGGGCTCATCTGCTGGCAGTATACAAGTGAGGGACGGGAACCCAAGCTGAAGTAATGCTCTTTCTTTACTACCTCCTGACCTCTCCGTTTCTCCTCTGCAGCCTTTTTGCATACTGGGAGGGATTTCTGTGTCAGTGTTTGGATATGTGAATCCTAGCACCTTGACATTTATCAGTATTTCTCTCTGAGCAGCACACCTGCACCTCCAGCCATTTCTCTTTCAGTCCACTGCTGTGTGCTGGGAAATGATCAGCAGGAAGGCTTGGGTCTGTAAATGAATCATCATTTCAAAACTATGTAAAAATAATGCAACTTTCTCTCTTCTGGTGTCACAGAGGTGTTTGTTATTTCATGTCCCATCTATTTTTTGGTCGTGTTCTTAATGGCTGAGGTCACAAGATGTCAGATGAAGTCCAGAACTCCTCTGGGTCCCTTTGCTATGCTGGAGCACTGGTGGTGTTTAGTAAGAGCTGTTCCTTTTTCCTGGCAGATGACATGATATGCATGAAAAAGTTCTTCAGAGCAGCTCACCTGAGTAGCTTTTGGTTTTGAACAGTTGTGTAAAATACTTCTGGTTTTGCTGGGCCACAGAACATAAAGTAAGCACTTAAAGTAGTTTATTACAGAGTTGTCAGTGTCAGTTACTGTCAGGGATGTCCCTGGTGCAAAAGGGCTTGATAGTTTTGTTTGGGATTTTTTCTGTATGAGCCAAATATGAACTACTTTTTAATTGTTCCTGGAATATTGAATGAGTGGGGTGGGGGTTTTATGATCCTGAATTTTGCAGCTCACTCTTTCAGCATTTTTCAGGAACCCTGGAGGGCTCAGCAGTCTTAGCTGCTGTTGTAGCACAGCTGGGGGGGCAATGGGAGTGAGCTCACTTGGGCTCCCACGTTTGGATTTGCTGATTTCTGTTCCATAGACAGGGCATGCAGGAAAGCAGCCCCTCTTGAAAATAGTTCCATGGATGTGCTTTCTTTGGATATCAGTTTTCCCTTAGCTCTTCTCAACAGACGTGTGAGATGTTTCTGAGGTTAAACACTTGGGTTTGATTTGTCCTTTCTTTTTTTCTGGAGAAGAAATATAAGATTATTCACAGATGGTGCCATTTCATTTGCTGCTATTAATTTCTGTTCATTATATCACAAGTTCAGAGAAGTGTCCTTGGTGCATGATTAGGTTGTTTTTTAATGAGTAAGACACCACTGATGTCAGGCTTTGGGCACACACATATTTTTCAGGAGCACAGCAGACCTCAAATGGAGCAGCACCCGTGAGTGGAGTGTTCCATGAACCATCACTGCCTACAGCAAAAGGCAGCAGTGGGAAGAAATGAATTTCACTGTCTGCCTTGAAGGATAAGATGTTATGATGTGTCAAAAAGTGCTCATGAGCAAGGAGGCTGTCCAATGTAATCAAATCTCAGGGCAGAAAGAATAAAATAAATAATGGAGGCATGAGTTCCCAAGAGCACGTGTTAGACACAGCAGCAACTGAGAATCTGAGGACAAAGGCTCAGATGAAGGGGCAGAGCCTCGAGTTTCCAAGAAGTTTTCTTGTAGGTTCTTAATTATTTCTTGTGTCTCCATCATTTTTCGGTTTCTTTAGCATTGCTGACTGCCAGTCCTGGAGCAAGGATTGATTTAACTGTAAACTAATTCTCATATTTCCAAGTAAGGAAGGAGCTCATGTAAGGTACCCATTCTACATTGGCTATTCATTCCTGATTCAGTCAGGTGAGAGTGTAAAAAGACAAAATGGGGATCATTGTGACACTGCACTAAAATACATCTATAGAATGCCTTAGATGGGTATACAAGGCATGCAGAGTGACAACTATATCTGCTAGTGACACTGGGAGAATAATGAGGAGGTTTTAGACTTTATAATTAGAAGAAACAACCCCTTCTGTCTTTAGGAAAAGAATATATTACTGCCTAATTCATTTTTCTAAAAGATAGGTGTAAGAGTCTGAAGTGAATGAGTACTAGCTGACAGCTTTGAGAACATTCTGTATTCAATTAGGCTGCCTTTTTATTGTAATTGTATTGTATTTGTCTCTATTCAGTCTCTTGGTTCAAGGAAGCACTGGCAGTGTTAGCAGCCCTGTCCCTGGCCTCTTACACATGAACTTGGGTTGTAACCCAGCAGACCATTTGCTTGCCAGCCCCTGACAGATGTGCTGGAATGATTCCACCTGCAAAAAATAAACAAAATCCTTTCTAGGAAGAAATTAATAGCGAGAGGCACAATTCAGATACATTTGCTATTTTTAGAAGCAAGGAAGGCTGTTACATCTCTCAGTTTTTGTGCTGAACTTGTAAGTTCCCAGCTTCAATCGCACTCAGCCTGGTGGAGGTTCAAAGTGCAGAACAGTTTTACTCACTGGACTTTTTTTTTGTTTTTTTTAACACATGGTGACTAAATCCGTGTTAGTGTTCAGGACCCCAGTCCATGACTGAAACCTTTGTAACCCCTTTGTTCTGTGGGGTTTAACCAGTGCTCTGTATTTTCCCTGTGTTTGGGAGGGAAGCTGGTGGCAGTGGGACTGTGCTGGGTGTGTTCTGCTTCCCGTGTCTGTGTGTTCCTCCAGCTTTAATGGGAGAGATGCAAATGCACCAGGATCCCAATGAAATCTCACTCTATTACCCAGAGCTGTGAGTGCACGCCAGGCTGTCACAGGAGCAGGCTGGAGAATCAGCGGGGCAGGGCAGGAGCACAGCTGTGGCCAGATGTGCACTGGGTGACAGGGGAGTTTCACAGTGTGAGGGGACTTGCTGGTATGTTCAGTGGCACAAATGAGCGTGCAGTGCCTGCTCTGCACTGGCCCAGCATGGGAGGGCTGTGGAGCTGCTGGAGAGGGTCCAGAGCTGCTCTGAGGGGTGAGCCTCTGCCATGGGGACAGGCTGGGAGAGCTCAGAGCCCTCCCAGTGCCCAGAGGGGCTCCAGGAGAGCAGGAGAGGGACTGGGGACAAGGGCTGGAGGGACAGGACACAGGAGTGGCTTCCCACTGCCAGGGGGCAGGGCTGGATGGGACACTGGGAAGGAACTCTTGGGCTGTGAGGTTGGTGAGGCTCTGGCACAGGGTGCCCAGAAAAGCTGTGGCTGCCCCACCCCTGGAAGGGTTCAAGGCCAGAAAGTTTCTTTACTAGTATTTGCAGAATTTTCAAAATTCAGAGTGGTGAATGTTGCCGAATTACGTTTTGGTTAGCAAATTTGCAGCTTACATTAACAGCAATGCATCATTATTCCCTGTTTTCTATAATAAATGTCTTAGGCATGACAAGATGCCTATAGATCACCTGGACTAAGCACTCTCAATAAAGCACAGTTGCAACCAAAGGTTTGTGAATTAATTGAGAAAATTGCAAATCAGGTAGTCAGTGAAATAATTCATTGTCACATCCAATCAATAAACTTGGTAAATCAACTCATTTAATTCAAAAAATGATCTATATAGATCAAGCGACCAATTAAACAATTAGCATACACTTTACAATTAATTAATTTAAGCATCAATCATGCAATTAAAACTCCAAATTTAAACTGCAGAGTTTAGAAACATGCTGCCACGTGCACCTCCAGCGTTACTGCATGGCTGGGGAAAGGCCTGAGTGCTGGCAGGTTTACAGTCAGAAAGAATACTTATTTTCAGGTCAATAATTTAAACTGAAGTAACAGTTAAAATAGATCTCAATGTTAGGAAATGATGATTAATATCTGTTTGGTAGCTGTAAATAGTTGTTGCCCTCTGGGCTTTCATCTGGGGAAAGAAAGAGGCTCAGCTCTTTATTTCTTTCACATTGTCTCTGTTTCAACTTTCTGTGTTAATTCTGTTTCTTGGCGTTTATTAATTTGTAACTGCTTTTAGTGACTGAATTTAGGTATTTAGTAAAGGTAAGTTTTCTGCTAATCATTGCTACTGTGTTGGAGAGATTTTTTACTTTTCCCATAGCTCATTACCTGCCTGAGACCACTCTCTGCTTTTCCAGCCTGCAGACACTAAACTTTCACAGTTGTTTGATGTGTGAAAAATCACAGACTCCACTTGTTTGCCTTTAGCTCTGTAGTGTAGTCATCATACAGATAAATGCATTTTCACAAATGGAGAACTACTATTTCCTGCTTTATGAAACCACAAAACTTTTATAGATTTTAGTGTATTTTAATCATTGTCAGGTTTTGCTTGTAGAGCAGTTAAGGACTGCTGTGCTCTGAGGTTTGGGGTGTTTCTACCTCAGGGCTGTGGCAGCAGCAGGACTTGCTGGGACCACTGGGAACATGTTTGTGTAGGTGTCACCAGTGGTTTGCAGAGTGTTCCTGCTGTGCAGGTGGCCCTGGCAGCAGGGTTTGGTACCTGCTCTGTGACCCTGGCTGCAGGGTTTGGTACCTGCTCTGTGACCCTGGCTGCAGGGTTTGGTACCTGCTCTGTGACCCTGGCTGCAGGGTTTGGTACCTGCTCTGTGGCTCTGGCTGCAGGGTTTGGTACCTGCTCTGTGGCTCTGGCTGCAGGGTTTGGTACCTGCTCTGTGGCTCTGGCTGCAGGGTTTGGTACCTGCTCTGTGGCTCTGGCTGCAGGGTTTGGTACCTGCTCTGTGGCCCTGGCTGCAGGGTTTGGTACCTGCTCTGTGGCTCTGGCTGCAGGGTTTGGTACCTGCTCTGTGACCCTGGCTGCAGGGTTTGGTACCTGCTCTGTGACCCTGGCTGCAGGGTTTGGTGGCTGCTCTGTGGCCCTGGCTGCAGGGTTTGGTACCTGCTCTGTGGCCCTGGCTGCAGGGTTTGGTACCTGCTCTGTGGCTCTGGCAGCAGGGTTTGGTACCTGCTCTGTGGCCCTGGCTGCAGGGTTTGGTACCTGCTCTGTGGCCCTGGCAGCAGGGTTTGGTACCTGCTCTGTGACCCTGGCTGCAGGGTTTGGTACCTGCTCTGTGACCCTGGCTGCAGGGTTTGGTACCTGCTCTGTGGCTCTGGCTGCAGGGTTTGGTACCTGCTCTGTGACCCTGGCTGCAGGGTTTGGTACCTGCTCTGTGACCCTGGCAGCAGGGTTTGGTACCTGCTCTGTGGCTCTGGCTGCAGGGTTTGGTACCTGCTCTGTGGCTCTGGCAGCAGGGTTTGGTACCTGCTCTGTGGCCCTGGCTGCAGGGTTTGGTACCTGCTCTGTGGCCCTGTGGCTGTGCTGACTGGAGTGCTCTCTGTGTTGCAGTGACAATGTCAATGCCTACTGCCTGCACATCGCCGAGGACGACGGCGAGGTCGACACCGACTTTCCACCCCTGGACTCCAACGAGCCCATTCACAAGTTTGGCTTCAGCACCCTGGCCCTGGTGGAAAAGTACTCATCCCCAGGGCTGGCAGCCAAGCAGTCGCTCTTCGTGCGCATGTGAGTACAGGACTGGCCTGGGGACAGAGCCAGGCCACTCCTGCCTTCCTCCTCCTCCTGCCCTGCTTCCCTTCACCTCACTGGGTCACAGTGCATAAAAACACAAGTTGGTGATGCTCTGCAGGGAAGCAAGTGATTTTATAGACGAATAGTTGCGGTATGGTTTAATGACAGTGCTGTGGTTGAGAAGAGAAATGAGCAGTAACCAGGCACACCAGCTGGAGCAGGACTGGACATTCCCCTCCCAAGTCCAGGAGAGTTTTGATGAGGGACATCCCACCCACCCCTGAGACCTGAGCTGTCTGACTTGTAGATCAAGATGAATTTGCTATGTCCTTATCAGTGAAGTAGGGATATATACTGTGCTTGATCACTTTTATTTTTCTTTACGTGTGAATGAAAAATCTCTTAAACCATCAGCAGGCCTTAATTACTAGAACAAAATGCCAGGAGCATAAGCCACTTCTTACTTGGGAAAAATATTTCATGTTTGGAGCTCTTGAAATGAAAATGCTAATAGGGTTTTCTTGGTTATTGGACATTACTTACATTTCTTAACACTACAGCTGCTTCTAGCTCTGAATAATCAGACATTTTTTAAAAAATCTGACTTATTTAATTAGTTTTTATATTTTTTATTGTGTACTGTGTTTCTTAGCGACGTTCCAAAGCATGCTACAGAAAGCCATTGTGAGAAATCCCACGTGTATTCCCAAAGGGCACATTCACTTTGTTCCACTGCATTGGGGCACTGGGAAATAAAATATTCTGGCCCCAGTGTTCACAAGTAAGTTACTAAAGGCTGAGATGCAGGGCTGTGCTGCACTGAGGCCGTGGTGAGGAAGGGGAGGTCATTGTCAATAGACAACTCTAAATTGTTGATTTCTCATCAGGACAAAGTGCCTTTCCCAGCTGCCCCAGTGCTGTACTGGGGCGAGAGCTGGGGTCGTTTTTCACTGCAGTGACCAGCTGTGGGGCAGGGTTTGGATGCTGGCTCAGAGGAGGTGGCACTGCCCTTCCCTGGGAGGGTCCTGGCCCAGCCAGCAGAGCTCTGCTGGAGCTGGGAGCAGGATTAGGGTCCAGCTGCAGGTCCTGCAGAAAAATCCAAAATCTGTTTTGCCATCCTTTGTGCTGATGTGAGGAGCTCCCTCTGGCTTGGAAAGTGCTGCTGAGGAGAACTAGGACAGCTGCATCATAAGCAGTGCTCTTCTGAAAGGGTCAGTTTTGTGGGTCCAGTGTTCACATTTTAATTTTAAATGGCTTGTGGCTACTGTGTAAATAGTTAGGTTTAAATTAGAATTTTAAATGTGTCCCCTAGCATAAGTAATTACTTGATCATCACTTGATCCAAAGGTTGTTACCTCTGTGAGTTTAGATGTGCGTGCTGTCTTATTTTTGTAGGGATTTGTTGTAAATTCCATGTCTTCTTCCTCCCCTGTCACCTCACCGGCGCATGTACTTGTGATTTGAGATTTTGCATCTCTGTTTTTTTCCCTCCTCGTGCTGAAGTATTTCAGCTGCTGCCATGTCAGCCTTGTGACTTGTAATGTTTATTAATATTGAATCACTGTTGAAAACTGTTGATGTTGGTGAGAAGCTGGGTGCTGGAGCCGTGTTCCATCCCCGTGTCCCCGTGCCGGACGCTCGCTCTGACGCTGCGCAGCGCCGCGCGGTGGAACCCCGCCAGGGACCCCCTTTAGGCAGGACGTGTTTGAGCTGAAACAGTTTGCAGAACTTTATACACTTCAACTCCTGCCAAGGCAAACTCTGAGCCACTTGAGTTAGTTAGAAATACCCAGAGGTGGTGGCTGCAAGTAGCCCACAGTGCAGTTTATATTCCGAGCTGGATGTGAATGTCTTTGTGGCTGTACAGAGTAGTAAATAATTGAGTTTGATTAGGGAGAGGGACCTCATTATCCCCCCACCTGTGCCCAGCTGGTAGGGGAGGGTCGAAATGAAGCCATTAGCTGTCTCTCTTACTGGCATCTCAAAGAGCTCAAATACATCTGTGTCTTATTTTCTTTTCTGGCACAATCAGTCGAGCAAGCTAAGCAGGCATGACCGAATTTGGCAAGTTCCAAGGACTCTGGCAAAGTTACACAAGGAGAAGACGGAGGGCAGTCATTCTGGCTGCTCACTGCCCATTAGTCTAGCGAGTTATGTTTTTGGAAGGTGGCTGCTGTGGAAAGCAGAGCTTTGTCCAAAATCAGGCACGGCGCTCGCACGCGGCCCCGCTCTCCTGGCGAGGGTGTTTGTCAGGAAGAGGCAAACAAAGCACCACATCCATGGAAATTCAGACTTCTGGAGATGGTGAGGTCATACCTGAAAGGTTTAAAATAAATCTGTACCATCATTCGGGCTTTTTCCCTTGGAAATTTTTTTCCTGGAACTTGACACACTCAATCTAATGGTGTTTCGAGGAGCTGTAGCTCAGCTGCCAGTTGGCACACAGAGGAAATTTGGCATCCAGTTCCTCTGCTCTGTAGCACTTTTTTTCTGTTTTGATATTGTACTTAAATTGCCTTGACTATTATATACAAATTTTCAAAGCAGCACCTCTGCCATACCCAATAGTTTAAGGTTTGAAACCCTTTTAAAATACAAGACTTGCATTGTGCATTTGCAAATTCAGTTCAAAGCCCTGAAATGTGTTTTTTCTTGGACTCCAGCAGCATTCCCCAAAAGGCCTGCTCCTGATTTGTGCATGGGGGTGGGTAATCTGCAAAGTACATTTTAGAATATTCATGTAGAATTTAAGGTGGTTAATATGGGTGCAAAATTAAGAATGTGGCTCCCAGGATAGTGGAGAGGGAGGGGTAGGAGGGCATCAGAAGACTTGACAGAGGTCTAAGGACTGTTATAGTGGTGTCAAAATGCAGCCAGTTAAACTCAATAGTGCACAGAGCTATGCAAGGCCAACCTGAGATGCACAAAAGTTCGTCATTTGGGCTCAGAATAAAAATTGTGGCTGGCATTAGCTAGTCCAGTTCCTATCACTGTGCAGTTTGTCTTAAAAATTACCCAGTTTAAGGTAAATCCATTGCATCAGCTGGGATTTTGAGTCTTAACTCTGACTTTATGCTGATCAAGTGGAAATTGCTATTAGTCACTCCCAGGCACTTCCAGCCATGCCAGCTGGTTATGCAGTGAGCTTTTATGCTATAAATTCCACTTCTGGAAAAGAAATTCCACTTCTGTGCTAAAAAAAAAAAATAAATAAAAATGTTTAAAATTGCTCCATATTGGAAAGGAGCTTTTCAAAAAGTTCTCATTCAGAACAGAAATGTTTTGTCCTTTCAGTGTAGGTTGTTTTATTTTGTGGCAGAAGGGGGGGACCCTGCCTGTTCCCAAGGCACCTCAGCACCATGAGGAGAGCCCACTGCAGCTTCTGCCTGTGCTGTTGTTTCCCTTTCCCTCTCCTGAACCTTGCCACCCTGGCTCCGGCGCAGAGGCTGTAAAAGAAGATGGAAAGCCAAGTTACTGCAGAATGATCACTATCATTAACATTCACGGGTGGTTCACTTATCATTCCTGACTGCACAGACATGGCAGCCGTTATGAAACGTCCACAGGTGTAGCACGATGATACATATTACATTGTGCCACAATGGATTTATGTATTCTGTAACAAAAGAAAAGTGTAATGAAAAAATACAGAAGGTAATCCTTTATTCCTCCACTGCACAATTTATCAGTAATGCCTGTGGATGATAAGTGCCAGGGATTTCCTTTGCTTGATTTAACCTTGTCACCCAGGTATGTTTTTGCAAAATGACAGAAAATACAAGCTAAGGAATTTCTTTGGCTTCCAATTTGCCAGCAGCAGTTTTAATTGATTGACCAGCATCTGCTTGTCTGTCCTATTTTCAGTGGGTTGACTTAAAATAAAAGTATCATACCTTAGCAGAGTGAGGTAAAACACATCATTTGTGATAGCAATTAAGGATGTGCTGGGATTGGGCTGGGTGAGGATAGTCCATGCCCATGTTTAGTGCAGAGCAAGCTGGGGAGTGGGGAGGTGAGGTGATGGGTGTTTCTCCTGGGTTGTGGTGGGTTGGTGGTGTTCCAAAAGATCCAGCGCAGCTCCAGGAGAACCCTGGCAGCACATCCAGGGACAGCACAAGGAGCAATGGCCTTAAACTAAGCCACAAGAAGTTCCAACTCAACGTGAGGGAGAACTTCTTTCCATGGAGGGGCAGAGCCCTGGAGCAGCTGCCCAGGGAGGACCTGGAGTCTTCCTCTCTGGAGACATCCCAAACCCACCTGGACACATTCCTGTGGCCCTGCCTGGGCAGGGATTGGATAGGGTGATCTCCAGAGGTCATTTTCCAGCCCAGCTAATCTGTGATTCTGCAGGGCACAGGAACTGTGCTCTGACTCGCTGGTGTGGCCCCAGGATGGCAGCAGGAGCTCTTCGGTCCAGGCTTAGATCCACACCCGGCTCGGATGTGTGAGTGCTGAAATGTTGAACTGAGGTTCTGTGGTGCCTTGTGAGAGGGGAGCCAGGGCAGGGAAGGCACCAGGACAGGGGCTCAGCCCCTCTGGCTGTGCTCCAGAGCAAACAGGCAGGAGTTCACCAAAGCAGGGAGCGCTCTGCGTTTCGCCGCTCTGCCAAGCACTCACTCACGGCTCGCTCTCTAAATATAGCAAAACAGAGGCTTTCTTGTTTGCCTTTGATCAGTAAAATAAACTTTTAAAGATTGTTCTGGGATGAGATCCAGCTTCTGAGGCAAAGAATGGCCGTGGCTCGGGCAGGGTTTAGTAATGGAGTGTCAGGGAATTCAGTGTGACAGTTCTCAGGCCAGCTGCTCCGTGCAAGGGATCGGCCGGACAGGGACACAGAGCACAGCAGCCTGAGCTCTCCAGCAGCTCAAGTGTCAGGAGCTGGGAGAGAATATTCCATTTTTGGGACGTTCCTGCTCCATGGGTGTGTGAGCAGCCCTGAGATGGGGCTGTCTGCTGATGCCCACTCTGTGCCCCGGGGGAAGGGGGCTGCAGGCCCTGCTCTGTTTGGGGTGAAAAATGTAGAAAAGCATTTTGTACAAAGGGGACAATTGTGACTCCTGTTGTTTTGGCTGTAGCAGGTTTTGGAAGACTTCTGTTGCGTTTGCAATTTCTTTTTTCCCTGGAGTATTTTAATTTATTCCCCTCTATTTTGGTTGGAGTTTTCTGGAAAATTCCTGTAGGTATTGCAGAGCGTTGTATGAGTTACCTGGAGGCACCAGGTGTTGTGGTGGCCTGGTCCAGCATGGAGGGCTTTTCATGTAGCACTTCAATGAGAAACCTTGTGTTGTTTAAATAAAAGCACAGAGGTAGTTTCCTTTTTATGATTATAACAGTAGAATAAGCTTTTCACTTTAAAGAATCCACTGAATCTTGCTCAGCAGGGGAGCTGGGACTGAAGCTGTGAGGCTTTTGGGAAGCCAGGGCTTGGCCAGGGCACTGCCTGGTGAAGGGCAGGTGTGTGTGATGCTAGTGCCGGTCACTGGGCTCCCACAGCAGCTTGAGGGGAAATCTGCTCCTCTGTGAAGTGCTTGGGAAGATCTCTGCTCGTTGCAGGCATTAGCCAGAGCCTCTGTGCCCTGGGGCTGTTCCCAAGACAGCAGTGTCACCTGCAGATGTGGTGGCACTCCCTCCCTCAGCCTGCTCCTGCTGCACTGAACACGCAGCAGAAACACAGGGAAAAGCAGATGCATGAAAAGGTTGGGATTATTTGGTTTGAAGACGAGTAAGATAGAGTTATAAATAATAAATGGTCTGGAGAACATAAATTTGGGGCTTTTAGGCAGTTTCATTTTGCCAGGAACAAAGAGAATTGAAAATGAAATTCAGATGAGACCAACGCACAACGGAGGAGAGGGAAATGCATCTCACACAGTGAGGGGGGACATCTCCTGAGCCCAGCCTTGGCTGCTGGTCCCAGGAGCACGAGTGGCCTGCAGGACACTGAGCTGTGACCAGCATGTGCCCAGGCAGGGGGGTCCTGGCCCCCATGCCACGCTGCAGCCAGTGCCCTGGGCATGGCAGTGAGGGGTGAGGGCTCTGTCCTGGCTGGGTCATGGGCTGGGGATGCCACATCTGACCTGACCTGAGCTCCAACCTCTAATCCCAGCATTTGTGTTTCAAAGTGACATGTAATATGGGTTTGTTTTTCAGGATGTACTTGTGTTGCTTGGATTGCTTTCGCCTGCCAGTTGCTTTTAAAAATATTCCAGCTGTGATGTTCATATAGAGCTGTAGTCCCTGATTAAAATTCCTGGTTGCCAGATACAAGGCTCCTCCTCCTGCCCAAATAGCTTTGCAAACCAGTTTTTTCCATGCAGAGCAATCTCTCCGGTGGGAGCCTTCAGCTCTCGGATTTCCCTGGAATTGTCTGCAGTGACATCTACTGACACGAGCCGAGACTGACTGCGAGGGCTAAGGGGCAAAATTTACTGCTCTGCTCATCCAGAGTCTCTTCTATTATACTGTCATTTTTCTGCTTCCCCAGGGGTGCCCCTCTGGGTGTTTGGCAGCAGTATCCCCCACGGCTGTCCCCATGCTCTTTGCAGTCCTTCCCATGGCCTCTCCCGTGGGTGATGACCAGGACAAGGACCCACTGCCCTGGATCTTTCTGGGAGATTTTGTGCCGTTGCCTTCACAAAAACGTGCGCAAAGAAACCCCGTTAGGTTGGAAATAATGCATTGAAATAATACCTTGATAGTGCTGCAAAGCTTCTGCCACTGAGGGGTGTTCTGCTACTTGTCCCTAATGGTGTGTTAGGGTAAAAATGCCACTGCAAACTGCTTCCCTGCTGTGTGCTGTGAAACACCCCACAGACATGAGCTGAGGAGATGAGGAGCCCCCCAGGTACATTGGCTCATTTTTCTCTTCAAATGCTGAACGCCAAATGATCAAAAATAACAATAAATTAAGAAAATCCTTACACCCCTTGCCTTGAATCTCAATCTGTTTTGGCTGGTTTTGTCTCTGCCTTGCTAAGGCAGTTTGCTTGGTTTCTCCTTTTAACTTCCCTTCCCAGCCCAACTTCGTTAACCGTGTGCCTAACGAGTGCTTTGCTTGAAGCTAACGAGGGCTGCGGGGAGCTGCCAGTGATGATTGTTTTGTAAAACTGCATGTGCATCTGTCTTGCAGAAATGCTGCTCATGGATTCTCACTTATTCAGGTGGACAGTATGAAGGTCACCATGAAGGATATCTTACAAAAGGCCTTAAAGAGAAGGAAGGGATCACAGAGAGGCTCAGGTGGGTTATTTATCGTATTTTCTAGAGGGCAGGGTGTTTTCTCCATGAGTATATTTTATATCTCTTTGTAACTGTTGTGAACCTTGCTCAGGTTTTGGGGGGTTGTGTCCCAGCCCCACTCACAGCAGTTTTGTGCACAGGTCTGTGTTCTCCATGCTGGCACAAAGCTGGCAGTGCAGGAGCTGCATAACGTTTGCTGCAGAGCAGTGTATCCATTCCTGCAAATATTTATTTATGATAACAAAGCCATTTGCATTCAAGACCAGTTCATGGTAATTTGGGATGATGGGTAGAAGTACAGCAAGTCCAGCCCATGATAGGGTTTCTATATGTACTTTTAATTTATGTAAGAAAATTATGCTTAGCACGATTTGAAATAATTTCAAGGATTCATTGTTACTTGTAGTGAAAAAGAAAAATTTACTTTCTGCAATGTTATCAAAATAGTGATGTTATAGTTAAGGCACATGAACACTTAAAAAGGGAAAATGTACAGTGCTTGTATTTCTATCTTAAACAATGTTTTTCTGGGGGGTAGATGTGCATTCACATATATGTTGGTGTATATATTTCAGAAGTATAAGGCTGAGAGATCTCTCCAGCAACAAGAAATAATTACTGAGAGAAATTGCACTGAGTCTTGTCACGCAACAAAGGAACTTTAATATAAACCCATCTATATAGCAGGAAAGATAAGGATCTTGTCTTTGTAAATGAATGAAACCTCCTTATACATCCTCAGTTTTAACTATGGGGAAAGAAAATAAACCCTGTTCTCCTTAGAAAAAGTAGTTCAGTGCAGTTTTTAAATGCGTGTATAATCTGTCACGGATTTAATTAGCTATCTTCAGATGAGAGCTGAAGTTTTAATAAAAGTTAGAAGAGATAACACAGTGAAGGACACGGATGAGCTGTCTCAAGGCCATATTCCAAGGGAACGATAAGAGCTGTAAAAAATGGCAGAGAAGAGCAATTGAATGGAGCAATGAAAATCTGATTCTCGTAAAAAAAAAAAAAAAAAAAAAAGGAGGGGGGGGGGGAAATGGAGAGGAGCAGTGCTGGGGGTGGAGAGGAGCCCCGGCAGTCTGCAGCAATTTGGAGGGTGGCCAGGAGCCATCGCTCAGCCCCGGCTGCGGCGCCTCCGGCCAGATGTGCCAGCGGCGCGTCCGGCCCTTGCCAGCTGACTGCACCGTGTGATAACCAGCCCTCTGGATGCCCATCGCTGGCCGCGGAGATAGAATTAAATGATGATGATCTTCCCACAAGTTGGGAGAGGAAACAATGCATATAAATCTTGATTTCATCTCAGCGTGAGAAGTCTTTATCCATCATCACTCATAATGAACAAGTCGTTAGCGGCGATGAATGGTGTTGGGTTTTTTTCAAACACCTCTTTTGTTCACTTTTTGGGTGACTTTTATTTATTTCCTGGGGTCAGATTTCCTTTCCCTGAAGGGAGGTTGCTAAAGGATTCACTTAGCTCAGTCTTTAAACTGCTTCCCCCCTTCGTGTAACAGATGTTTTATTCTTTGTTCATTTAAAATTTGATTCTGCTCTGACTTTGTTGCTTTTGCTCAGTAGTTTAGAAAAGGAATGGACCTGGCATTTGTTCCTCCAGCGAATACATTCAATTCTGCTGCCTTGACCCTCCTGCTCAGAACCCTTGGCAAGAGCGGGGTATATAGGGGTGCATCAGAATTTGTTGTTAACATTAATTTATCTTATCCAAACCTTTCCTTATTCCCAATTACATCCCTCTCCCAAAATGTGGATTATCAGGCTTTAGGGGGCTGGGAGGGCTTAGGAAGGTCTTGCTGTCATCTTTAAAGCAGCAGCAATTGTAGCTGTGTGCACAGAGGGACCCTCTGGATCCAGCCAGGCTGTGCCAGTCCCCATCTGCCATGGGCTCGGAGTGCTGGGAGGGCAGGGAGAACTCAGGATGCCACCACAGTGGGCACAGAGAGACTGGAGCAGGAGCAGGAAAAGGTTTTGCCATCATTCCTCACCTACCACCACATCCTTTGTCATTGGAAAGGATGCGCCTCTCTCTGTGACTGGGCGATGCAGGGATAAATGGAATTGCAGATCAGAACATCTGCACAGCACAGGCCTGGGCCAGGGTGCTTCAGGTCATTATTAGCCATTTCTCCTCATTCAGCAGTGCTTCATTTAAAGCTGATTGGTCTGATTTTTAAAAAGTCGTTACCAAGAATAGACTGAACGTGTTTATTTAAAGTTTTTGGAATAGTTAAGTAAAACTGAAATGCCCGTGAGCTTTTCTGCCTGTCTTCAATGGGCCTCCAGATCAGTCTTTTCAGGACAGATAAATTTATTACATTGTAGCCTATGCTGTTTTCAAGCCCTAGTAGAAGCAGTAGCTTTCTCATCTGTTTTCACCACTGACTTACAGGACATTTCTCAGTCTGGTCCTGAGTTGGTAGGAAAATGCAAACCTGGGTTGGCTACTTTGGGTGAGGAAAATTTGGGGAATTCCTGTGGTAGAGTTGGGAAGGATTTGTTCAGCATTACCAGGGCTAAAACATTAGGTTACTTTTCTCTAAATACTTTGTTCAGCCATTATTTGTTGCAGCAAAATACTAGTCAGTAGGAGACAGAAGTGGGCTACAACCTTTGCTTTGTAGAAAGAGGCCTGAAAAAACAGAAGGAATATTCTGACTGTGCCTAGCTCGATTTAGATAAAATTATTGCAAACCGTTCAAACTATTTCACCTTCCTTGCAATTCTTCTTTCTTAGTGTCTCAAGGCTTTTGACACATGAACTCTGACCATTTTTAAATGATAATATTTGAGCCAGTCAAGGGGAAGCACAGGTGGTGAAATAATGGGATGTGTTGTAGCTGAGAGAGCCATGGCCCCCAGTCCTTTCCTGGAGGACGTGGTTGTCCTGCAGCAGGACTGTGGGACCTGGTGACCTGTCCCACCACAGGCACCCACAGGGGGTTAATGGGAACGCTGCATCATCTCCTGCCACGTGCCCAAATAACCAACTGGGAGAAGTGTGTGGGAATGGCTGCAAGTTAGGAAAAAGCCTGTAACAACCAGTCAGTGCTGCATACTGGAGAAGATAAATCTGCAGAGGAAACCGTTGAGGCAGATGTTTAATTAGTTGGAGCCAGGCTGGATAAATCAGGATAGGAGCTGTCTATGCAGATACTCCGGTGTGCCTTCCCTTCCTCTGGGCTGGTGTCACTGGCTTTAAAAACAAACTGTTCTTTTTGCTGAGGAAAGAAGCAGCAGAAAGAGTCGTAGAACCTCTCGCTTACTGTAATGGATTCCCCTGTGTACTCTCGTAAAATAGAAAATGTAATTGATGTTTTCTTATGGTAATGAAAAGTAACGAAGTCGAGTACTTTATCATCAATTTGTTTAACCTATGGCGTGCTCAGCAGCGTGTATTGCACAGGCATGTTTTATGGGAGGGCTGGAAATAAAACACTGCACTTGTGGGGTGAGCTTCTAGGGGAAACTGGTCTAATCCAGGATGGACCACCTTGAGGGGGCTCAGGGGCATTGCACGTGCAAGAGGGTTTTCTGAGAATAGCCCAAATGGAAGAGAAAGAGCCTGAGGATGGGGTGATGCCCCAGCCACAGAGATGGAGCTGGAAGCTCCATCAGTGCCACAGGGACCTGGCTGGGCACAGCACAGGCCTGGCACTGGTCAGGCACTGGGATAACAGCCCTTGGAGTACCCTGGTGTCCAGAGGTAGTTTAAGGATTGTTTTGTATAATCCTGCCATGCCTACATCTCCTTTCTTTGAGCACTTCAGCAGCTGATGGTGTAAATATAAAATCTCTCTGCACTGTGGCAGATCTGCAGAAAAGAACTCACATGCTGGAGATTGGGAGCATAAGAACTTCCTGTTCTCCTTGAATTTATCAGTAAAAATGTCAGATACCGTGCTGTCTGGATTTTGAACAGCTCTAATAACCGAGTCCTGAAAAGCTGTTTTAAAAGGTGAGATTTGGGTGTTTTAGTACTTGGGATAATTCTGCTCCCCAGAGATCAGTAACAGCCTTAACATTAACTTCTGGAGCAAGTATCTGCTAGGCATGCTTGAAAATTCCACCCTTGGGCTTGGCAGAGGAAGTTTTGGAGGTTGTACAGATCATGTTGCAGAGCTGTAAAACACCATTACCCCTAGAACTTGATTTGCTTTATTGGGAAATGATTTTCCTGCTCAGTCAGTCTGGTGTGTGTTTCTGCTGGTCTTACTTTCACCAATACTCATGTGTTACCCCATTAGCATTAAGAAATTTGGGTTGTGGTAGATGTGCACTTTAAATCCTGCTTTTTTAGGGAGGCTCAGTGGGACCAAGGCAGGCACAGTTCTTCCAAGGTGGAAGGCACAGCCCATGCTCTGATCCCACAGCTCAGCTGAGGCTGGGGCTGACAGCAGCCCAGGGTGTGCAGCAGGCAAGGAGATCTTATCAGGCTTTTTATATCTGCACCAAAGCCTGCACTCAATATTCCCTATAAAATATGTTTGCATGGATCATGATTTTAAGAACATAAGAAAGATGGTGACTTCATCCTTGATACTTCATGTATCTTAATGCCATGGTGATTCTCAAATTAAATATGTGCAGGAACTATATGTACACTTGGAAGTTATCTCCCTGCCTGTGAGCTGTCTCATTCCCGCTGCTCTTCACCAAACACATTCCCTGGGATGCCAGTTGCCTTCTCCTCCAGAGCTCGACTGAATGGACTATAAATACTAATGTAAAGTAAATAACAATGCAGAGAGAATGTGTGCAGAGGCTTTGTTTTCAAACAAATTAAGCATTGATGTCAGTATATAAAAACTGAATGTTCTTAGAAGGAGATGAGAGACAAAACTAAACAACTTTAAAAGCTGAAATGCTGGAATAATCCTGCCTGTTCCTGGTCCGTGTCAGCCTCTCTTCATCTGAAATTTCTAGTGAACAGAGAAGTCTCCTCTGATTAATCTTGTCTGATTTCAAGTAGAAATTCTTTGCAGGGTGAACATGCTACTGATTATTATTTAATAGCTGCCTCCGACTGCAAACATCCCCTGACCAGAAAGGCTCAGTCCTTTTAAGAACAAAATGCTCTACAAGTTTAATTGTTATAAACAAAACCTTCTGCCAACATTGCACAGACATGACCTGTATTTTCCGTAGGTTAGAGGGAGAGTTATTAGCTCAGTGTTCTGTGAGTTTGGAGAAAGATTAATACTTTTTCGATAAATGAAAACAGCTGCTTTGCAATAACATTCAAGTCCCTAACAGCTGTCAACCAGTGCTTTTTGCATTCTTTAAAATGTGTAAAGTGACCAAAAATAGTTTAAAATAATCTTCCTGCTCTGTTTAAGTGTATTATTTCACTGCCACAGGAAGCTGAATAATAAGAAAAGAGAAAGATTCAAGAAACAGGCGCAGGACTTAAAGATAAAAGTCTCCATATCATATTTTAGTCTCTACAGCAGAATCAGAAGAACTGCGGCTGCCAAGGTCAGGGAAAAGAGCCTATTCCATCCCCTGGTACCTGGGAGCAGTCTGTTACAGACCCAGGTTTTGTGGTGGTTGATTATTCCCATGTTTTAGATTTGTTCCCACAAAGTTTAGGTTACCCCTCAGAACCTGGAGAATCTCAGATGAAGAGTTCTGCTTGGGGCTCATCTTTGTTTGAGGAGCAGATGGGGAGGACAGATCTGAGTTGTGTTTGAAAATTCAGTTTCTGACCTGTCAGTGTCAGCACCACGTTGAATGTCAAATTTCATGGCTTAAATGTTCTACAACAGCTGCTACAGGAGCTGTGGGCCTTGCTGGGGTTTTCTTTCCTCGTCCTACCTTGTTGGTGGGAGAGTAAGACAAAAAAATGTCAATAAGGGGAGGTGTGTGTGTGTATTTTAGTTTCACATGTATGTATTTATTCATACATTTAAAAAAAGGAGAATTAAAAAGATAAACTATGTAAAGCCACAGCCCTGTGATTAAAACACTTCTAACAGATGAACTACAATTAGAATAAACTGTCATTAAAGTTTGATACTGTCATGGAATGATGGTAACTGAGGAGTTTAAATTTAAAAGTAAATATGTTCGAGTAGGCAATGCATATGTTTGCTCTGACTCTTTCTGGGATGGAAGCCCCAGCATCTGTGACAGTGAAAAGCCAATTAATTTGTGTTTTCTTGTGTTCACACTCATGCTTTTCTGCCTAATGGTAGTCGTGAGTTACTCTGGCTCCAAGTGCTTTGTTTTGGATCATTACAGCACCCCTGCAGAGCCTGGTGCCCGGGTTAGGAATGGAAATACCTGGAAATACCTCAGGGATCTGGGTTTGGATCCCTGTCAGCGGGATGTGAATTAGAGAGTGGACACTGGTGTCTGCAGAGCCTGTCTGCAGAGCAGGGACCAGCCAGTGTCCCCAACCTGTGCCCCATTCCCAGAGCTGTGCCCAATTCCCAGAGCTGTGCCCCATTCCCAACCTGTGCCCCATTCCCAGAGCTGAGCACCATTCCCAGAGCTGTGCCCAATTCCCAACCTGTGCCCCATTCCCAGAGCTGTGCCCAATTCCCAACCTGTGCCCCATTCCCAGAGCTGTGCCCCATTCCCAACCTGTGCCCCATTCCCAGAGCTGAGCCCCATTCCCAACCTGTGCCCCATTCCCAGAGCTGGGCTTGGCTCCCCTCACTGCTCCCAGCCAGGGGCTGGTCCAGGAAGGGGAAAAGGGCTCAGTGCAGGTTTTTTAGGGTGTTCCCCTCAGCAGGGTGGGTGAGCAGTGTGGAGAGGGGCGATGGAACTGCTGGGGATGATTTCCTCCTGCCTGCAGCCTGGGCTCTGCTGTGCAGCAGGGATGATTTATGATTTATTCCACACACCCCTTCTCTCTCCCCAGCCTGTTGATGCTGAGCAGAGCCCAGGGACGGGGACAGGGATGCTGGTGTTTGTGGAACAGCTCGTTGGGAGTAAAGTTTGTTAATAGTTGGTCAGAACAGCATGGCTAGTTACCCCTGTGCCTTGGGCTGGTGAGGGGCTGGGTATCAGCCTGGATGGGTGAGAAGAATTATTCGTGCCCAGCCTCCAAAACAAAATGAAATATTGAATGGGGTTTATTTTCGATCTGTTGGTATTGAATTAATGTGGTTACTGGTTCTTATGGATTTGTAATAATGCTGTAATTTACGTGACATTTTTAACTGTGCAGCTCGGTGTTTGGGTGACTGAGATTTCTGTGTTTGTTCCACCCACTCTGATGAGCAGAGGCTGTGCTGGTCCCTGGTACCTTCATGGGATCAGCTGCTCCCTGCTCTGTGTCTGTGAGCCCTCGAGTGCAGCCGTGGTTGTGCTGCCCCAAACTGCAGAGCAATCCCTGGGGTCCCCCTGGGCAGGGAAAGCTCCTTTGTCCCTGGTAGCCCACGCAGGCAGTGGGAGAGCCCTGGTGCTGGTCAGCCAGCAATGTCCATCTGGGCTGGCCCCAGGACAGTCCCTTGGGGACAATTCCAGGCACTGAGAACGAGGCACCTCCCAGAGCTGTGAGTTTAAGATAAAATCTGTGTATTGGGTTTCTGCTGTAGGTGCTTTACATTACAGATCAAACATGATGGTTTTGTCTCAGCTTTATTTAGAGCTACATGCTGCTAATGCAGAAAGGTAGCAACAAAGTAAAACCCTTCTGTTGATGCTGTGCACAGCCTGGGTTGCTGCTGGCCATGCTGCACATTTGCTGTTCCCCAGAAAAGCAATCCAGAAATGAAGTGTTTGTTTCTTCTTAAGGAGGTTTTGACTAAATTCTTTAATTTCACTGGCTGTCAAGGTAGTGTTAAGTAAAATAGGTTTGAACTGCTGTAGTTTTTGTGTACTGGACTAGATGTCAGAAACCTTTGCCATCACTGGAAATTCTGTCACTCTGGATTTACTATCTGTTTCCCACAGCTGAATTCCTGAGCAGTGTGATTTAACACCTTGGCTCTCCATCAACCAGGCCTGGCATTTATTTGAATGCATTACACCACTGGTTTCCATAAACTATTTTACAATTGTTTCATATAAATGACTGTTTATTTCTACAAAAACCATCTGTATTTCTGTGGAAAGCAGCAGATAACTGTGTGTAAAATTCAGTAATGTCACAACAGTGTGAGTTAAGGAAAAACAGATTGGGCTAAGAAAAAAACCTCTCATGCTTGTGCGTAATGTTAAAAGTTTGTTTTCACTATTTAAATATCTTTATTTATTAACCAGTATTTGCATTTGTAATGATAAAATCTTTATTCCACTTCAGAGGTGTTGAGGGGCTTTGGGGATTTTTAGCAGATAAACAGATTTAAGACGTCCTCGCAGCAGCAGGATTGGAGATGTAAACATTCTGCTCTGCAGCCAGTTCCTCTCACACTGTTTACATATTTTCTGTTGTTTTATTGTCATTGCCAAGCACACAATGGAATCCTGCCCCTTCTGTCATGTTCTGAGAAAGCTGCTGCAGAAGGAGTCCTGAGCCCTCTCCCTGCTCCCAATTTCTGTGCTCTCCACCCTGGACTGATCCTGCTCCTCCCTCTGCCCTTTTTGTTTCTGCTCCAGTGCTCCTCCCCTGGCCCAGGGGCCATGTCCAGCATCCCTGGGGAGCCAGGGTTGCCCCAGACCTCCCCAGAGGGACGAGGAACTGCCTCAATTTCCCTCCTCCCAGCTAGCACCCAAGGAGCCTCCACACTGAGCTATTTTAATTCCTCCATCTGCTGCCCATGTGCTGGCAGAGGGAGCACTGGAATCCAGCAGTCTTACACTTAGCACGACTGATACTTTCTGACAGACTATTTGAAATGATAGAAATACATAAATCTCCTCTTTTTTATGACCTTGTAATAGCTGCAACATATTTCCAGCAAATATTTTCTATAGCAATAATAAAAAAGCGATAACAAAAAATAAATATAAATATAGTTTAAACTCAAGCAGAATCACGCTTTCAAAGCCCAGGGATGGAGCAGCAAAGCAATAAATCACAAATCCTTGTGAAAGGAGGGACTTGAAACACAAAGTCCCACAGACATCAGTGTTAAATGTTTATCAACAGGGGTTTTTTGACTGCTCTGCTGCCTTCTGCCTCTGGACAGTGCTCATTTCCCTTTTGCTTGTTCCCTCCTGCCCAGCATCTGTCACTGTGGCTGTTGGGCTGTGGCTGCCTAACTGTCCACATTTCTGATTTGTTTTTCTTTCTTATTTTCTTTGTTGTTTTTTTTCTTTTCCTTTGTTATTTCCTTTGCCCAGAGAAGCTGTGGCTGCCCCTGGATCCCTGACAGTGCCCAAGGCCAGGCTGGATGGGGCTTGGAGCAGCTTGGGACAGTGGGAGGTGTCCCTGCCATGGCAGGGGAAGGGGCTAGATGAGGTTCCCCTCTGCCCTGAGCCATTCTGGGATTCCCTGGTTCCTGCAGAGCCCTGGGAGCAGTGCCCGAGGTGTGCTGCAGGTCAGGAGATGCTGCACCATTAACACCGTGTTTAACGTGTTCCTCACACCAGCTGCTCTGGGGTGTGGGTTTGTGGAAGGACTTCAAGGGCAGACAGGTTTTTCTGGGCTTTCTCACCAGGTAAACTGTGAAATTGTAAGAGGAACCCCTAGCAAAGAGCAGAATTAATGGATGACACGTGAGTAAATGCAACACACAGGGGCAAAGGCAGGCATGGCTTTGGCAGGGCAGGCTGGGCTCCAGCAGGCTTGAGGGAGCCAGAGACCATCTCAATGGGATGGTGGGCTTTCCATGGCTTCCTTAGATTTCCAAAAAAGATTTGACAAAGGCTCATAAAGCAATTTAGCTGTCACAGGATGAGAAGGAGGATCCTCGCATGGATTAATAATTGATTAAAAGACAGGAAACAAAGAATAGGAATAATGGCCCTGGGTGATTAGTAACTAGGTTACTGGTGGAGCTCCAGTGGAACTGGTGGAACCTGCATTGTTCATTAATGTGGGGCATGGAAAGGATGTGAATGCTGATGTGACAAAATGTGCTGTTGATACAAAAGAGGTAAGAATAGTGCAGATAAAAGCTGTCTGTGAAGCACTGCAGAGGTATCCACAGTGCTGAGTGACAGGACAATAAAACCAGAGAGGGAATTCAGTGTCAATGAGCACAAAATAATATACATGGTGAAAAGCAACTGTAACTATATGTGTACAATGATGGGCTCTAATTACCTTCCATCAGTCAGGAAAGGTATCCAGCATCATCACGGGTAGTTCTCTGAACACTTCAGCTCCATGTAGGAGCAAGCAGAAAGACAAATGGAGCATCAGGAACTGAGTCCATAAATCCCAACGTACCCACATCTTAATTGCTGTATTTTGTCTCAAAAAAAAGAGAAGTGAAGAGATGCAGAAAGGGAGGAGTGTGGAAATGGATCAGGCACATGAAGTGAGGAGCAGATGCTGAGGAGGGAAGGGCTTTTGTGGTGTGGAAAAGGCACAACTGGGTACCAGAGGTGTCTGTGCAGTGCAGATGGTGGGGACAGTGAATTGGGAAGGTTTTAGCCTGGTAGTTCAGAGACAGGAACTGCTCACCCCAAACATTGGGGTGGAAATGGCTCATTGGAACAAAAGGAATACTTTTCCTCACACAGTGTAATAAATTCAGGAGGTAAATGTCATGAAAATGGGAAATTCAGAAGTGTTTTGGACAAATGCACAGACTATAAAGGGAACAGGAACAGCTGATATAGCACAGGTGGAACTGGGGTGTTGGTGAGAATTATGGGAGCTCTTGAAGGTGAAGAGGGATATGCAGGCATAGGGGTGTGTTTTGTTGTAGAGACTAATGCCATAAAATATAGCCTCAGTTTTCAACAATTTCTTTGGTTTGGGTTTTTTTGTTGATACTGGCCTTTTTTGTTTTTGTTTGACAATTCCACAAACATTAAATATTCCTTCTATAATCCTTATTTCACCCTGGTAACTAGTTTGGAGATGCAGGGGGGTTTGGTTGGGGTTTTGTTTAAAACCTGGTTCCCTGTTGCAGTGTTAGTATTGTTTATTGTGCAGATTCACCCCTGACCGTGGCATTCTTCATTGCTATTGAAAGTTAATGGGGGAAAAATTGCATTCCAAACATTTGAACCCGTAGTAGCCATGGCTGAACTTAGTTGATCTCTGGTGATCGGTTCAATTTAGTTACGATTTTTAGCCATTAGGCTGGGGCTGAATGATGGTGATTTGGTTGAGGCCAAATGTCTGCAGAAAATTGGCTGTTTGATAAGAGCCCTGTTATCAGAGGGGGATACTTTCTCATTTACATTTAGATGAGTATTGATTATTTATTTACTCAGAGAAGTGAGATTCGTTCCCAATCTTATCTCTCTAGTCTCTGCTTGTCAGCAGAAAGAGAGAGAGAGCTCCTGACAACAGCCCAAGATAACAGCACTTTGTAGTGGAGATAAAAGTTGGAATGGGCCTTTTTCTAGTCTTGACTGAGAGGATAAGTTTTAAAAATTAGAACTGATGGGTTGTGCTTTCAAAAGCCCTTTCTGAAAGCTTTGCAGCTTAAATGGCAACAGAATTGGTTTGTTGGAATGCGGGTGGCCATTCCCTTCTGAAAGGGGTCCCTTAATTTGATTATAGGGTGGGATTCTTCCCAGGCATCTTTGTGTGCTCATAGGGAAGCTCTGGGTCTTGGGGTATGTTTCCTTGGTTTTAATTCCTGATGAACATTCCTGTCTCTAAAGGGGTGTCATGAGATGGCCAAGTGGGTATCTGTGGACAGAATCCATGGTGAGAGTGGTAGAACAGGGATTTGCATGGGAGGGACGTGTGTGGTGGAGGATCAGCCACAGGAGGGGTGTGGAGCCCTGGGAGCTGCCACCAGCAGGAAAGCTTGGCTTGGGACACTGGCCAGGACAGTCCGTGCCAGGATTTTAAAGGTTTATTTTACTACTGCATTGAGCATTTGCATGAGATTACAGAAATCCATAAAATCCATCTTTGGTATTGCCACTTGAAAAATTTGTGGAAATTCACAGAGCAGGATTCCATTAGGAGACCGTTAAATTATCCAATATTCCTACTACAGTGACATCATTTGAACTTGTGAGAGAAGCCTGATAGTAAAACTCCTCCACAGACTCAGCCTAATGTTCTTCATCTGTTGGGAAGCAGAGGTCACGTAAATGTGGACAGATATTTAAAGCATAATTGAAGAGTAGATACTCTCTAAAAATCCATTTGCACTTTTTTATTAATTTCTCAGTATTTGCTTTTTTAAAAATTTCTCAGTATTTTCTGCTTTTAAGGAGCTATCCATAAGGCAGGTTGACCTGGTTGCTGCTCTGGAGCTCTATTTCCCTGCTTTATTAGCAGAGTTAATACAAGCTTGACACAAACTGGGTAAAACAATTTACCTGATCATGGAGTTCTCAAGCTGCTCCAGATAGAAATGATCCTGTGCCACTGCAGGGCATGTTGAGGGGTGTGATCCCTGGTGGATCTCCTTAGGGTTCAGCAGCCTGGGGACTGTTTCTGCTGTGGGTGATGTTCTTTGGGGTGGATCCACACAGAGGGTGAACCCTGTCTGGATTTAACCCTTCCATCATGTCAGGGTTTGCCCCCACTGAGCAGGGGTTTGGGACTGGGTTCCAACAGTGCAGATGTGGAACCAGCAGTTCCCTTGGATGTAGCTTGGGATTCTCTGGAAGCTGCTTGGGATAAGCAGACAAAGCCATTGGTCCTGTTCTTAAACCTACAGCAGATTTTAAATCCAAATTGATTTACTGCTTTAAGATTTGTTTCAATTCAGTATATTTTGCTTCTGCCTAACAAGCAGGCCTCTGTTTATCTAATTTATTTTAAATTTAAATTGTTAATCACATTTCCAGTAGCCGGGAGAGGAGCAGTGGTGGTGCTGGGTCTGGTCGCCTCTCTTTGTGCTGTGTGGTTTGCACTGCAGATGCTTTGGCAGCTCCTCGTGCCATCACTGGTTGTGCTGGGCTGGGTGGGAGTGCTGGGGCTCCTCCTGTGTCCCCTAAAAAGCCTGGCACTGCATCTGCTCTGAGAGGCACTGGGAATAAGGAGTGTCCATCGGGGAGGGAGCGCGCCCGGGCCAAGCAGCGAGTGCCTCACGTGGGATGGAATGAGAAGCTGTAATTGAAATTCTGCTGTAGTAAATTTAAAATTAATTGGCTAACAAATTCCATTCCTTAGGCATGCCATCTGAGGCTGGAAGACTTAATTTTTTTATATATTTTAAATATTTCATCATACACGCTTGTAATTCAAAGTCAGCAAACAGTCAGAAATCTTTTAAGTACTGGTGAAGAGGGAATAGATTTTGTTATTTCAGTTCTAGGTTTTTTGTTACTTTGAAACCTGGTTAAAGGGGCTTTGCATCACTTTAGATTTTTCAGGTATCTGTTCAGGTTATTTTACTGGATTATATGGAAAATACACAGCTAAGACCTTGGTGTGCAGTTCAGCTCTCAGGTGTGAGCAGAAGTGGAGCGAGGACAGGAGGGCATTGGCCCCAACAGCTTGGAAGGAGCTTTTCTTCTTCAAGGTCCCACCTGGAACTTGGGGTACATGTGGGTTTTCCCCCACCCTGCCAGGGCCTCTCCCAGCCACTGCCAGGAGAGCAGGGCTGGAGCTGCCTCATGGGGCTACACCTGGAGTTGGATCAGTGTCCTGGGTTTGTTCCAGTTAAGGCATGTAGTTTAAGGACCCATTCAACTAAAAGATTTTTTTTTTTTTGAATGGCCTAGATTTTGTGAAAACAACTTTTGGTACATTTTCTGTAGTTGTAAAACAGTTTCTTAAGTGGTGTTATCCTTACATTGGGGATTTGGTTGGGGAAGAAAGAAGTCGGCAGCTGAACCTTCAAGATCTAATGTTAAGATATGAAAATAATTAACTCAAAGCAGCAGGATCTGTCCCTCTGTGATTCTGTTCCTTAGGAAGGGCTGATTTCCCTCCCAGGTATTTCCCAGCGCTCTGTGCAGGCAAGAGGGATGGGCAGCAGGGAGCAAACACAACACAGGACGTTGTTCACTGAGGAAAGATGCCCAGAAAATGCCCCAGGTTGTGGAGCGAGGTGTGAGCAGGTTCCCCACAGCAGGCTGTGCTCCTGCCCTGGGTGTGAGACATGGCAGAGCTGCACACAAGGGGTGTGCTGCAGGCTCACCTGGTGGAGGAACAGCCTGGGAGTGTTGGGCAGGGGTTTGTCAGGTCATGCCTGGTTCAGCTCAGGACAAGTGGAATGTTTTGTTTCCTCCCACACCATCCTCCAGCTCCTTCCTTTGGCAAAGGGCTCAGAGACATCAACACCCACCTGCTGTGCTCCTGGGCTGAGAGTAACCTCGTGTTAGTTGAACGTGCTAAGCCATCACTTTGTTAGAAAACAGATGATTTTACAAGTTACTTTATGTTTCAGGTCCTCAGTATCGGCTGGAGAAGCAGAGTGAACCTAATGTCCCAGTAGATTTAGACTGTACCTTGGAGAGCCAGAGCACTTTGGAATTCTGCCTTGTCCGGGAGAACAGTATGTTTCCCCTTTTCACTTTTGCTCTTGTAAACTGCTTAAACTCACATAAGTTATGTATTTTGGAACACAAGCTGTACTGTCTGGGCAAGTATATTTTGATGAGACTCTGTCCCAAGGCACTTCTCCATGGTGCCAAAACAATATTCCAGAGGGAAATGATGGATTTCATACCTTTAGTAAATAGTCTGCATCCTGTTTATCACTTCATGATTAATCTTTTGCTGTTAAACTCTGCTCTGTAAAGTTATGACCAACCCTGAAAAACACAAAATATGAACCTGTCTGTGTTGCAGACATTGCTCAGTGAGTTGAGGGCTTGGTCTGCAGGGTGTTGTGCCGTGTCACTGTGGCTGTCAGAGGCACTGGGGTTTTCTAATACAATTTGAGGAAATTAGCCATGCAGAAATAACTAGAGCAGTTTGATGATTTTTGAAGTGCCAGACAAATAATATTCTCTCCAGCTCTGCTCAAATATTTTTATTCTATTACTGTTTTAATGATCCTAATACTTATTTCCTGGTTTATTTCTTTACATGAAACAGTATGAAACTTTAAGAAAATACATTTAACCTTGATTTGTGTTTGTTCCCCATGGCATTTTGGTCCATTCTTCATTCTTTACAACAACCACACTCTCGGGTTTGGTGTTCTTTCATCCCAGTTTGTGTAAAAATGTTGATTGTACTAATGAGTAGAACCAGTCACAGTCCTGCCCTCGGCCAAGAATGCTGCACACAGCCATAGTAAGAGCCTGCCTCAAGCAGTGGAAGAGTTTGTTCTTTCTGTGCAAAGGTTAAACCTTTCAGTTGGTGCTTTTTGGCCACAGCAGCTGTGTCCTGTCCCAGAATGGCAGCAGAGCATCCCCAGAGCACCCCTGGTTGAAGCAGTGAGCAGCAGCCTCTGCTCCATTCAGGGAACAAGAAGTGAGACACTGCAGCACGAGCTCCCCGTGCTGCTGGGATTAACACTCACAGCTTTGGCTGCTGCTTTCCTTAAGGGTGGACTTGATCCCAAAATATTCCTGGTGCTCCAGGTTTATTTCTTCATAAAATGGTTCTGAGAAACTGTAGGAGAGACCTTGGCAAGAGGGAGCAGGGGGGCTGTGCTGAGGAAATGGAGCAATTCTGACCTCACTAATCGAGTTGTGCTCTTCCACAAGCCAGAATTCCCCGACGTCTGCATCCCACCTATTATTTTTGTATCGATTTTTAATCTATGAAATGATGCACACTAGTCATGCTTCCATGGGTTTTGCTTGTGATTTAAAATAACTTTTTTTTTTTTTAAACCCAGGCTCTGTAATTAAAAGAATACTGTAGATACTGCATTTTTAATGTATTTTCATCATCTGTGGAGGAATCCAGGCTGTGGCCTGTGTCTCCTGCAGGTCTTTGCTCTCATGAGTCGCTGGGTTCAGGTTGCACCATCACTTAGAGAGTAAATCTGTTGGAAGTTTGTAAGTGGTGTAGAAGGAGGCAGTCAGTCTGCTCTGCCCCAGGAGAGCCTCAGGAACCTTGGCTCAGAATAAATGACACTCTCTTCCTTCTCCTGAAGTCACTGTGCTGCACTACTCCCCTTCCCTGCCAGGCCAGGGGACACCAAGGTGAGCCCTGCTCCTGCACAGAGCCCTGCAGAGGTGTGGGATGGATCCCCGAGGCTGCCAGGTCCAAATTCCCTGAACTGGGGAGCATTCCTGCCCTCAATTAGCAATGGATGGTGCCCATGTAAGAGCATGATGTGGAGCCCTGCTGGGGTGGGGATTCCCATGGCAGGGTGCCCTGCACTGTCCCCACCCAGGGCTGGGTGCTGGCCCTGCACAGAGGGGCTCAAGGACAGTACAGCTTGTGAGATCAGTCCCAGTCCCCTGGTTCCCCCCTGCACAGTCAGAAAATGCATTTTGGGGTGCTTAGGAGCTATCTTTTGGCATGACATTAAAATAGAAATATTGACAGTTTTGCACCATTAATAAAATGATGGCTTGACAATCCTATCAGCAAACTGAAATATTCACTTTGTGCATTCTGTCTTGATTTGAAATACTTTTAGCTTTGATATGCCAGTCAGAAAAAAACTCTGTTGTAACAGCTATTAGTTGTAAATGTGCTCTTCATAGTCTCATAGTCATTTATAAATATATATAGGATGATGCCAAGCATCTGCTGGGAGAAGAGCAGCCACATTCCTTTGGGCAAAGAGAAAGTTTATATTTCAGGGTATTAAATGAAACAAAAACTTTCCATTATTAAGAAATATGTATGGAGAAATCCCCTTCCCATCCAGCATTTACTAATAGCATTCAAGCTAATAAACTGCTTCCAGTGTGCAGAACTTTTAACTTGCACAAAGATTTATCTTTAAACTGAAAGCTGCACTTTGTAATGTGAAATGCCTTTATGTGTGATAGGAAGCTGTTCATGGCTAATTTAGTTTTATTCTTGCCATCTTACTTCTGGAAAGTTCCTCTTTCTCATTTTATCATTAGATAGTAATTAGTATTCAAGGGAAATTGGTCTTAATATATTAAAATTGGTTTAGTGCCTTTAGACCTATAGCAAAGCCAGTGTCTTATTGGAAAATGTAATTGGGGACTCTGTGTATGTAATTAATTGTATTGCAATTAAGAACTTTCATTAAGCAATATTCTAGTACATTAAAGTAATAAGGGACATTTTTGCAGTGCAGTTAACTTTGTGTTTTGTTGTTTTATCGAGGAAGTACAGGTTCAGTTGCTCTTGAATAGGCTGCATATGACATTTCAATATTGTGGTTTTCCTAATGTGTCATTTTTATCTGTGCTCTGGTGCTGGCAGGGGTCCCTGTCAGAGGAGACTTCTGGTTTAGCTTCTGCCTTGCTTCCAGCTCATGGATCTGGTGCTGTTGTTCCACTGCTGTTGGGCTCATTTGGAAATGAGGATTTTCAGTGAGGAGATTGGCCCCAGTGACCAATCTCCCTCTGTTTCACAGGGACTCAGGTGTGTCCTGGGGGCTGTGGGGGCAGCCCAGGGGCAGGTGGAGGGGTCAGTTCTGCCATGTCCCAGCACAGGGTGCCATTGTGACCACACAGTGTGGGGACAGGGTTGTGGGGACACCCCCCTGGTGTCCAGCCTGGAGGAGGGTCCTGGTGGCTCTCAGCAGCAGGGCAGTAGTGCCATTGCCATCCTCCTGCTTCACTGCCAGCCACTGCCACACCACAGCTTCTCAAGATGCTTTTAAGTGCACCAAAAGTTTGACATATCTCAGTGTATCTTTGGAGTAGTGCAGCATGAGGGTTTGACATGATACATTATGATAATCCATAGTATAGAGACATTAACACAGGGGTCTGTGACAAAATGCATTGTAATGTCTCGGAAGGAGCCATTACAATTTATCTTGTCATTCTGGAGCATGGAGTGGTTGCAGTGTTAAGATGGCTCTGCATAAATTCACATGGAGACTGTTTAATTTGATTTTTGGAATCCTTTCAAGTCGAATGGCACAGCCCAATTTGTAGCTTAACCCGTTGGTGTCCCCATTCCCCAAAGGAGGGTCTGTGGTGTGTGAGAAGGGCAGCACTGGGAAAGCTGTGGTGAAAGTCTGGGACCTGGGAATCTCCTGCTGTATGCTCTCCATGTGGCTTTGGACTCATTTAACAGCAGATGCTCACAGTGGTGTAGTGTTGAGGCCACTCCAGCAGTGCAAGTCTCAAGCAAAATTAATGCTGAAAAATCTGACTGCTTTGCTGGAGCTTTAAGATCTGTACTAAAACTCCATCATCTCATCTTCCCATTATTAAAATTTCAGCAAAATATAGTTTTCATTAATCTCCTGCAGCAAATTTAGTTCTCTGAACTGGCAGTTGGTTCAGCTTTTAGGGCTGCATTAGCCAGGATATTAAACAAAACGTGTCATTCCTCAGGATCTCCTGTAAGAAGCTAAATCAGTTTTCAAACATATTTATGCCACTTTATCTACCAGCATCTGAATGATCATTTCGAGCTGAGGTGCTTTATTAGCAGCTGGCATCAAAATTACTCTGTGCAATTATATATTGCATTATAGTAATGTTGAAATTGGTGTTAATCCAACATCATAAAATGTAAAAATCTTTAAAGTGTGTTATATTTTTTCAGTAATTGGCATTTTGGCTTAATGAGTTGTTGCCTTTTATAAAGGCAGTACCTGCAGTGACAATGAGAATGCTAATCAGTAAATAAAGTGCAGCTTCACATCAGCATGCCCGAGGTGCTGCTGGCACATGGGAGATTTGAGCTAGTGCTGGCATCGAGGGCGGCACCTCTGGGGACAGGCAGAGTCCTGCTCCTCGCTGGGTGACAGATGGTGGGCGGCCAGCAGGGTCCCCTGCTCATCCCCTGGGTGCCTGCGGTCCGGGGCTGCCTGTGCCACGTGGGACTGGCCTCTGGCACGGTGTGCTGCCCTTCACGCGGCCACAAATGTCTGTCACCGTGGCCCCGGTGCCTTGCTGATGACCCGGGGTGGAGGCAGCGTCTCCTCCTGCCAGAGACGCGGAGCTGAGCGCTCGGCGTTCCCCGCCAGCTCCCCGTGGTGACGCCGCGTGCCAAACCTCCCCTTCAGCGCCCCGGCCTTGTCTTGCAGGTTCAAGAGGAGAAGAGGTGTCAGAGGAGGATCCCCAGATCGATATTGCCACGGTCCAGGACATGCTCAGCAGCCACCACTACAAGTCCTTCAAAGTCAGCATGATCCACCGGCTGCGGTTCACCACGGACGTGCAGTTAGGTAAATCTGTGCCTGCGCACAGCATCTCAGCCCCTGGGCTGCCTCCAGCAGCTGCCTGCCCGCCCCGGGCCGCTCTGAAACAATCATTATCACCTTGGGCCATTTTCTCATGGAGCATTTGAAAGTGTTGCTGGCATTTCAGCAGTTAAAAATATTGCTTTCGGTTGAAAATACTTCAGTATTTTTATTATCCCCAATCAGTTGCACATGTTGCCTCTGAACGAAGGCCATTATTTAATGACCTCGTCTCTTTTTTTCAGTCTGGGCTTCCTAATGGAAAGCTTCTTGCCAACTGTTTTGTTATTTTTAAATGAGGCTTTGCAAAATTGGGAGTTATTGGGTTTTTCCTTTTCTGAGACTGAAGGATTTTTAACGACCTAGTGGAAATTTGAGGTGGAACAAAATAAACGAGCATTCTCTAAAGGTTTTATATTGTCCTTATTGGCTCGCTGAATGCTTTTGAAAACCCGAAGGCCAAAGGCTGACAGAATCCTGAATTATAAAAGCCCCATTACTGTTTTAAAATGATTGAATGGCTTTTTATCTTTGTGTTTAAATTGTGAAAATTTGATTAATGATGCATTGGTAGGTGACCTGTGACATTCCTGCAAATACTTCCATAAAGAAATGATTCAGCAGTAAGATATTAAGTGCCATAATGTTTACAAAATACATTTATTCTGTAGAATTCAGAATTCTTAAACTGTACCAACTCCTGTATTGTTGTCACTACAGTCTGTTCATTCTTCCATCCTGGAGCACATGTAAAAGTACATGTCTGTAAAATTCTCAGAGAAGAGGCTTTTTTTTGGTTTATTTGGAGCTGTCTAGTTAAGGCAGGATTTATCTGCTGGTGCTGGAGCAGGGCAGTGCTGGGCATGTTCACTGCATTCAGGCAAACTCTTGGGTGTTACAGTTTGCTTCCAGTGAAGTTTGACTCACTGTATCTGGGAAGTGTCAGAAATGAGAGCTTGAAAAGGTCATGACAGATCAGTAAAGATAAATGGTTAAGGGAGAAGAGCTGTTAAATGAAACAAATGGCTTAACTTGTGCAGCAGTGGAGGAGCTGACCCTGCCCAGTGCTGTAAGGACCATAAAATTTCCCTTTTATAACAATCTGTGAACTTGTGTGATTTTGATGGCAGTGCACTGACAATGGGGTTTTATAATCTACTTCTTTTTTAAATCAAAGAAGACCTCAGCCAGGTGTTCAAACCTTGAGCAAATGTAAAAAATCAAAATCTTTCCGTAAAGTCTGAGTAAGTTTCTGGGGTTTCACCTGAATTTTTAAAATATATTAAAAGAGCAAGATTGGTAAAACAAGGACTGAGGGGCTATTTGGGTTTGTGCTGATGAGTGTTACATGTTACCTGTGAGTGACAGACTGCTTCTTCCTCTCTGAAATGGAAAAAACAGGGGCTCATTTTTGTCTTCAGACAAAGTGACTGGTCTGGGAGCTGTTCTCCAGCAGTCAGATGATGGCCACTTGCAAAGACTTTCCTTTGCAGCCTTTTTGTGCCATCAGTTCTGTGTAGTAGCCATAGCAGAGCAAGCATTTCTCGAGGATCCCAAGACTCCTCTGCTGACTCCTCTGTCATTCCTTTGCTCCTTGTTGGCAAATCTGTGGTGTCAGTGGCTGTGCATGAGTGGGCTGCACTTCTTGAAATGTTTTAGCTATTTTGAGGCCTGACCATTGAATTTGAGACAAGGTTTATGAAAAACATGGGAGTAAATTTGATTTTCTGTACGTTGTGCATAGCTCTGTAGTAAAAGGTGATGTGTGGATGGCCATGGGAGGAGTGCCCAGCCATCTGAGTGATGGGGTTGTTGCATTTAAGGTGGCAGTTTAAGGTCTGGGGTATGTGTTTCAGCCCATATCACAGGGTAATGCACACACAGCAGCACTCTCAGCAGTTTTGCAAAGGCTCTATCATGTCAGGGAGGAATAAGACACATTTACTTGTGTATTACATTAGCAGAACTAACAGGAGCATATTGTCAGGGAGAATGACTGCTGGCAAGTATTTCAGAAAGGGGAGGGGGCAATTGCAGACCCCAGCAAAGGGAGCAAGAACAGAACACTGTTACTGGACCCATACATTGATGGCATTCCTTTTGACAAAATGAATGAACTGAAAAAATAATAGAAGGAGCATTTTTAGTTGGGTTTTTAGTATGAGTGATTTGTGCTGCGAGACAGAGACTGCAGAAGCCACAGACACAATACTGTTTTGATTTTAGGTTTCAACACATCCAGATTGTGAGAACAATAACACAAAAAAGACAACACTCTTTGTCAATGTGCTCTCTGGATGTGGGAGAGCTTGAGCCAGTGATGTCGAGATACAGAAATAATGGATGAAGTATACAGCAACAATTTGCAGATAAAAATAATAGAAGTTAAAGTGTATTTTACATGATAAAAAAAAAAAGATGAAAGAGGAGGAAGTCTGTTCCATCTGAGATGGTTACAAAATGGTGAAGTAGCCTCTGCTGAGAAGATTGATGCAATGGGGAGTGACCTTGGCTTGGAGCAGGAGCTGGTGATGTATGTATGAGCATCTCGCTGCTAAATGGACCCAGATTTGTAGCACTAATATACATGGAAGCCCAGAACCAAACTCAGGATAGCAATAAATCAACAGCCACTTTGGGTGTCATTTCTGGTTTATATTCCACTATTGTTCTATCACTTTAATTCATGTCACTATCATCTGTTCATCTGGAACAGTTTTATATAATTTTCCAGTGGAGTTACCTGACAAATCCTATCAAATTAACAAGGTGCATTAACAGTATTGACTGACTGTGAATTCTGAAGTTGCAGGACCAAACAGTGAAATTTTTTGGAGGATATTTATAGGGGTGATTCTCTTAGAGGAAGGGATAGGGAACAGCCCGCACACATGAAGAATTTGCACCTTTATTTTTAGAACTTCCCCAGACTTTTTTTAGTGAGAAAATGAGACTTGGTATCATCAGCTTCCATATTTCTTTAAACTACAGCAAATACCATTTGGAATAATGAACCATTACAGTGAAATACCAACACCGATTTTACATAATCTGTCCAAAATTAAATCACAAACCAAAATGGGCTCCAGATACAGCCTCAGCCTACTCAAATTAGTGAGTTCCAGAAGCCTGGGTGTTAATTGGACTCCTGATACAATGCTTAATTGCCATGTGATCTCTCTGATGTGAGGTGTGTGTAATGCCAGGGCATATTGTTGGGTTTGTGGGGCGTTCCCATAACCCGCAGGGTGGGCAAGGCTGGCCTGGTCTTGGGGCAGGGGCTGCAGCCAGATCTCCCAGGCTCCTGCCTTGTCAGAACCCTCAGGAAGGAGAGGTTTCTGCTTTTTATTTCCAGAGATGCAAGAGCTAAATAATATTTAAATACTTTTTTCCTATATTGCTTCCTTTTGTCGATGTCTCATGAGCTTCACCCTGCAACTCATGACTGAAGACACATCTTTGTTTTTAAGGCTCTGCACACCTAGATGTAAAAAGCTGCCTGGGAAGTTTGTTCAGCTTTGTTCAGCTCCTGAACTGCTTCCAGCAGGATCCTCCTTGTCTTCTGCACTGGTGTGGCCTCACTTTGAGTAGTGTGCAGTTTTGGGCACCACAATGTAAAAAAGACATTAAGCCATTAGAGAGCATCCAGAGGAGGCCACGAGGGTGGGGAAGTTTCTGGGGGGAAGTCTGCAGAGGAGCAGATGAAAGACTTTGTTTGGAGAAGAGGAGACTGAGGTCAGACCTCACTGTGGGCTTTAGCAGCCTCACAAGGGGAAGCAGAGGGGCAGGTGACAATCTCTGCTCTCTTGTGACCAAGGACTCAATGAAGTGCCTGAAGCTGAGACAGGGGATATTTAGGATGGGTATCAGGAAAAGGATTTTCACCCAGAGTGTGGTTGGGCTCTGGAACCGGCTTCCCTGGAAGGTGATCACAGCATCAACCCTGCCTGAGTTCCAGAGGCATTTGGACAAGGCTCTCAGGCACAGGGGGGATTGTTGGGGTGTCCTGTGCAGGGCCAGGGCTTGGACTCAAGGATCCTGATGGGTCCCTTCCAGCTCAGCACATTCTGAACCTCTATGATTCCATGTCTGCTGTACAGCAGATGGAGTGGGGCAGGGGTGATAGTGTCTGTTACACAGAGCAGTGGTGACTGCAAAACCAGCACTATCTCCTATAAATCTTGCAGCTCGTGTAGCTACTGCTTCCAGAAGAGCTCTGTATGCGTTTAGAAGAATTTTTTCTGGGATATTCCTTTCTTTTGGTATGCTTATGCAGGAGAATAAAATGCAGATTATCAATGCAGTTTGATAACCATTTGCTTCTGGTTTCAAAAGCTCCCGTGCTTTCAGAAAGCCCAGAAGGGCAATATACCTTCAGCCCATTTAAGATTTATAAAGTGTGTCAAACGGCTGATATGAAATCGGTTAAACAGATCACTCTTGTGGCTCTCTATTCTTTCTCATCTCAGGTATTTCTGGAGACAAGGTAGAGATAGACCCTGTTACTAATCAGAAGGCCAGCACTAAGTTTTGGATTAAGCAGAAACCCATTTCAATCGATTCTGAACTCCTCTGTGCCTGTGACCTTGCGGAAGAAAAAAGCCCAAGTGAGTAGTCCTTTTTATTTATGTTCTCTCTTCTCTGCCTCCCTGGATGTGCTTGATGTCCAAAGAATTATTGCTACCATGTCCTTTTCTTTCTATAGGTGTATTTTATTCATTACAGGATGTTTTTAATCTGACTCAATTCTGTTATAGAGAACACAGCATAAACAGGCACACATTTTACGAGTGTCCTTTGATGCTGCTCTCAGCTAATGGCATCACTCAGTGTTTCTTGCCCACTGTCACACCAAGGGAACACTGGCTCTGCCCAGCTGTCTCCAGCCCTGCAGCGCAGCCAGCAGATCCATGTTTCAACATAATTGCAATTTTTTGTCGCTTTTTTACTTCCGGACTGGTTTTAAATGTCTTCAGTGCAACTGAAGATCTCAGACATTCAGGAAGTGTCAGCTCAGTCTGAATTTGCCCCGGCCATGGCTGCAGGGTCACTGGGATTGAAGGTGCCACTCTGGGCATTCTGTTCTGTAGTGGTGACTGGGCCAGGACAGTGAGGACAGCCAGGTCTGGGGACAGGCTGGACATCCCAGCTCAGTCATCACCCAGAGGTCAGCTGGCTCTGTAGAGTGCAGCTTCAAAAGCAAGGGCTTCTGCTTGTTGTACTCAGTAGAGTAATGAGAGTCTCTATCTGGAAAATTTGTTTTAAAAAGCACAGGATAGGCCCTGGGAGAGTTGGGCAATGGCTCCCAGTGGGGCCAAAATGGAACTGTCTACTATCAAAAAGTGACTGCAGTTCAAAAGCTCAGATGGATTTTATTGCACTTGTGCCTCTGCAGAGTAGTGAGATGCTGGTATTAAGTACTTATCTGCAAGGTGACAGAGAGGGAGAATTATGTGATACATATTTACAGAGGTAATGATCTGTTGAATTCTCTTGGAAGAGTAAATTTATGGCTGCCACAGATTTTATCAGCAATTATTGAACTATATCCTTCTCCCCTTCATTACCCCTTCCTACTCCATGTTCTTGGTTTAGTCATTGTCTTCCTTTTCTGTCTCTCCATCAAGATTTCATGGTCCTTGGGTAGGCACAATCCCAAGGAGAAGCTTTCCCAATGACCTGGTAGTCTGAAACGTGAGAATTTTGTGTACAGTGCAAGGGGCAGTTTGTGCTGGTAAATCCTGTCACACCTCTGCTTTGTATCCACATTTCATTGCAAATGCAAACATCTGAGGGGATAAAACAGTGCCCACAAAACAAGACTGTATTTGAAGAATCACATTGAAACCTGAGGTTTCCACTGCTATCAACACACCAGGGCACAACCCCTGGACACCTTGGACCCCATCCTGCAGGATGGGGCTCTCCAGCCCCAGAGGCAGCACCTGCTGCTGTGGGGAATTGTTTGTACCCAAATCCTGCCAGCCCAGGAATTTCAACCCCCAAATAGAGCCCAGGTGCAGGAGGGGAGTACCTGCATGTGGGGACATTGAGTGAAGAATCACGGTGGCTTTGGAGAGGACACTGACAGGTTACAACCAAGGCAACCATTACACCACTGAGGGCCTTATTTGCTCATTTTTGTGTGAACATCTTAAACTTCTCCTACTAAATAATGGTTCAGCACAGTTCCAAAAGGAGAAAATACTTCCTCCTGAAACTGCTGACCTTTTCCCAACTCACTAAAGATGTTCCAAAAGTCATTATTTTAGGCCAGCAGAAAAGACTTTTAGTGTGACATCTCAGAATGATGCATTTTGGGGAACTGAACAGCAGATCAGTATCTCTTGAATTTTAAATGGAAAAAAAGTTATTTTAGTAGCATAAAGGAATGAAACTCACTGTATTTCACAAGTTTTGTCTGTGATTTTTATCAGCACGGTGATGTATGTTTGTAGCAGAGTTTACATCAAAAATTATTCCCAGATCTTTCTTGAATGAATTATTGCTAAGAGAGGCTGAGTACAGATAAGGTCTTTGAGTTCTGCAATATATTTTGTTTTCATGTTTTTATCTCTTGTAACACAAACATGCTCCATCTCCTCTTTCAGAAGTGCTTGTCCCGTTGTGCCAGGCTCTGGCTTTGGGGCTGCCTTCCCTTCCCAGGTGCTTCCATGGGGTTAGAACCCAGCTGAGCTCTGCTCTGCTGGGCTGGGCTCTTGTGACTCTGAAGACTTGAAGGTTTTGGACCAGCCTTCGAATGTGACCCCACTTTTTAGTAAGGACAAGGGGCATTAGGAATGGAGGTTGAGTGCTGGGACCAGCATAGGGGTGCAGTGGAGAGCTTCGTGCACATGTTCTTTACTTCCCTCTGAACTGGTGCAGAGAAGCTTTAGTGGCACCTGTGTGTGTGTGAAAGGACTCAGCAGCTTCAAAGCTGACGTGTGGGAATATTGACAGACAGCTCAGAGCTGTTCTGGACAGGCTGAGTTCACAGAACTCAGAGCTGCCTTCAGCGAGGGCAGAAAATGAGAACAGAAAGCTCTGGCATCCCATTTGCCATCAGTGGGGGGACTGTAGGCAGGGAAGGCTGATGATTTTTGTTTGCCCTTGTAGGAGTCCTGGGTCAGAATTTGAAGTTTTATTTGTAAATTAAATCAGACTCCCTGGATTTAGGCTGAGGGGGGAGTTAATGGCCTTGCTGGCTTGCTCTGATGCCATTAGAACCTGACAACACTGGGCACGACCATCTTCTTTAAATCAGGTTCAGCCTGATTATCACAAGAGATTCTGAATGTTTTGAGTCTTGAAAGGAAGCATCCTATCATGGAGAAATAAGATTTAAGCCTTAATAAAGTAGTTGTCATTTTTATAGCTGAAAAGAGCTTTGTATCTCAATTAAGTGTACATAATATAAAGTCTTAAGGAAGCAACATAATACGTTTAATACAATTATATCCCTTTGCAATAGTGTAATTTAAAGGAAATCTGATTCTGGTAATGTCTCTTACATTATTTGGACAGGGGAGAAACTTCAGTGTCACTGCCCATTGCCATGTGCAGGGCTCTGTGGCCCGAGTGGCCGTGATGGATGTCCAGGGCTGCTGGGCACTGAGCTGGGCAGGGGTGCAGAGCCTGGGGCAGCCCCACTGGCCACCACACCTGATGGGCCAGGCACCTGCCCAGGGTTCTCCCAGGCATCTGTGCTTTACACGAGCTGCAGAAATTGGATTTATGTGATAATTTACTTGAAACACTGAAGCAACATTCTCTGTGATCCTCTATCTGCCTTTTTTTTGTTTGTTTGTTTTCATAAAGCAGAGACATCTCAGTTGCTTTGTCAAAATACCCTTGGTATGAAGGTAAGTCCAAATAAAGGTGTTCCGTAGGTCATGGAGTACATGGGTAACTTCAGTTTGTAATTTAATTGCCCGCTTTGCACCCTGCAGCTGAAGATTTCCTTTAAATTCTGATTCCATTGTTGCACTGGGGCTTAACAGAGTGTTAACCTGGTAATAGGCACAGGGCCTCCCCATTATATGTCTCGCTATCGAGCGGTTCTGCATGACTAGTTAAAAAAGATGGCAAGAAGATTAATGAAAGCTGCGAGTACAGAGGGGGGGCAGGTACCTCGGTAAGACTTCCAGCCAGGAGATATTAGAGCTGAACCAGAGCTTGGCTTTTTCTTTATCCCGTGACCTTTGAACCTGCCTTACTGTCGAGAGCTGCCAGCCGAGCCGACGTTTTGATTGATGTTGCTACACGAGTCAGTCTTTCCCATTGAATTCCACATCTGCACGAAAATAGCTTTTCCAGCAGTATTCACCCTGGCTGCAAGTGATAGCCAGAGCGATGCCTGAACCCCCTTTATGTAGTTTTCATTTAAAGCTGAAGGTATTTGATGTTTTAATTCGGTGCCCGGCTCCTCCCGGTTATGCACATTGGGTAATACTAGTTTAATGAATTCGTTGTTGGGTTGTGGAAGGGCTGAAAATACTCAGGAAGTGTTGGGAAGGCGTTGGGTTCCTGCTGCTCTGGGAGCTCAAACAGAGCTGTTGCAGGTTTGCTCAGAGCCTGCGGTGGGGCCAGAGCAGATGCAGTGTGTGCCCTGCAAATGGTGCCCAAAATAATCCTGTGCTGGTTCCTGACATCCCACAGCAGAGCAAGAAGTAACACAGCAAAATCCCTACTCAATAAGCGACTAATCACAGGGTCTGACCAAAAGGTAAAAAACACATTCACCAGAGAAAATGTTCCCAAACTTGAGGCTTGGAGTGAAAGGAACATCCAAGTGTGGAGCAGAAGGGAAGAACCAGCCCGGGGCAGCGCTCGGCAGGACGTGTCCCAGCAGAGAAGGGCCTGGAACGAGGGGTCCCCAGCCCTGGCACGAGGGGTCCCCAGCCCTGGCACGAGGGGTCCCCAGCCCTGGCAGGGGCAGGAGCACTTGGGAGCTGCTGCCGTGCTGATGAGCTGCAGCCCCTCCAGCAGCCTCCCCGTAAAAGTTCTCCTGAGCGCAATCAGGAGCGCGCATTGCCTCATCCTTTTAACAAATCTGTTCTGTAGCCCTATTAAAAGGGGTCTTCATCTATCCTGTCAACGCTATTCTGCTGGGGTTTTTTAGTTTAATTACACTATCCAATTAAAACTCCTGGGTGCGTTTTGATTGGCCTCTCCTCGGGCCTGAGTGGATGTGACATTTACAGGGCTCGCCTCTCCGGCAGACAATGCGTGATTGATGAGCTGCAGACGCGGTGCAGGAGCCCATTGCCATGTGGAAACACTGCATTTTGATTTATTTATCTTTTTCCCCCCAAACAAGGTTGCTGGTAAAGAGGTTTTGGGCAACCCCGAGCTGCACCTCAATTTTCAGCATTTTTGCAAAAATCTTCATTAGTATTCTGCCCGTGATAATAATTTAAAGAAGAAACAAAAGGCTTTGGGGGAAAAGAATCCAGATGTGTGAATAGTTACCACAGTTTGACATAAAAATGGGCGTGTGGCTGCACTTTAATTGCAGCTCTGTTTTCAGGACATTTGCACACATGGCACCCTTTAATAGCAATGCTGAGTAACAAGCCTACAGTGGAACATAAAGGGTTGGAGGAAAAGAGATTGTGGAATATGCTGCTGCCTGAGAGAATGGGGCAAGCCAGCTGGACCACAGCTGTTATTTTTTTCATTGACAATCTTATCATTTGTTCCCACTTAAGTACTGCCCTGGTTTGAGGAGATCCACCCCGGGTTCATAGTGGGCAGCCCAAACCCATCAGTGACTCCGCTGGTATCAGTGGGGTGAGGATTTCATCCAGAACTCACTGTCCTCAGTGCCTCTAAAGGACATACCTCTGGGATAAATACCACTTACATAAAATGGGATTAACCCCACCTGTACACACAGGTCCACATCCCATTCTGTCTGAGGGTGGCACATCTGGATCATCCAGCTGCAGCCGTGCTGCAGCCTGTGACATGCCCTGTGAAGTTTTGTTACCAGAGGGTGTCAGGAAGGGTGTTGGGTGTTTTTGGTGGTAACACAACTCTTGCAGCTCTGTAGACCCTTCAGGGTCATGGCATCATTCCTGAGGTGTCACACATGGATTTCAGGCAGCTGAGCCCCTCCCCAGTGCTTTGGGTGAAATACAGCAGTGGTTGCAGAGCAGAGGGTCCCCCATCTCGTACAGGGTTTGAAGGAAATGTGTCCTAGTACGAAAGTATTGCTGATGTGTATTTTATTGTCCACATTTCTTGCTTTTTACTTTATTTATTTCTAATCCTCCTGCATCCTTTCTGGGCTCATGAGAAGGGATTTCAGGGTTTGAGCCTCTTGAGGTCACAGTTTCTGAAGCAGTGAGAATTCGTGGTGTCAAACGGTGTCCATAAGTGCTTTGTTCTTTGGAGAGTCCTTTTCCAGCTATTTATTCCACTAATAACTCTTAATTGTTGACTTCTGCCTTATGGCCCTGTAATGACAAAGCAATCATCAAGGTATATTGAAAAATTAACATAAATTTGCATTTCCAGTGTTTGTTTGTTTTCTGCTTTGTCCAATTCATGAATATTCTTTTCATCCTCCATCTAATTAGTGATTTAATTCCGTGCATTCTGTTTAAAGAGTGGCTTGGCAAAGAGAGGGTTTGGGCAAGGACTCAGTTGTGGGGTGGGAGGAAAAGAAGAAAAACTTGTTAGTTTTGGCAGATTTGGTAAAATGTTCTCTTTTCTTGTGCAAATTCATATCCTTGTTTTCCAGGCAAAAAATGTATATTTTAGACTTTGACAAAAAGAGTTTGTTACTTAGATTAGAGTGATTTATTTGTTTACCTGTGTCAGGTGCAGTGTGGAGCCCACCAAGGGTTTGGGTGTTTTCCCAAGATTGCACAAGGAATTAGCACAGGATTTGCTGTAGCCTGTAGGAGCACATGATGGTCAGTATTTCTGGAGCTCTAATTGCACAGGATCTCTCGCTGCTGTCTGTAAATGTGGGGCTGTGGAGGAGCTGGGGCAGGCTGGAGGCTGCAGCAGGAGTTGCAGCAGCCCTGGGAAGGGTGAGGAGAGCCCAGAGCTGCAGGGACTCTTCCCTCGCCTCGTTGGCAGTGCAGTGGTGCTAAAAATCAGGAGCTGGGTGAGCAGCTGAACGTGAGACGTGGTGCTGGAGGAGTAAATGAGCTCTCCTTGGTGAATTCCCAGTGAATTAGCATCCTGCCCTTCCATCGGGCTCCTCTCCAGGAGTAACCACACAGGAACCCATTAGTGCTGGGCTGGGGGAAGATTGATCAGTGCTCCCAGCTGGGGCCAAAGGGCACAGAGGGGAGATGCTGCTCTGCTGCAGGGCCGTGGCTTGGGCTGGGGCTCAGCCGTGGTGGGGCTGCCGAGGGGCACCAGGGCCATTGGCACGAGCCCCCTTGGCTGTGCTGAGCTCACCCCGTGACAAAAGCTGCTGGTACCAGCTGAGTTTCTGTCGTTCCGTTTCTCTCCGTAACTGTTTGAACAGAAAAACGTAGTCAGGAATAACGTGGGGTCTCTGGTTTTGTGCAGCTGATGAATGCTGATTGCAGGGCACTGAGGTTCCCTGCAAACACCACTGTTGGTGTGCAGGGATGGTAACAGCTGCTTGTGCACGTCTGCATTTGGTTTAAATCCCCCATCACGTGCAGGAGGAGCCACTCGAGCTGCTGCTGTTTGATACCAGATCCTCTCACATGGAAACATCAAACCATGGAAGCTCCTATTGATCTCAGAATTGTCAGGGGTGGTGCTCTATTGGAAAGAGGTACATCACGTATTTAAGCACTCTTGGAAATGGAAATCAATCTCACAATTCATAAATTCCATCTGGCTAGAAGAGTAGCAGAGCAAAGTGCCAGTTAGGATTTCAGTGCACTCATATTTCATGCTGTAAGTAGTGTGTTGTGGACTTGGAGCCCATAAACATGATGCTGTAATGGGGCTTTCTAAGGAAAAGACTTCTTGGCTTCTTTCCACTGAATCACCAGTCCCAGCAGGATGGGGCTGCATGTTCTGCACAGCCATGGGTTTGGCCAGTGCCCTGCCAGGCAGGCAGGCCCAGAGCAGCCTCTGTGCCCCTGGGAGCAGGAACGCTGCCCTGGGCTGGGCTCTCAGGACCTTCTGAAGAGGTTTTCTCTTGATCCACAGCAAGAATTACCCAGTGACTTTCCAAAACCTGAAATACAGCAGCTCTTTGGGATTCTCTGACTCTGTTTTGTGCCAGTTTCATTTCTGCTAACTGGTGTGGAATGTTCATTGTCCAAGGAAAATGGTGGGAGCTGGTGGAGCACGGTGCTGTGTCCCATCCCCAGGAGTGGTGCACTGGCACTTTTGGAATCATTAAGATGCTGTGTTCCAGGCAGAGCTGCATGCATTAACATGCTGATGAGCTCCCAGCTTGGAATTCCGCATTTTTAGTACCACTGAGGCATCATTTGTCAAATGATTTAAAGGGTTGGGTTTTTATTATTATTATTAGCCAATTTTTCAATACAGAATTTATATTCCAGATTAGTGCATCATAATGGTGTTTAATTAACATGCCACAATAAAATACTTGCATCTCAAATTTCCTGGCCACCAATCTGAGCATATATCAGTCACTTTTTGGAAATCTGGAGAATTAGATAATGTAAATAAGATTTCCAATTAGCTTTCCTGCAGGAAAGACCTGGATTTACCGTAATGTGGCTGTTGCTTTATGGATTGCTAACTTTGACTGTTGAACTGAATACATTAGAAATCCCTTGGAAAAGTATCATGTATAGCATATATTTAATTTTAATTTTGAAGCCATCAGTATCCATACGAGTGAAGGATATTTTGCCTTCCTTTGTATTCCACACTAGACCTTTGTGTCTGAGCCGTTCCTCCTGGCACGGCGCGTCGGAGCCCAGGGCTGTCCCGGGGCAGCCACAGAGCAGCTGGGCCAGCACTGTGTGGCCACAGGGCCAGCACGTGGAGCCTCTGCTTGGGATGGAGGCCCAGCACCAGGAAGGTGCCAGCAGGTCACAGTTGGAGTTGGGTTTGATTTTCCTGGGTGTGGGAAGGTGATCCCAGCCCTGAGCTTGCATCCCTCGGTGCCGTCACCGTCGCCACCCGCAGCCAGCTGGGCTCGTGTGACGTTTTGGGAGGAGGGTTTGGAGTGCTGGTTCTGGGATTAATTGGATTAATTGCTGTTTTGTTTCCAATACAACCCTTCTCCTCACTGCCCCGTGAGCAGCTGCAGGCACAGCCCCACGCTCTGGCTGAGCCGCAGCGCCATGGGCCCAGCAGAGCTAACCAGCCATTTGATGGATTTTTGCCTTTCCTGCAGTGGGGATGTGATGGGAAAAGGAACTTTATTGACTGGAGTTCAGCTGCTCCTGTAAGCCACCACTTGCCTTAAATTGAAATGACATGAGAAGCCTGTCAGCATTTCATTGCTTCCTTCTGTCGTGCTGATGGTACGCTGAGATCACCATCTGTGGTTTTCTTCTGTCAGGCACACAAGCTCTGCTCAAACTTTACAGGAATATTCCAAGCAGTTTTTTTCTTATCTTTGCAGGTCATGCAATATTTAAACTTACATATCTAAGCAATCATGACTACAAACACCTTTACTTTGAATCAGATGCTGCTACTGTCAATGAAATTGTACTGAAGGTGAGTATTAAATTTTAACGTGACCCAAAATCCAGGTGTTTTACCACTTGTTAGACATGTGAGTATTCAGGAGGCTCTGGAAACACGAGGGTGCAGTGCCTGAGGACCACTGGGGTGTGTTTAACCTGCCAGGATGGCTGCCTGTTGTTTTATTCATCCTTCAAACAGCCACACAGCCACTGCCTGTCTGTGCATAGGGTTTCCTTTTGTGCTTGTCTCTAGTTAATAGGCACACCATTTTCTGTGGAATTTTTTAGGAATCTACCACATCTTATTGTGCCCAGGTAGTTTCCACCTCAGGGCACGTGGTCGGCAGCCCCATGCCATGCAGGGGTTGGGTGCTCCTGCCCCTCACACCTCTACCCCACACTCAGGTGTCCCTACACGTGTCCCTGCACAGCTCACAGGGGCTTCTCCACCCTGATCCTCTCTCAGGAGTCTCCTTTCCTTGGGGCTCTGTACAGGCACAAACTCCCTTGCTTTGGGAAACAAATTTTTGCTACACTCTTGAAAGATTGAATGTAATTTTCCACAAGTTTATCTTTCTTAGCAAGTCAAAATTCAAAAGCAGTAATTTTGGCAAACCATCTGTTATGTTTGCTTTTATTGGCTGTGTGGAGTTTAGAGGATTGTTAAACAACTGACGTGCAATAAAATAACTTTTATTCATTACACAGAAGGTCAGCATGTTTGAGGGGTTTCTGTTTTGTGAGTTAGGCAAATTCTTCTGTTCCCACTTTATCTTAGATTAGCTATTGCAATCCCAAACACATAGAATCATAGAATCATTAAGGCTGGAATATACCTCCAAAATCATCACGCCCAACCTTTGCCCAAAGTACCCCCATCTCCTCAGGGTTCCAGGGGTGGTGACTCCACACATCTGAGACTGGTCATCAACAAAGGCTAAAAAAAAAAAAAAGTTTACTGTCAATAACATGAATATTCAAGAGAGAAATAATATTGAGCAGTAATTTTCTCCTAAGTTGCAGTTTGTTTATACAGAATGTTCTCTGGTTTCATGCACAAGTCACTGGTTTGTTTTCAATTCCATCAGCATTAGGGAGCACAGAAAAAATCAGACTTTTCAAATTAGGCTTTTTAGATGATCAAGTGAGAAGGACTGAGACTTTATTGACCATGAAAATTCCCTATATTTTTATGCCTTAAGCTGTAATATGCAATGAAAGTGAAACACTCTATAGTGCATAAAATTGTGCAAGTTTTAAGCCACAGCATATTAACCAGCTAATGACAGACCAAAGGGCATTTTTATCTTTTTGATTCTTGCATTAACCTTCCATTAAAATTATCTCTGAGATTATCACAAAGCATTGGAGATAATAAATTTAGGGAGTATCAGGCTTGTTAAATACCATTTTAAAATGCTTTCATCAAGTAAAATGTGCCAAAACACAGAGAAACTCTGAGATTAGCTGAGTGTGCAAACATCATAATGAAAGAATTCTTTTTACTGAGGCTGATAAGGTCCTTTATTGATGCTCATTACTGGCTTATCTCAGCACTGGGGGGTCTGCACAGCTCGCTGCCTTCCCCAGAGCTTTGGGTGACCCAGAATGGGACGAGGGACACAGGAGGAGAGGCCAGGGCTCTCCTGGGTCTCTGGGCTCTCTCTGCCATCATGGTGCTGGTGGTTGCTGGGACCAGTTCCAGCAGAGCCAGCACAGGGGGTGGGGTGGGGGTCCCACCCTCCAGTGCCATTAACCCCCCCCTCGTGTCTTGCAGGTGAACTATATTCTAGAGTCGCGAGCAAGCACAGCCAGAGCAGATTATTTTGCTCAGAAACAAAGAAAACTGAGCAGGAGAACAAGCTTTAGCTTCCAGAAGGAGAAGAAGTCGGGCCAGCAGTGAGGCCGAGGCTCCAGGAGAGGCTGTGTGCTGCTCCCCGCCCGCACCGCGCTGGCAGCCAGGACTGTGCTGCCCCTGCTGCCCGGGGCCGGCAAGGAAAGGAATCTGAATTATCCCGTCTCTCGCGGCTGGAAGATCATCCCTCGTCGGGGATGGGAAGTCTCCCCTGTGACAGAAATAAAGAGCCATATCAGCCGGAAAGAAGACTGTTACGCTTCAGGTTCCTTTGATTAGAAATAAGAGAATGACGTAGACTGGCATCATTTAATTACTGTATTATGTACAATCACAAGAAGAGATGTGATTACATATTATTTCACAGCCTGGTTAAAATAAATTATATACATCTGTAATCCACCCACGTACACGCAGGTATTGCTTGTGACATGATCAAATTTCTAAAAACAAAATGTAGGACAAATGTATCCATTTTTACTATTAATAAACAGATGTAATCTTTTTCAAGGTCCATATGATGCACAGTTCTTTTGCGGGGAGGCTGCAGTCCCAGATGGTTTCACTTCTGTTGCTGAAGTGCAGGAGGCATCCGTGAGCCAGGAACAGCAGCCGTGGCAGGGGAGCGCTTAGCGAGGGAGCACTGAGACAGTTGAGTCTGTTTTGTTCAAAAATATTTTTATTTAACTGTGCTTTTCAGCTTTGCAAATGCTTTATTAGAAGTTCCTTGCTGAAGGCATCACGGTGGTTGGAAATCCACGTCTTGGTGGTGGAGAGGAGAATGCTCTTGCCCAGGACCCTCACATCCTCTGGGGCACCTTGCCCTGGGGACTGAGAAATGCCTTCACCTTCTCTCTATATTACTCTTTAACAATAAAAATTAAGACCTATTTTGTACTGGGATTTGTAACTATCTTGGCCTTGTTCATCCTTAATACATCAGGGAGCACAGGAATGGATTGCTGGGAGCCAGAGCTGTGTTTTTGGTTGAATTCACCAGAGGTGTCTTTCTTCCATCTCTCCAGGTCACTGGAGCTCTGTATACACACCCCACTATCACAGAACTGCCCTGGTTCCCCACGGGGCTGGGGGCAGCTCCCTGAGGCACTGCCCACCCTCTGCCAGCCTCCCACCTTCCTTTTGTACAGAGAAAACTTCCTGAGCCTTAACACAGCGTGCAGGAGCAGCCCCTGGGCAGAGGGAGGGTCTGGGTCTCACCTGTTGTGTTTATGTTCTGGCTTTCAGTGGCTTGGCCCTGCACCACTGAGGCCAGCCCTCCCTGTACAGTCTTCCATGATATCTGCAAAACAAGAGAAATGCTATTTTATAGTATTCTATTAATTTTTTAATATTTTCTATGTGCAAATGCAGCACAGATACAATGGGAAAAGCCCCTTCGATGTAAGACTCTTTTAACGGACTCTGTGAAATATTTAACATTAAAGTTGCTCTGTGAATATTCTTTGGCCACCCAGTTTCAATTCTTTTTAACTGAACTGAAAAATTGCCTATTTGGTACCAGAAGCTGCAGCAATCTCCTGTTTCCATGGCCATAGTGCTGTTGCCACCCCCTCACGTGTATTTATTATCAGCAGAGATTCAGCATGTGCAGGTTTGCTGTCAGTAGAGCCTAGAAATCTCAACTGGTAACATGTCTGCTGTCTGTGACATTTGTGGCACAGTCCCTTGCCAAGACCAGCTGTGTTCACACCCTCTCATCAGTCCCCTTCTGCCCCTGGTGTGGTCCCAGGGTGTCCCTGGGACCCAGGCAGAGGTGGATGGACCGAGGCTGCTCCAAGGGCTGGGTGAGGAGCAGGGAGCTTTGGAGCCCAAAGTGAGTTTGTTTGCCTCAAAAGAGCCACTGACAGTTAAAAACCAAATTTGCTTCCAAAGATCAGATTCAGTTTGATACATGGCATGCAGGAAACCTTCCTTAAGTCCTGGAAAGATCCAGCATTCCAGGAGCAGAGCATCCCTCCCCCAGAACGTTTCTGCTCCTCGGCGTTTCTGAAGGAGTTAATCAGCGCTCGTGGCTGCAATGTGTGCACAGCTGAGCACGGAGCCATCACGGGCTGGTCTTTCCCCGGTAGCTGTAGATGTAATTGAGTCAGATGGGCATTGAACTGGGTCAGCAAGGCAAGCTGTTCCTCCATCCCTGCTACCGGGCGAGCAGCGCCGAGGATGACTCCGGCCTGCCGCACGCAGGCAGCTGCTGGAGGCAGCAGAGATTCCCTGAATTGTCTCTGACTCCTGCTGTCCAAGGAGTCCTGTCCACCGGGACAGCTCCCCTCCATCTCCTTGGCGTTGTCAGATCATAGGAGAACAGCAGAGTGACCTTTGAGCAGGGGACACCGAGGGCACCTGGCATATGCTGGCACCCAAGGCCAGGGCACTTGATGCCAGGAGTTTGCCAGGAGCTCCCAGGGGGTCTGTACAGCTCCAGTCCCATCCAAGGGCACGTTTGGTTTTGGGTTGGTGGGAGTCAGGTGCAGCCCAGGGGTTTTGCAGCTGCCCCTCAGGCAGGGCTGAGACCTGGCACTGGGACAAGCAGGCGAGACCCATCACACAGCCATGGGTGCAGCCCTGAGATTAATGGGGGGAATTATTTATGGAGACGTGTTTGTAATGGACCCATGAATTCATGGAAATGCGCTGCTGTGGTGGCGGGTGGGACTGGGTGCTGCTGCTGCAGCTGAAATTAATTCCCCTTAAATCACATCCTAGCCCAGCCACCTCTGTGCAGCCCTGGGACAAGGACAGTGGCGAGGACAGGGATGTGTGGGCACATGGCCAGCTGGGCCAGCAGGAATGTGCCCTGGCCAGGTGCTGCTCCCTGGCATCGCTGCCGTGACCATGGGAGATCGCAGGGTCACCCAGAACCTGGGGCAGGCCCTGGGCACAGCCCCGTGCTGCTGCTCCACTGCATGAAGGGTTAAGCACTGTCATGTTTTATTCTCCCCACACACCTCTGCTTAAATGCAAAAAGGAAAAAAAAATCTCAACAGGGTGTTGTTCACTCTAAAAACCCTAAGCATGATTTGTGAACTCTCACAGCCTGGGTAATCTCATCAGAGTAATGGGATTATATTTCAAATCACCATGGCCTGTTCATTACACATTTAAACTCCTTTGACAGAGGAAAAGTTAAATAAAATGTGTGCGTCAGCCCTGGTTGACTTTCCCAGTTCTCTTTCTTGATTAGACAAACAGATGCTGAGCTCCAAAATGAAAAAATAATGTGCTCATTTATTCATTTTTCTGACAAGTCACAATAGATTTTTAACTACAAATGAGCCCCCTCCCCAGGTGGGAGTGCGGGGGCTGCGTGCGCCATAACGGGCTGGGAGCGGTGGCAGGGGCTGGAATGGGACACAAGTGGTTGTTTCCATGCTGTGAATGTGGGGACACTGCCACAATTCCCCTGCCACCACCACCACCACCCTGCCTGCAGCACCGCAGCCCTGGCTGAGCCAGCCCGGCCCAGGTACCCAGAGGCTTCTGGCACCTCCTCTTGGCTCTGCTCACCAGGCTGGAACACACCCAGCAGGCAGCACCAGGGCTGCTGGGACTGCTGGGGCTGCCCTGGCCACAAGGAAGGCCATGGTGTGGCCATGGGGACGGCTGTGGTGTGGCCATGGGGATGGCTGTGGTGTGGCCATGGGGACGGCTGTGGTGTGGCCATGGGGATGGTTGTGGTGTGGCCATGGGGACAGCTGTGGTGTGGCCATGGGGACAGCTGTGATGTGGCCATGGGGATGGCTGTGATGTGGCCATGGGGATGGTTGTGATGTGGCCATGGGGACGGCTGTGGTGTGGCCATGGGGATGGTTGTGATGTGGCCATGGGGACAGCTGTGATGTGGCCATGGGGACAGCTGTGGTGTGGCCATGGGGATGGCTGTGGTGTGGCCATGGGGACAGCTGTGGTGTGGCCATGGGGACGGCTGTGATGTGGCCATGGGGACAGCTGTGGTGTGGCCATGGGGACGGCTGTGATGTGGCCATACTGAGCACTGCCAGCCACAGGCACGTACCTGCTGAGTGCACCAGAGCTCCCAACACCTCTCCCAATGTCATTGCTCCCAAACTTACCTTGGCACGAGCTCCAGGTGTGCAGTGGGGATGTGGGAGAGTTCAGCCCAAGCATGGAGGGTGCTGGTGCCCCCAGGTGCTGAATGGGGTCTCAGCAGGGCCCTTCATCCCAGGAGCTGCAGGGAAAGGAGCACATGGGGTCAGGGCTGAGCAGGCTGGGCTTTGCTCCTGCTGGAGAGCAAGGTCTCATCAGGGAGTACCGGGACTCTATTAGGGAGCTGAAATGCCAGATAATTAGAAATACACCAGCAAACCCCATTATTGTCAGGAGGCTGCAACTGCGTACAGTAATGAAGCAATTATTAATGAGCAACTGCAAGGCTGTCATTAATTTCAGCTTTTCAGGATCACAGACTACGACAAGTTAAATGTTACAGCAGAGCTGGGCTGGGCTGAGCAGGGCTGGTCCCCACCCCAGCCGGGCACAGCAGGAGGTTTTGGCACCCCTCACTCATCCTGGGTGGGACACTCGCTGTGCCCACGATGCCATTCCCAGCTCTGTTCTCTCCTCATTTCTCTTTGCCCCTTTGGACAACCTGGGCTGTGGCACTTTCAGGGATGGGACAAGGATGGGACAGGGATGTGACAAGGATGGGACAGGGATGGGGACGGGGAAAGGGATGGGACAGGGATGGGGACAGGGACAGGAATGGGGACAGGGATGGGACAGGGACAGGGGCAGGGATGGGACAGGGATGGGGCAGGGATGGGACAGGGATGGAGCAGGGATGGGACAGGCCGGTGCTGTCGCAGCACAGGCGCGGTGCCGGTGGCCCCGGGTGCGCTCGGGGCCGGTGCAGCCGGATCTGCTCCCGCACCAGCGCGGCCCCGCGCCGCAATCTGTCACAGCGGCTGGGGCTCGCCGGCTCTGCAATATGTACCTCATGTCTGGGCTGTCATCGGACATAATTCCTCCCTGCTGGCATATTGCTGATTTGTGCATAAGTGATGCGTGCAATCCACCTGAGCCGGGAGTCAGGGGTGCCTCGATCCGGGGCTGTCAGGGCAGAGTGTTTTAGTGCCTCCTGCGATTAGCTGGAATTGACAGGCCCTGAGAGCCGGGAATTGCACAACAGGGGAATTAACAGCCAGGGCTGGAGTGGAGTGTGGCACTCGTTTAATCTGCAATTTATCAGTTTGCGTGGCTCCTTGTCGCAAGCAGAAGATTACACTCCAAAAAAGACGACTCTGTTTTTCTGTAGTGCCGCCAGGCAGGGAGAGGGCAGAGCAGCGCCGGGGGTCAGGGGTGCCATGGGAAGGGCACCCTGGAGTGGGCTGGGTGGGCACTGTCCCCGTGGGCTGGGATCTTCCACAGGTCCTGCGGGGCAGGGGCAGGGTCCATGGAGCCCCAGACCTGCCCCGCTGCTCCCAGGGGCTCTCGAGGCACAGAGAGTGGCAGGGATGGATCTACAGCCCCCACCATGCCACGAGTGCTCCAATTCTGATAATATCATTAGAGGCTGATAATGGTTTCCAGGAACTCTGCAGCCTCTCTGCGAGGTGACAGCCTGTAAAGGCAGCTCACAGATAATGTATTCTGCAAGGGTACAATAATGTGACTCTGAGCACATTAAACTCCTTTAATGTGGGTGACATACACCTCCCTCCTCACATACATTACCCTCGCGGGGGCAGCGCAGCCGTGGAGCTGGAGCTCCGTGTCCGTGGGGCTCACCCTGCTCCTGCCAGCCGTGCTCCCCCTTCCCTGGCACCAGGACATCAAATCACGGGATGCAGACGCTCCCACTGCCTGCAGATGATCTCCTTGGCCTTCCTTGGTGTCCTGCTCTGATACTGAAACCTTTATGCAACCTCGTGGTATCAAAGATTATTTATAATGAATTAAATACGTTTTCAGCAGCTTCTTTCCACACTTACTGCCACACTTCCACTGCCACTTCAACTTAATTAGGGAGAGTTCTCCAAAGAGATGGGAATAAATGCATCTATAGAAATATATCTATGTATAAATGAAGAAAGCCGCCACCGCAGGTCAGACCAGTCCTTTCAATTTATTGCCCTGGTACATTCATTTGTAAATAGCTTTGCCTTGCTGGTTTCTAAGTGCAAGGCTAATGTTGGAGTGCTTAAATTAATAGTGACGCACACCTTTCATTATTGCTATTAAATTAGGTGCTGGGCTTTGATGGATTCACTTGTTGCTGAACTAAAAGCCTGGTGGATGTGGGTGTGCGTATCCATTTGGTTTTACAGCAAGTTTAGGTCTTAATGTCAAGGCAGGCAGAGCTGAGCGGGTTCCTCCTCAGCACACTCCAATTAGCAGGAGGGCAGCGGGGGCTCAGGGCCCGGGAGGAAGGCAGGGGGCCCGGGGAGCCGGGCAGGAGGACACCACACACCCACCACGGGGTTGGGGTTGCGTCTCAGGATCAGCATCCCTGTCCCTGAACGGGGGAGAGGGAGCTGGGAATCTCAGCATCATACCTGGCACCAAAAGGTTTTCCTGGTGGATCCATGCCATCGTCTCCAGCCCCATGCCACACTCGGCACCCGCTTTCCCGTGCCTGGAGATACACACAGAAACATGGCAAACACACCCAAAATCCCTGGAATTGCGGGGTGTTTGACACATCCCATCAGCCCTGTCCCCTCCCGTGTGCCTGGCACGGCCCCGGGACATGCGGAGCCTCACGCTGGGTGCTCCTGGTGCTCCTGCTACCCTGTGTTGCCCAGGGGCTGTGGGGGCCCAAGACCCCCTATCCTGCCACCTCATGACCCCGTTTTCCTCACCAACGCTGGGATTTTTGCTGGTGGCACCGGGACCCTCCTTTCTGTCCAGGGACTTGAGGGTCTGAGCTGGGCTGGGGTCTCTGAGCTGGGCTGGGGTCTCGGAGCTCTCAGCTGTGCCTTTGTTCTGCTGAGCTGTTCCCACTCTTACGGTGCCACCTTGAGGCCGCCGATCGCAGCCTCCGGCTCGGCGCAGCCATGGCCTGTCCCTACCCGCACCTGTCCCTTTCTCTGTCCTTCTTGTCCCTTCTCCTGTCCCTTTTCCCTGTCCCTGCTCCTCTCTGGAAGGCCAGACCCCCTCAACCCCCCGTGCACCCCACTGATCCAGGACACGAGGCTGTCTAACACCGGGGATCTGGTCAAGGTATGGGGTTTTATCCCAGAGAAACAGCTCAGGACATTCCCGGGGGGTCAAGTTCCTTATTTCTGGACAAAGTCCCAAAACGCCCTGTGCTGGCCCAAGCAGTGACTACGGGATGCACAGGTGCTATTTTGTGCCCTGTGCCACACGGCTGGCCAGGACCAGGCACTGCAGCCCCTGAGCAGCTGAGACCCCCGGCAGGGCTGCCAGACAGGGAGGCACAGCATCATCCATCCATCCATCCATCCATCCATCCATCCATGGGCTCTCCAAGCAGCTGGCATCGGCAACCAGGTCACCATGTAGCCTGAGGGACTAACATCCCTGTGTCCAGAGCTGGGGCAGAGACATCTGCTCAGTGCAGCCTCCCTACGGACAGCAGGGAAGGGCTGGGGTGTAGCTGACCCCCTCTGCTGACCCAGCAGCACTGGGGACACAGGTGTGGAGCTGGTGACTGTGACAGGTCACACTGGTCACTCTGTGTCCCTCTGGCACAAACTGTCTTTCTCTTGCTCTTTGGCATTTTAAGGATAAACAATTCCTAACCGTCCCAAATTCCTCCTTGGTGCCCTCTGCAGCAATGCTCCAATATAATATATGAACTCCAGTGTTCCAGTATTAATTATGAACTACAAATACTGACCAGCTTCCGTGTCCTCCACCAGTGCTGACAATCATTAACCGGAATATCAAATTTATAATGTTGGGATGCGGAACCCGGTGAGATGAACTGCTCTGCTTTTTAATCAGCTTTATGGGATGATAGAAAGCATTGATCGACAAAGACAAGACACAGCCCGTGATCCTGTGTCTGTAGCTGTGCAACCTTATTAATTTAGATTTACAAGGGGTAGGTTAAGCTGCAGGGGACAGAGCTGGGCAAGTTGCTTTGCACTGGAGGGACCAATGCAGGAGCCCCCACGGGTGGCAGCTGGAGGGGCTCTCCAGGCAGGGGCCTTGCCAGCAGCCTGGCTCACCTGCCTCTGGGCAGGGGTCCCCAAAGCTCAGCCTCAGTGGCACAGGGACCCAAACTACACCCAAGCACCATCCAGGGTGGCTGTGGTGGGACCCGTGGGTCCGACGGGCACCGGGCAGCGTGTGCCTGCCCGCACGTACCTGCCCGAGCCTGGCCCTGCCCTGCCCGCCCTCCTCCCCCCGAAATCCATCTGTGTCGGGGGCATCGCCTCCCCACCCAGCAGGGCCCGGTGGCGGCCGGACAGCTGGTAACCATATTGGAGTGTCTTGTGCTGTCATATCGCATTTGCACGCCTGCTCCTGCTCCTGCTCCGCATCCGGGGAGGCTGGGCCGGCATTTTCAGGTCAGAGGCTGCACCCAGCACAGGAGGAAAATTCCCATTTCCCCACCAAGACTTTAACTGTGAAGTGGCCTGGAGCTGGCTCCTCCGTCCCAGCAGCAGCTCTGCCCGGGCACCCTGCCCTGCCCTGGCACGTCCAGCCCCGTGCCCACCTTGCAGGACACACTCACCCCTCCTGTCGTGTCCATCCCAGGGAAAGGTTAAGGAGCTGGAATGGCTGCAGCTGGTAGCAAATGGGGCTGGAACCAGAGCCAGAGCATGGCTGGATGGGAAGTTCGGCTTGTCAAAAAATTTGGTTTCATTCCTTGAATTTAAAAGTTTACCTAATAAAAGTGAGTGAGGAGCAGTGGTGTGCTTTGGCTTCTGTTCGGCATTTGATTTAATAGCACTTGACATTTTGATTAAAAAATTAGCTGTATATAATATCAATAGAGCTCACATTAGAAGGATTAAGAATTGGCTGACTGACAGGTCTCAAAAAGTGGTTGTCAATGGGGAATCATCATTGGATGATGATGTTCAACATGTTCATCCATGATTGGGAGGTAAATATCAAATCAGTGCTGATAGGATTTGGGATGACAAGGATTAGTGGGAAGGTGGGAGCGCTGACAAGGGAGAGCTGTGGGGAGCTGTGGGGAGCTGTGGATGCCCTGCACAAGCAGCCAAGGGGAGCTGAGCCCTGCAACCACCAGTGCCACTGCAAAGGGTGAGCCTTGAGCCCCCATGAGACACAACACTTTGGAGCCAACACCTCCCCAGGTAGCTGGAGCCCTCAGCAGCCCTGGCACGTCCCTCAGCTCCAGGTTGGGCATTGCATTTCTCAGGGTGGTGGAGGTGATGAAGATCTGACCCATGTGGTGTCCCTGGCTGCTCCCAGCGCGGGCAGGGCACTGCAGCTGCTCCTCCTCTGCTGCCCTCAGTAGCCATGGATCTTTGAAAGTCAAATCCCTGTTAGTGCAGGTACCGTGCCTAACCCACAAAAAATCCCAGTTGTGAGCACTTCCAATTAGCACCACAGGCCCTGGATGTGTTCATTAGTGACATGGCCCTGCCACACAGTGACAAGCTGGATGACAAACCTGTCTGAGGGACACACGGGGCTGTGGCACAGCTCCCACATGAGCCCTGGAGAGGGACAGGGAGGGGAGTTCCGGGGGATGGGCTCCCAGCACCAGGCAAGTGGAGCTCACACGGGCTGTGGGCACAGGAGAGACCTGGCACCACCTTCCAGAATGGGACTGTCACAGTGCCTGGCATGGTGCCCGCTGCTGAAGGAACCTCCCCTGTCCCAGCCCAGCACACCCAGCAGCAGGAGAGGCACACAGAGCCCCCGGCTCCATGAGTGCTGAGTCCTGTAAACCCTGCTGAGCAGATGTCCCTGAGCCACCTCCAGAGACACCTGGCAGTAGAAAAACTCCTCCCCACCATAGGCAGGGTGAGTGAAACCACAGAGACTTCAGTGCTTCTGCAGAGCATCAGTTCAGGGCAGCAGCCTGAGGGACACGTCCCAGCACAGCCACACCCCAGCTGAGCCCTGGCAGGGGTGGGCATCGCTGCCCTCACAGTGTCCAGGGCCATGAGCCCCCAGCAGCCAGTAAAAGCATTGTGCTTCTACAGGGCTCAACTGGCCCAATAAAAGATTATCAGCTAAATAAAACAAGAAGTGAGTGATGCCACGATGCCCTGTTGGATTGGAATTGTGTGAGCAAAGTGGTTTTCTCAGGGAGATTTATTTCCTCTGCCGGCTGCAGGCAGCCAGCCCAGAGAAGGCAACGAGCCTCTGGTGCTGAGGCCACTGCTCCCTCCTGGTCTCAGCACACAGCTTTTATCCCATTGTTGAGGGACTGAGAATAAAGGAAATACAAACAGGTATTCACCCATTGCAAAGCACGGGAGCACAGGCTCCAGTTCTGCTCCCCCAGGCACTGTTCTCCCAGCCTACACCTCAGCCCCAGAATCCCACCTGCAGCCACAGCTGGATCCAGAAAGGCAATCCCGTGCCAGTGGGAACAGCTCCTGCCCCATGGCATCAGCTGTGACAGCGCCCAGATGTTCTGGGACATCCTCAGCCTGCAGGGAGCTGCCCTGGCACCCAGCACCTGAGGATACAGGTGTGCAACCTCCACTGCCCAGCACCATCCTCCCGCAGACACCGAGCCCGGCCCCGCTCACCTTCACCATGACTTCATCTCCAGCCACCATCCCTCCAAGGAGCAGGCACTGATACCTGCAGGGACACAGAACTGGATCCCAGGAACGGTAAATACTGCAGAGTGCTGGAGTCAGCACTATCACTGAATTTTGCTTTCAACATCTGCAGCCCAATAAATCTTTGTCTCCATGCAGTGAACTGTGCTCCGGCTCAGGTTCCAATTTACATCCCTCAGCGCTGTCCCCACAGCAGCACAGGAGCTCCAGGGGTCCCACTGCCAGCCTGGGTCAGCACCCCAAGGCCAAGGGGAGAGCGAGGGGCCCGGGGGGCAGCCCTGGCCCCACCAGCCCCGAGTGGCCACGGCTCCCTGGGCCTGGTGACCACCAGCACCCCTCCCGTTGTGCCAAAACCCTTCTGCTCACCAGGTCTGCACTGGGCTTTTTTTTGTTGTTGTTTTGTTTTAATTGTTTTCAAAACAGATTTCATGTGGTCCCAAAATGAGACCATGATTGTAAATTAAAGTGTAATTAGCCTTTACGCTTTTATATTCATTAACTCTTCTCTGTTAATGATGCAGAGGCTGGAGCACAAACCCGGCATTATGAAACCACATCCAGGAAATAAAATAGTGATTTAGATAATGGCCAGAATGTATTGCTGCTTACACATAATTAAACAAATGCTCAATTTACACTTGGAAACATGAATGAATGTTGATTAACCCCAGCCCAACGACTCTGCTGGCGCCGTGGCTCAGCGCGGTTCTGCCGGCGGGGCTGGCAGGGTGGGCAGAGCTGGGCAGGGTGGGCAGAGCTGGGCAGTCCTGGGCAGGGTGGGCAGTGCCCTGCTCCCCACAGACCCTGCTGCCCTCCGCCCCTGCCCAGCCCAGGTGCCACAGCCCAGCCAGACCCACGGCCGTGGCTCTGGCTCTGCCACAGGGGTGACACCACCACAGGACAGTGCCAGCACTGTCTCCTCACGGAGCAGTGGGGCCATCGGGGCCGGGGTGGCATCACCTTGGCACAGGCTTTGGCTGCCGTGCCCGGTGCCTCGTGCCCTCCCGGTGTGCCAGTTACTGAGGAGATTACACCTCCTCTCTGTGCAGGATAACACTCTGCTCTTCTGCAGGGCCCGGGCTGGGGGCCAGGGCCCCTCTGGGCAGCACAGCCCTGCCTGGCTCCGGTGCCAGTGCTGGGGCTCGCGGGGAGTGGGGACTGAGTCCTGGGGACTGAGTCCTGGGGACTCCTGGCCCGCAGGTGAGAGGTGCCATCCACCACGGGCTCCTCTGCATCATCAGCTGGGGCTGGCATGGTCTGGTGGGTGCAGGGCTGGATCCAGTGCCAAGCAGGGCTCTGTGCTGTTCCCTGGTGAGGATGGCTGCCGTGCTGGCCACAGGGAATCCCTGTGCAGGCAGCAGGAGCTGGGGGACGTCCCCTGGGGCCCGGCAGAGCCATTCCCCACCTCAGTCTGGCTCCAGGCTGCCCATGGCAGGACACGCTGGCGGCATCCCCAGTGCTGCCCTGCCCGCACCCACCCCTGCCCCCTCACCTTGTGGTGCGTCCAGACCTCTGCTCCCATGAACAGTCCATGGATCGCTGCCTCAACAGCCCATAATGGCTCCATCCATCGGGGTCAATACGGGCGCCTTTGACACATGATAGACAATAATTGCTCTTTCTTGGAGACTTTTTAGTTCATGGATCATTGACCTGATGGGCTGTAACAGCTCTGACAGAGGCTGCACACCCCTCAGGAGCAGGCAGCTCTGTACAACCACGGCATGGGCATGGGGCCAGGTGGAACACGGTCCCTCCAAATTCATGCTCCCAGTTCAGGCTGCCAAGGGCCCTGGGGCCACTGGAAGCCCTTCTGGTAGCATGGCCATGGAGGAGAGGCCGTGGCAGGAGGCCCAGGAGAAAAGGCCAGCACACTCCAGGGTCCCTCCAGCACCATGTGGCAGAACCAGGCTGCACAGGACCAGGTCACCTCCCAAGCTCCGCAGGCTGGAGATTCCCACTCTGACAGCAACTTCCAGGTATATGATTTAATGAAAGGCACAATAAGAAGTGAAACAATTAGAATTTCTGCCTCATTATCATGGTAATCTTATCAGTCGGATAATGAGGTATTAATGGAGATTTAATGTGCCTCTCATAACAGAATCCCTTGGAGAAAACACATAAGGAAATTGCTGTAAATCCACTTAATGATGGAAAGGTCCCCAAACACCATATTCCAGAGGATGAAAAATGCTGGATGCAAATGAGAGAGAATCAAGGTCAATAACACTGCGGGGACCAAGCACCGTCACCACCGCGCCCGGGCTGATGGGTGCGTGGCAGCTGAGGAAATCCTCCTGTCTCATCAGCAAAAAGGAACGTTTCTTAAGAAAAAAGATGCCAAACATAATACTTATGGACTTGACCACTCTCAACAAGGCATCAAACAGCAGCCAGCAGAGGGACAGGCACAGTCCTGCTGCAGGCAGAGCTATTTCCTCCCAAGCTACTAGAACAGCCAAGCTGCAGATCCAAAATAACAACTGAAGAGCTCTTCATTAAGCACTCAGTGCAGCAGAGCTTCCTCTCCCCTCGACGGGATTTTGGTTCTTTTTTGCCAATGTCCCTTCCCTGCGAGGTGTGAGGATGGAGCAGAGCAACAATGCCCAACACAAAAACCACACAGAGTTAGTGGGAAGCTGCTCACACTTGCACTGCCATCCCCAGCTCAGCTGCTGGTGGCACTGGAACAAGGCAGAAACGTCAAAGCCAGGTGGTTAAACTGCTCTCCTTTTAATCAGTTTTTACAGAATAATACATTAATAATCACGTTAAGAGACAAGATAGGGTTCCTGTATACAAGATTGTGCAAGCTCGTTAATTTAGATTTATAAAGGCTTTACCAAAGAGGAGAGGCAGTACAAAGCTTTTCAATAGAGGTAAAGCACAATTAAAAGGTACAGAACACACACTACTAACTCAGCAGAGGTTAATTCTCAAGTAGTACAGGCTCAACCACGTCCCAGCTGTACCCAGACACGAGCATCCTTCCCCCTCCATCCCCACTGCCTGCCTGCTGCTCCAGCTCTCCAGGCACACTGACTCACTTGTGCCAACACTCAGCTCTGCTGCCAGCAGCTCTGCCCCCTCTCCTTCCCCCACCCCATTCCCATGGCAGTGAGTTCTCCAACTCTGTGAGAATTTGGCTTAACAGAACAGGAACATTTTCAAGCAATACAAACCAACACTGTGCTCACCAGACTCATCCACAGGAAACAGCATCACGTTAGTGGCTTTTTTTTTCCTGAAGTTTATGGCAGTTACATTCAGCATTTGGTAGTAAATGGTCTTCAAAACAAAAACTTTTAAACTCAAATCCTTGATAGGCCAGACACATTCTGATTCTCCTTAAAGAGGATTTTTAAAAGGTTTAAAGAGAAATCTCACTTAGGAGCACAAAGGAATCTCCTAGAGACGAAAACCCCAGCCCTTTCCTTTCCCTCCTCTACCCAAAAAGGAAACCAGCACCTCTGTGACATTCCCAGGCACAGATATGCCATTGTTTAATGTGGCAGCTCCTCAGAACGTGCCAATAATTGGTGCTGAGACAAGACCAAGCCTGAAATCCATGACTGTGACCTGCTACCAAGGACCTCTCCCTGCTCCACTTTGCCCAAAATGTTCCATTCCTCCTCCAGTGGCTGAAGTAGTTTAATTCACAGAAAGCACCGAGATTACAGATTACAGCAACAGGCCCGTGGCTGGCACCTTTTGGCAGCAGTTCTGGTACTTTTGGTCCTTTATGCAGTGTCTTTTCACCTTTACTATTGCACATCAAACCTAACAACATCACTTCCTAGACACATAATTTAGCATTTTAAAACAAAACATTATGGGACACTGGGGAGGGGGGAGAAGGGGGGGGGGGGGGAACAGTAAAAGGACATTACAGGCAGGTTTTTAATTCTTTGGAAAGCCTAATTCTTTAACTACACCTATCAAGGCTATATAAAGGACCTTCAGAGTAGGCTGGAAAAAAGAAGCAAAGGACCATCTTGCTACAAAAACTCTCAGCTCACCTGGGGCTCACTGAAAGACCTACTGGTTTTAAAACAACTAAGTAACATTTTAAAAAAGACTCCAGTTCTTTTAAGTATTTTCCTATGCAGAGAAACCAAGTGATAAAAGCTGTAAAGGAAATGGTTCTTGCCCTTCCATAAAGGAGAATGAACCTGAAAGCCCTGATGGTGCAGACCAAACCCTGTGAGCCAGGCCAGCACACAAAGGCAACACACAGGGAGACCACCACCTCCTGTGTCCTTGTGCCTTCTTCAGGGATCCTACAAATACTCTCCTCAACCAACACTCAAACTGCAGAACTTTCACACATCAGTCTTAACATCTTGGATATTCAAGTAATAATTATGTATTTCAGGACACTTCAATAGAAATGAATTTATATTGCTTTTTTATATGATCTGGCCATATCTTCAAGGGCATGTTTGTGCTTTGCTGCAGGGCTGTGCTCGCAATATTGAGTTACATGTTCAGCACCAAAAAACCCATCAAGGCTAAATAACCAGAATATTGCAATGCTACACAGACTGAGATACCAAGTAAGGCAGATCAGAAGAATTCTGTTTTGACTGAGTATTGCTCCTCCAAACAATCGAGTCTCTAAGAGAGGAGAAAGACTATAAAGAAAAGGAAAAAACCACCATCCCACCTTCTCACCTGTGATTAGTTTGGCAAAACTGCTAGACTGAGTTATATCTGAGAGCCCTAAAAAGTGAGTTTCCTGATTATGCCTTGACAAGTAGCACAGCCAAATCAAGCACTCAATACTTTACATAAATTGCTCTAATTCCAATTGACCATGATTTTCCCAAGTACCAGTTGCTTACAGGTTTTAATCATCAAAATGCACACACACACACACACAAAATGAACCAATCGTGTTTTGAAAAGAATGTCAGAAAGATTTTGTTTTCTTCACCACTCACAGACACCAAGTCTCACCACATCCCTCTGTCAGAAGTGCAATGAACACTCTGGAAAGAGCAAGAAGTAATACTGACATGAAAAAATTCAATGCTTGCTGTCCTTTTTCACTGTATTGAAGCTGAAAAAGAGCAGCAAGTACTTAAATACAGTCAACACCCACTGGCCATGCCCCAGACCACTTCACTCATGAAAAACCCATGTGGTGTTGTGCATAAAAACCTCTCTAAATTGGTAACTGTCAGTTTAAGGGGAAGGCGGGGTGAGAAATCTATAAAACACCCTGAACTGATGTCATGATATGTTTTATAAAGAACAGTGTTATATTATTTTAAAATATTTTTTTATGAACAGTAAAACTTGCACTGCTGCATAGCAGACAACACGAAGAACATTTAGTAAAAACATTCACTGAACCCCCTGGCATATGTATTTAATGTCACTAATCAAAATATATATTACAGCCCAAGGTTCTGTTAAGGATCTCTGTTTGGGGTTTGTACAGTATACACAATAGCTCAGAAAAAATATTACAGTAAGGTATTTTATTTCTCCTTTTTATATTAGACTTCTCTATTGTAACTTACAGTCCCTCTCCCCTATATATCCAAACCTCTGTAACACCCTAATGCCCTAGCCAAGAAGTGTTCAGCTAGCTAATAAGCCCTATTATAAATTCCAGTTTTAGAAATTTCAGTCATCTTAATTACATCTTAATAAATAGTTCAGTTTGCCCTTTTTAAGTCTTAGCTTTTTGAGGAAGTCCTTTAGTCACCAAAACATGGTACATCACAACCTGTTAGAGGTCAGAGAGTCTTTTGTTTGTTTATTCAAAGGATAGTAAGTCCAAAGATACTTGCAATGCATTAAATATAGTTATATAATATTTACACTGTCCTCTCAGAGTCTGAATTTAGGTGAAATGTAACTGATAACTGATGTCAGCTACTACAAACTTTCAGTGTGGCTGGTGTTTTCTTAATAAAAGGTGTATTCAACTAGAAAGTTTACTGCGTGGCTGCCCTGAATTCCTCTTGTTTCAGTATTCTGTTAGAAATTAAATGAAGTGAATTACTCATGTGAATAAGAATTCAGGAAGGGTGGTGGAGAAAGCATGAAGAATTTTTGAATGTTTTGAGATTCCAAAATACCTGAAAACTGTGGTCCCTTTTGCAGTGCCAGTATCTAGAGGGGAGAAAAATGCAACCCAAAGAGAAGAGGAAAACCTGTTAAATTAATTAGATTAGTAAAGGCGTGTTTTAAAATGCCTCAGTTCTGTACAGTATTTTACAATGAAAGTCTTTTCTTCAGCTTTTGCAGCTGTTGTACATTCTCAGAAACTCCTCTCCTGCTCCCAAGTCTGCCTGTGCCGTGCCAGCTACTTGCGATCATCGATGGTTTTGATGAACTCCACGGCTGCTGTGAACTGCATCCACCAGTAGGACTCCTCCCCAGACAAACAGTTGGCATAGAAACTGCTGATGTACTGCACAGTGGACAGCAGGCAAGGGGGGTTTGCCTGGGGTGGGAGAAGGGAGAGACACTCACAGCTCATTTGCAAAGCTCCACATCAACAAACACCACAAGATACAGAACAGAAACACAATTCCCCTTGTGCAAAAGAACTCACCTTTATGAGGACAAAGACCAGAACAGGAACAAAATCATCTGCCCCAGGCACTGAATCCTCGTTGGCCAGACTGAGCAGGTTCATGATGGTGGAGCACATCCTCAGGATGCACTGCACCTTGTCCCGGGGGGTTTTGTAAGCGCTGATTGTGCGGATCTCGGACTGCGCCGACGGCCACGGCGCCTCCCGGAGATACACCTGGGGAAAAAAAACAACCCAAAGTCACTTGGCCAAGCCACTGCTCTGCACCACAGAGCAGCTCAGGGATCAGAGGCTCACAGGTTCTAGAGAAATGGGAAGCTTTAAGGAAAGATGAATTCAAACTGAAAGAGGGGAGATTTAAGTTATATACGTGGAAGAAATCCTTCGCTGTGAGGATGGTGAGGCCCTGGCACAGATTGCCCAGAGAAGTGTGGCTGGGTACAGCCACAGCATGGCTCCAGTGTATTTTTCCTGCAGGATGTTTCAGCGGTCACAGACAGAAGTAATCCTTCTAAGTGTAAAAGAGAACAATCCTCTCCCCACCCCAATCCCAGTCCAAACCCCAGCACACATACAGAAGCAAAGCAAAAGAGTTGTTACCTCAGGTATCTGAAGTGCCTTGTGGTTTGCAGTGACCACTTTGGATAACCTCTGTATGTGCTCGTGAAGGACCCTGAAAACACAAAGAACAAGAGTGAAAAGTAAGCAGCAGCCAGCCGAGAGAACTTGTTTCATGTTTGATAGGACAAGAAAGATCTTCAGGAATGTGGCCCTACATATGATGGACACCAGGCCAGTGAAGATGCAGAGGATTGTTCTGTACAGCCAAGAACAACCCCATGTCCTCTAGAGCATCCCAACAGCATCTGTTCTAAACCACAGGAACCCCATATACATGGAAAATACTGACTGAAACCAGAAAATGGACCAGGTCCAGTCCTGAACCAGGTTTTGATCATTTGCTCAGCACACACACTTGCAGACCTGACAGTCTGTATCCCAGATCATTACAGTTAGAACTTTTTTTTCTGTTCTAGCAGTTTGTTGCAAACACATTTGCACATGATGCTAAAGCCCTTCCTCGTTCTTTTACAAAATGTTCTGAACGAAAAACATGAATCTGTGTGGCTGACTCAGACAAGTCTGTCACAGGAGGGCTGCACAGATTCCACTGCACCAACTGCAAAAGAGAAAACAAGTCCTTTGAATTCCATTAACTTACTGGTCACGCAAAATATCTCCATCCTGATTAGGGTAGAAGGCGAGTTTGAAAATGCGATTCATCACACTGCGCTCTATGGCTAATTGTGCATCCTGGAGCTGCTCCTCACTGGCATTCTGCCATATGGCATCCTGAGCCATGGCCCCATACAGGAACTGCAGAAAATCCTCTACTTGGGCTGTTTTATCATCTGCTGCTGTGAGTTTCTGGAAATCTGATAAAAAGGAGGAAGAGAAAGAACATTTGCTGAAGTAAAAAAAATATTATTTCTGACAGGTTTTTCAGGCACATTTACTGTGCAGTATTATATGCTCCAGGAGCAAGAACTCACTCCAAATTCCTTGTGTGCTTCATTTAGATATGTGCACAGAGAACATTGAACCAGTTTGGTCTAAGTGGCTGGTTTGAGTTTCCTGGTGCCACTGTCTCTTATGCTGTGATATTTTTCAATCTTTGATTTACTCGATTCACACTACTACTATCCCCCATAATCTTCTAAGGTGCAGCCATACGTTCTGGACTAAGAACTGAATGCTGTAACTTAATTTATCATGTATCAGTAGATATAAAATAATTAATAGCACTCATGGTTCTGCCACGGGGCAGATAATGTGATTTAGCATAACTTTTTCAGCCAAGTAAGATCAAATTGTCTTCATTCTCTCAGTCCATGAAAAATGCAGACAATTACCATAGCTTAGCTGCCATAACATACTGTAAAGTCACAGTAATCTGTCTGTTTAGCCATTAATTCACCCTCTGAAATTGAAATAATTTTAGGAATCTACTCCTCAGATCAAAAGACATATTTTAAAACATTAACCTGAGTCAGCATCTAAATACAGAGTAAAGGAATATAAAAACTTTGGTTTGGACTAATCTTACCTTGAATGAACTCTCTTATTTTCTTTTCCTTGCTTTCCAGCAGTAACCTCACACAGACTGTAGTGAAGTATCTGTTGGCCACTTCTTTATCTCTCAGGACTCTCTGTAAGAGCCTCTCCAGGTGTGCCTGTGTTGTCTGCAGCCCTTGGCGGCAGCGAGTCAAATAAGCAATGTATGGAGCTCTTTTCCTAAAGCAAAGAGCTCTGCATCAGATTCACAACAAACACACAGGCTAACAGCTTTACAAACTGCTGAGTCCTAGTGCAAAGGATTCTTCCACCTGCTGCTTTTAAAACAAAACAATGCCTGAATTGGGAAGTTCGCCTCACACGGGTGAGACAATCCCACTCTTTTGTGGGAAGCAGAGATGCAGTAACCTGGTTTGGTAGAGCGCAATTTAAAACAAAAGGAATCTTCCCAATCTGCTGGTGAATAAATCCAGGAACGTGGGAGCCCTCAGGTGAGGGGACCCTGGACAAGGTACCTGTAGTCCTCTGCGATGGAGGCCAGCAGCTTGCGGCAGGTGCGGTTGTCGAAGCGGCTCACGCAGCGCATCGTCTCCTGCAGCTGAGCCATCAGGTTCTTGTCCTGCAGGTTGATGGCTTCAGCCAGCTGAACTTTCAAGAAGCACACAATTTCATTATCTAACAAAGAACAAAGGAAAAGTATTAAGGAAAAGAAATGTAGGCACGATGAAAAGAAACAATTTTTGAATAGGGGAAACATGTTGATGGTTTAAAACAAAACTTCTGTACATTTGGCAATAAATGTTATTTTAGAACAGTTTAATAAGCCTTTTTGCATTTTCCAGCTATCAGAGGATAAGCTTCCATACCACTACCTTATCTAGTATTTAGAACCATTTTAAAACACGAAGAGGACCAGATAAGGTGACATATTCACCTGTCTGCAAAAAAAACCTAGAGTGAATGACAGGATACAACACAACACATTTATACTAAGTCAACGTAAAGACCCAATAAATCATTCAGGTAGCACAGCTCCTAGTATTTTGAGAGTTCTATTCTATAGCTTCAGGCTATATCTGCACTGTTATCTGTGATACTTCACTACAAAAAATTCTTACACCGGACTGAGATGGCAGTTTGTCTGTGGAGTAAGAATGAAAACATTCTGGGGGCAAAAGACAACCTGTGCATTCAATATTTATGGAAAGAGAAGGGACCATAAATGGTGCAGTACAAGTGCCATTACATGGGGACAAGGAGAGACACACAGTGCAAAGAGCCTTTACCTTCAGGGTCTGTGTGGTCAGGGAGACCGTTCCTTGTTGAATGGGTCAGCATTGGGAGGGCAACAGAATCTGCTGAACAAAGAGCCAATCTCAATTTCTTCTTTGCATCCCTTAAAGAGGAAAAATATTTTCTTAACACAGTTGATGAGAGGTTTGCTTCTTCAATAAGTTTTTACTTTCTTTTTTATTTAATACCGCCTAAAAGTTATTAACATAATTTTAATATATAACTTTGTCAAGACTTCATAATATCAGTTCTTTTGATACAGCACCATTTTCAAAGGGATTTTCTTAAACACTGAATTGCTCTGTCCACTCTGCTTACAACACCCCTCCTTCATCAGTGGAAATATGACAGTTTGAGATGCTTAAAATTAAAAGCATGTAAGAGTTTACAATGAATCTGTATTAAGATTCTTGTGGGAACCCGTCACACAGCTTCAGCTTTTAATTCTACTTTGTGGGTAAGATGAAACCTGCAAGTCTATTTACCTGTAGGAGAAAGCAGAACCTTGTGGCTGTGCTACTTGACTTGCAGAGTCTGGGAGGTCATCTGCAGACATGTTCTGCAAAGCCTCATCCCGTGGGGAGTCGTGCATGCTCTCACCATCCCCAATTGCCTCTGTGGAAACAAAAAACACATTGCACCTCAAGAGAGGAGTCAGAAGAAGAAACCAGACTAATCTTCTGCTCATTATTCTAAGGTCAGGGAGAGAATGGAGACAGCAAATAAACCAGCTTGTTCTGGATAGATAAAAAAAGGCACATTAAAACATACAGCCTAGAAGTTCCTAAGAAGAAACCGCAAAAGTTTTGGAAGGCATTTCTTCAATGCCATTTAAAACACAACAAAACAAAAAACTGGTAGGAGATGTGCTATCAACACTCAGCTCCCTCAAGGGCAGTATGAAAGAGATGTCCTTGGGAATACTGTTTTAATCCCCAGCCTCCAAGGGACTGTCCCACAGATCATTTGACAAAACATTCCTTGATCAGAGCTCACATTGCTCAGCTGCTAATATTAACATTGGTCTAGAATACTGAAGTGTTTTTATCATTAAGGAGTAGAAACTATGTTGGTGGTGATTACAAAAGCCAGGTTCTCACCTGCACTGTCATAGTTCACTATGGCTCCTTCACTGGGACTTGTTCTCTTGATTGCATTCCTGTATTTGTCCAGAATGTCCTCAGCAGCTTGTGCCTGTGCACTGAGCCTTGGGCTGGGATCATCTGAAAGGACCATGAAAAACAACAGGAGTTACTTTGGTGTTGGGCCAACTGAAAGCAAACACAAAAACTTAAGCCTACACATTTGGACTCTGTTTTTAGCCAGATCAAATAAAGAGTTGCTTGTGTCCCATGCAGCCCAAATTCAAATGTATTAAAAAAGTCTGAAGCAAACCAGAAAACAAACAGTACAATCAAAGTGAACAAATGAAGGCAGATCGTGAGCAGATCCTCAGCACATTTATGCTGCATACACAAATGGCTTTGGATATTTGAAGACTTCTAGAAAGGAACAGGCAAACAGAAAATTAAACACCCAGGTTCAAACCATGTTTAATTTAACACTTAAGTAACTACTGCAGGACTGTGTGTACAGCTATCCTTACAGCTCAGCTGTGACAAGGACAGGAGCTCTACAATGAGGGCAGGGAAAAAGTGAGGACTTGAGCTGAGAATCCACTACATGTACAGACAGACATGTGACAACTTAAAAACACCTTTGACTCAGGAAATCTTTATCCATTTTCTTGTTCAAGACGCCAGTTCTGAACACAAACTGCAACAGCACATACCTGTCTGTCAGTAGGTACCTGTTGGGCACTCTGGAGCTCCAGGAGGCACATTCTGAGAGAAAATTACCATTATGATGTTATTCACATACCTTGAAGCGTTGCATATCTGTCAGGCACCATGTCATCTTTGTCTTTTTCTTGTTTTTCTCTCTTCCTAAATGGAATAGGAGCTGAAAATGCAAGGTACCTCATCAAAGACTACTCTGAGATAATGGCCAAACAGCATAAACTTTAAGGAAGGGGCTAATGCAGAAAATTTTCATCAAATCAACTTCCATAAAAGCATAATCTTATCCATGGGGTGGAGCAGAACTGTACTGTCACCATCTATAGCCAGCTCCACCTTTAACAGACATAGGGTCAGGCAGAACAGTTTTGCCTTCCAGGTACAGCACACTCTAGGGAACTACTAGCCAAGGGAGTGAAGTAACTTCCCATTTTTATTTACATATTTATTTATACTTTACCCACAAAAGTGACTAAAGCTATAATAAAGGCAGTGTGAACTCTGACTGAAGTACCAAAGGCAGAGAGACATGATCCTACCTTTGGGCATGGCAGACACAAAACGTTTCCTCCACCAGGGCTTGTTCCTGTCAGACTTCTCATCATCACTGTCTTTCCGTTCCTCAATCTGCAGAAGGGCAGAGTCTACATTTGAGCATTTACCAAATCAAGTGTAAAGAGAAAATTTCTCCTTCACATCAGCTTTTGCTACACTGACTGTAAAAACAGAACTACAGCAGAGCACAAAGAGCAGATTCAGTCAGAAATACCTCTCCTAAAGAAGACATTCTGCAAATGCAAACACATAGCCGCAAAGAACCTAGATTTCACTTCTCTTTTTTAAAGAAAATTAATTTTCAGGCTGCTGCTGTAATTTAACATTCCAATGAATCTGTTTCTGAAGTACCACCAAATCCAGTAAACCTCATCCAGTAAATTTAAGAAAAGCCAGATCCATTTAAACCACTCTGAACATCTGCAGCTTTATCATATAAAACATTATTGGCCAACATTTAAAGGGTAACGGAAGTGTGTCGTAATTCCTTGGTTAAAGAGATTTAATTCCAACTTTCTGGCCTTAGATGTGCAGTTAAAGTGGGCACGAGAGACAAAAATAAAATGCTAAATAGAAGCTTCACCTCTCCCCTGGAGGAGTCCTTGCTGGGAGATGAAGATGAGGACTGAGAGGCGGCCGCCAGCGCCGCTGCCCCGGGGCTGCTGGAGGCCATGGGCAGCTCCCTCTCCTCATTCCCAGCACGTCTGTTCCAGCCAGGATCACTCATGGGCCTCCTGACTGAGGACACAATGTCGGAGCTCCTGCTGCGCACCAGCCTCTCCGGGTAGGAATGTCTCTGCTTGAAGGCTTCCAGGTCCGTAGGAATCAAAGCGTGAGACCCAAAGTTTGGCAATCGAGCCTCGTTACCTCCCACAGCTCCTTCCAGGATGGGTGGGTCTGGAGGTGGATGAGAGGGTCTTGCATAGTGCACTTTAGGCCTTACTACAGCTGACACACCTGTGGTAACAAGAAGAAAAGAAGCCACACACATTTCTTTCAATATTATTCCAAATTACCTGATTATCTGGTACTTACATAGAAACATCAAAAATGCCTACTTCTAAAACAAAGTTAATCTTTATAACTCACCCTCATTTGAGGACAGAGGGTCAAATAATGCAAGCAAGGAATCTGTCTGAGAAGGAGGAGATGTCAACTGACTGGCTCCTGAAATACAGACAGAACACAGTTGGAGGCAGTTTTGGTACAGCACTAACATGAAAGATGCTGGAAAAACAGACTGCAGCAACAAAAGTTTACAAAACTTATATTGCAAAGTATTTACAAAAATATACTTGTATGGAAAGATCTCTGTAGTATGTTGAAATGATCAAAGAATTACATCACAAAAAATGGGGAATTCTTGAGGAGCAGCCCAGTTCCAAAACAGTCAATATAATCTAACCAAATTAGGGGTCTTAGATCTAGTACTAAAGCTCTAGTACTGCAAAGCACTGGAGCCTCTTTGTCAAACAAATACAGTACTAGCAAATAAGGAAAGTATTAACCTTAGTCACCAGCACTTTGAAACTGGGGAGAAATTGTAAAATTTAAGGATTCCATAAATGTCACCTGTTTTTATCAGGGATTCCAGATAAGTAACTTACCATGGGCTGTTTCATCCATGTCAGGACTTGTTACAGAATCCTTTCCCCCAAAGTCAGAGCTACATTCAGACCTGAGATCCTCAATCTTGTTAGGAATATCTTCAGATGTTGCACTAATACCTTACACATAACAAAAGAAGAATCTGTAACAGCCTTTCAAAGAACAAGGAAGCAAAATCTTGAGGCTGTTGAAATGTTTGGTGGACAGTAAGTAATCAAGTTCCAACTCACATTAGCACCTACAGACACCGTGAATTTCTATATTCATAAAATAACAGTTTATTTCTGCTCTACATCTTTAAAAGTGTTACCATAGCCATGAATGCACTCTGACAAGGGACATTAGAAAGACACTCCACTCATATGCTTTGCAGAAAATGAAGAACTAGAGCTACAATTTACTTAAATAAAACAAGTTGGGATAATAAAATTAAATGCAAGAAAGTTTGGAGTTTCTTCCAAAGCAACAGTCCTCTGCTAACCACTGCTCTGGCAGCACAGGGCATTCACTTCTCTGCTGCCTTTTTCATCTATTCCATGAGGTGAATGAAGGATCATTGCTTTGAAAATTCCAGAATGAGTGCAGGAAGTTATTTTATGAGTGAAGTGATGTATAAATAAAGCAGGGGCAGCAAAGTGGGTGCTGACCATGCTGTGACAGAGCAGCATTGTCAGAGACAGTGGCACACACCTGACACCACGCTCAGGCCAGGGGTGCTGGGCCGAGAGCTGACCTCCCTCACATCTGTGTCATCAGATGTGCTCCCCAGCCCAGAGCAGCTCTCCAGCTCTTGGAGCCTTTCCTCCTGTTTTAAATCTGGAGCCTCTACAAAAGGGAGACAATGGAGAGAAGAAAGTATCATTACTTGATGCCATGCTCCCTAAACATGCACAAGCAGAAGGAAGGGGTGGGGGGTGATTTGGTGTATCAAGTTTTAAGGCATCTCAACCATTTCAGCAAGAGTTTTCTTGTTTCCTTTGGTACAGAAGGTAGGACTCTGCACAGACAGCAATGCTCTGTCTGCACAGGCATGCTAAGGAGTGTATACTGTTTTAATTGTTGTATTTCTTAGACAACAGGATACAGCCACATCTTCACTAACTGAAGTAAACCATGATCCTGGATAGCTCCTACCACAAGGAGGGAAAGCAAACAAGTTTGCTTTGCAAACCCTTCTCTTCCCCTTCAGACTTTAAGAATTTCTTAAGTAACAGGAGTCTCTCCCAATGCTTTCCAATCTTCTTTCTGCCTAGGAGCATTTTGTCCTTTTAATGCTGGAAGTATTCACAAGAACTAACTTAACCTAGGACAGTAATTTCTTGAAGAAAGAGTAAGAGGCCATTGTTTTGAATTCTATGCCTCTGGAAGAGTCTTAGAATCATGCTAAAGAAATAAAGCAAAAACTGCCCGATTCTGACCTGAATCACTTGGTAATACTTCCACACTCCACGCCTCACTTGTGGTTTCTGATATGGTTGAACCTGTGCAGGGATCAAGCAACACGGATCCTGAACCTGGCAAACACAGCAAGCTGCCTAGCATGTTCTCTGCAGCTGCACCTGCAAAAGTAAAGCCGGAGCATATGGCTAGAGCTGGGCTTGGGGAGTCAGCTCTAGAGAGAAAAGTAAGAACACATCCTGAGTGTCCTTAATAAAGCAGTCAGGAAACACAACGTTGAAAAGAAAAGAGTAACTAAGTACAGTCCGGGTCATGCACAAAAAAAAATCCTCCTAGAGCAAATCTCCAGTTGAATCTGTGGAAATGCCCCTGTTGAGGAAGGGAGGAGGAGGAGGAGGAGGAGGAGGAGGAGGAGAAGGAGGAGGAGGAGCAGGGCTCTGCAGCCTCAGGTTCCAGAGCAGCACAGGACCTACCCAGAGCACACCATTACCTGCAATCTCCTGCAGCCGGTCCTCGTCGATGTTGGGGTCAAAGTCACTTCCCAAGACATCTGTGCTCCAGGTTTCACTCACAGTTTCTGATATATCTCTGTCATCAGTCAAACCCATCATGTCACGGATTTCAAACTTACGGAGTTTGTCATCCAGGTTATCCTGAGTTGTGGCTGTGGAAAAATAAACAGCTCCTGGTTTTCTGAAAGGCTTCTTCAATTACTGAAAACCTGTAAAAGTACAGTAAGGAAAGAAGTCCAAAACAAACAACCCCCTAATTCTGTCAGGTAAGGCAGTGGCTTAAAGCAAGGCCTGTAAAGCACTATTACATCATTCAGGAAATGCTACCTGAAAACACATTTGAGACATAAGAAGCAAAATCTGGAAGTACACGTGGTAATCTATCAACTAAATTGACAGAAAAAATAAATGAAATGTAGTGCTAAAAAGACACTGATACAACCCCTGTAGAGGAACAGGATCACAAAAAAGCTGAGGCCTCCAGGGACCATTCCAGCCCAAATTCCCTGCCCTGGTCAAGGACACCAGGCTGCTCATGATCATGTCCAGTCATATTTTGAGTATCTCCAGGCTGGAGACACCACAACCTGCCTGTAACCTGTTCAGTGTTTGACAAATGGACATTAAACAGAAAATAATCCAGATACTTCCAGACTACTCCAATCCAGATCACCCTATTCCTGAAGGGAAGAGCTTGATATCAAGCAAAACTTTACAAGCAGTTTCCTATTAAGGACTTCAGTTTCTAAATTCCAGGCAATTTCCTTTTCCTAACAACAAACTACAAAGAATATTTCTCGGGTGGAAATAAACCCCAAACCAAACCCACAAATAAATACGAGAGTGATCGCATAAGGAACGCTTCTACTTCTTTCCCTTGAAGCAGCCAATTTTGCAACCTCTTTCCACAAAGACTTTGGCTTTAGCATCTCCAGCAGCTCAGGCACTTGTGAGAGAGAACTGGCACCTGCCTTGCTCGTGCTCCAGCAGCTGCAGAGCCTCAACACCATTGCTGCCCGAGGGGCCCGCGCCCAGCTCCGACACCGACTCCCCCTCCAGATCCAGGGAGGACACAGAGTTGGAGCGATTGGAAGGGCCTGCAAAAACAGATTTCACTTTAAAACTAATTTGAGCAACAGTTCCTAAATACACAGCATTAACAAATCAGGATACAAAAACTCCCTAGAAAAATTACAATATATTAAGTAGCAGTTCCAACACAAAATATTGAATCTCACCAGTTCTGTACTTAGCTGTAACTTGACTCTGTCTTTAATTTATTTACTTGTTCATGAATCTGTTTTATTTTGAGGAGTCAGAGAGCAAAAATGAAGTTATGGAAGTTATACAAAATAATGCAAAAGTGATGTGATGCGTTTGAACCTCTTCCATCCCACAGACTCTGTGCTTTGTTATGTCTGAGGTTCATATAAAGGAGTTGTGCAGAAACTGTTGTAAGATACGTAACAGCTAATTAGAGCATAATGAAAAATAAGTCTGAGAAGTCCAAGTTTAGAGCTAAGTTAGATTATCTTAATAACTAGTACTACACTTAAGTTTCAAAAAAGAAAACCAAAAAAACTCTCTATTTTCTCTTTCTAAACACACTTAGTCTTTTTCTTCTTAATTCTTAAGACTCAGTTATACCTTTGTAGGTCAAAATTTAGCTCCAGGCTGTATTCTCTGAACAACTAAGAAATAGCACAGCCTTCAAAACAGCAAAGACAAGATGCTGTATTTAACACAACTTCCCTTTACAGTTAAGGGAGTGGGGGGGAAAAGCAACAGAGCAACAAAACTTCTTCAAGACTTAAGCAGCCCTTCACCTTCAGATATTCCTTCCAGATTATCACTGCAGAGTGAAAAGCGCAAGGTTTTATCAGGTTTACCATGGAGTTTGTTCTCGTCGATGGGGACATCTCCCTGCCCGCCATCTGCAAGCTGCATATTTAACACCTGCAGGGTGGGAGAAAGAAACAAGACTTCATTATTTTTTCTTTTTTTTCAGATAATTAAACAGCAAATAAAACATTGGAGATGTGCTTTTATATTGTTAACAGAACAATCAAATTTCTAACATCCCGTTTGAAAAAAAGACAGCAACCTCACAAGTCAGAGCCTGGGGGGAATGCAAGGAACTATGGACATCAGGAATGTCCTGATAACAGCAGAGCCACAGCTCCCTCATCACCCCCAGAGCAGTGCAGTGCAGAGGAGATAATCCCAGTCACCAGGCAGGGAGCAAAGCTGGGAGCAGTAGCTGTGCTACAGCTGGAGAAAGAAAAGGCTGGAACACCAGCCCTGCCCTAGGAACAGTCTGCAGGCACTGATGGCACTGTGAGCTCAGCTCTGCCCTCACAAGAACCTGGGCTGTGCCTTTCATGAGCTGCCAAAAGCATCAGGATCAGAGCTCCAGTTCTGCCACTCACCTGTGTCCCTGACTCCAAAGGACAGGGCATGCAGAGACACAGCAGTTTCTTAATGCTCAGAAAAAAGAGCCCAGGTTCCCTCTTTAGCTTCTTAAGTGAGGGAAAAAGCTCACCTAACAAAGGCCAATTTGAAAGCTATAACCCCCAAGCTCAGTAACACAGAGTATGGATTTTAATTCCCATTCCAGATTTAGTACCAAAACTTATCTTTGCAACCTCACTGCTGTGCTATTAGAGAAGACAGAGGCTGCACAGTTCAAAACATCTGAGATGTCACTGATTCTGGATACCTCGTTTTCTGACATCATTCCTGGAGTAATCTGTGGACCTGTCCCCAAAGAAATCACTAGCACTTCTTCTGGCTGAACTTCTGGAATAGTCTCCTGGGAGGATCCTTCATGATCTCCATGCTGGTCCATTAGCATGTTTGATCTACTTCTGCTTCGAGTGGCTAAGAAAATATTTTAAAATATCCACATCAGAAAGTTTCCTCCCAGTTTAAGGAAGAAAAACATGCAATGGAAACACAGTACTGTACTATTTTAGTTAGCAATACACACAAAATAAACTTTCAAAATCAAATTTTTGAGAGATGGAACTGGTGTTTAAACTTGAGTACTGCCCTGTGAAGAGGGAAACTTTCAATGTAAAAGTTGAGAAGCAGGAAAGCAAGGTAGGCTGTGACCTGTTTGCCTACAGCAATTCAGCCTATTCCAATCACAGAAAGACCTTTTATATGAGAAAATTAAGTTTGTTACCAACAAAAGGTCTAGGATCCTGTGGTTTAAAACTCTTAACTAATTTGTTTAAAATGCTTTTTCTCCTAAGAAGTAGGAAATCTTATTCTAACAGGTGTCTCAAACCCAGACACACAATACAACATCAGGTGGTTTATTCTGATTACTTTGCCACTCTTAAGTCCTCTTTTCAACTAGCCTCAGAGTCCCACATTTGGCTCCACAGAAGTAAAAACACCCACATGAAATTAAGGTTTCTAAGAATGGAAGCATGACACAAATTACTTCTTTTATTTGACCCAAGGAAAACAAGGCAAGTGTGCAGAAGTTGCGGCCAAATTCTGATTATCACACAGAGGGGCTTAAAACCCACACGTACACAAAGTGAGATCACATACTGCAGAAATCTGCAAAGGGAACTGACTGCCAGGGTGGCCCAAGGGCATGCTGAGTTATGGGACATGAGTCAAAGTGCCACAGAAGAATGGAAAGAGGGCATTACCCACCAAAAGGGGTTACTAGAGTTATGTGAGCTGACAGATTGGTAGCAGAGGGATCCCAGGCAGTAATCGCTGCCAACTGCTGTCCTGGAGTTCGAAAGCATTAAAATGAAACAAAAGAAACAAAAACTTTGAGCAAAAACTATTTTATACCATAAACTAATGCTGTCAAGTGCCACTACCTTAGAGGTGTAAGACCAGAAATGTTCAAAGCAGAGTTAAACCAATATGAGACAGGTTTCTTTTGGGGGTGGTTTTTTGGAGGTTTTTTTGCCACTTCTTGGCCTCTGTATATTTTCATCCTTTTACATACCAACACCAAATCTCTCAAACAAAAATATCCCACGTGATCATATTCACATAAATATACACGGAAGAAAAGTACACTTCCTATTTTAAAAGGAAGTATTATTAATATGAAAAAAAAAATCTAGACCCAGAAATCCTATTGAAAAAACAAAACACAATCCAGCTAAAACTGCATTCCAGAATAGTGACAGTTGGAATTAGAGCAGGCAAGGAATGAAGGAAGGACAAACCTTCTGTTCTCAGCACATACTCTAAAGTGCTGCTCCTGCTTGTTCACCCTCCTGTCCATTTCTTCTCTAACAAAAGTTTTAAAATTATTCTTTCCCACTAATTAAATGCCTCTGCTTCCATCTTACTACTTCCCTAAGCATTTTTTCCCCTAGATCTGCTTCCAGCCTTCAAACCTTTCCTTTATTATCACTGCCAACCACCACCACTATGACTACCAACCACTCCAGCAATTTTCTCCAGGTCAGGCTGGAGCGATGAAGGTCACCCACCACACTTGCATTAGACACTAATGAAGTTACCTGGTTCTCTATGCTAAAGAGAGTTCTTCACCATCCACACAAAAAAAACCAGGAACTGAAGGTGTAGGTGAAGAGTAGCCCCAGGATATGACTGAGAAAATGGCACAGAAATGCCCCAGGTGTCAGAAATCCTGCAGGAACTCCGCTCGCTCTCCTTACCTATGGGCAGGCGATTTTTTTTGTTAGCTGGAGTAGTTGCAGGAGAAAGCTGGGGGGTGTTATATGGAGTCATCTCAAGGCTGCTGCTCTTCCCTGGTTTGTTCTGGGGTAAATTTGCCAGCAAATTTTCCAAAGCCATCCTATCTTCCTTAAGCTGATCGCTCGACATCACGTTCCGCATGAAGCCAACCTAAACATTGACAATTGCTCTGGTAAGAACTGGCAGAGCACACCAGCAGAGGTGGGCACAGGCTGGCACTGTCTCTTTGCAGGGGCAGGAGGCATTACCAGGGCAATGAGCTGGCTGTAGGTCATGTACACCACGGTACGGCTCAGCCCTTCCAGCAGGTTCACGGCCGACATCGGGGGAGTCTCGACCGCGCGCCCGTCAATCACCACGTCCAGGAAAGCAGCAACACAGCTCTGAGGGACAGCAGGGAGGGGCAATGAGACACCATTCCCTACAGTTTGGGAAGAAACTTATGGCAGGAGTTACGTAGTTTACAGAATAGTTTAAGTTCTGCTTCCTACTTCTAAAATCTGAGGATAAAATGGCAGATACTTTAATGTCGCTGAAGAGCAAGCAAGGAAAGTGTGCAGTTACTTTCAGCATTTCCTTCGTTCCTTTCCTGCATTCCAAAGTGTTACGTACTTAAGTGTCCTCTTACAATTTAAGGGGAAAAAATAATGGCAATAAACTGGCCCTTCCTGAATAATCTGCTGAGTACAGATGGAAAATGAAACAAGGAAGCAACAACATCACTTTCTGGGTGAAAATGTTACTTGTACAATAAATGTGTAGCTCAGTGTGGTGACTGTGTAACAACTAGAATTACCAAAAACTGGAAGGACACAAGGTTACCAAGGATGCCTACACTTGACAAGCTATCAAAGGTCATCAGCTTCACTGTTGCTGTGATGAAGGTAACTGCTCTATGGCTATGGACGATTCATACTAACCGGAAAAGTTGAATTAAAAAAAAGCAACACTATGCAAAGAAAGAAAGAGAAGTTACTTGCACTAACAAAATACTTGGTGTTAAAACAGACATTACACTAAGGTTGGCAGACATTATACTAAGTGTTTTGTTAGGTGCAGTTGAAAAACCACAGGCAGTAATTCAGTATTTCACAGAACCACAGACTGCTTTGGGTTGGAAGAACCTTAAAGACCATCCAGTGCCAATCCCCTGTCATGGGCAGGCACATTTCCATCAGACCAGGTTATCCCAAGTCCTGTACAACCTGGCCTTGAACACTTACCATGCTCAGTTGAAAATACCATTTCACTTAATTTAAAAAAATATTTTCTTTTAAGAAGTATTAAGTCAGAGTAGAAGCAAGAATCCCCAACCTTTAATTCTAGTACTCAGGATTTTTTTCCCAGCTTTATGCAGGGTTTAATCTGCTTTTCATTACATGTAACTTGGAAATTAAACACTTAGTAAGTCCTTTGCAAAGTCTGAGAAAGGAGGCTGCAGAAGGATGATGACATATTCACCAAGTCTTGGATTTTTTCAGCCTGGATTCTTACTTTGTCAAATTTAGCGAGGTTGCTCTTCGTACGTGGATCTCCCTCCTCAGAGCCTGTCATTGCCAGCTGCTGCAGAAGTCTCCCAACCTGAAATTAAAAAGAAGTACACAGAATAAGACTTTCAAACCATGATGGACCTAATTATAAAAAGTATCAAAAAAACCATCCTCCATTCTGAATCCTTTTTCATTTAATACTCCAAGGAATACTTCCGATTGAGTGGACAGAGATTTGTGCTTCCTTTCAGGGAAGAAAAAAATGCAAGAAGCTTTAGGAAAAAAAGCAGTCATTGCCTTTAACAAGAAAATGTGCACACACAGTAGGCTGTGATCATCCATAGTTCCCCCTCCCAGGAACAAAGCATGTTTTGTTTTTGCAACACGTCAGAATTGAGAGTTGAATCTAGGTCATCTAAACCTAGAGGTTTTCAAAGCCTGCATATATTTCACTAAGGAAAAATAGCAGGAGGGCTAGTCCTTATTTCAGAGCACATATCCCTTATTCATCACCAACTGCAAAACAAGCCTCAATTTAAAGAGTTGCCAACTGCTCTGCTACAGCACGTGAGCAGTGACACAGGAGAGGATTGCTGCTGGATTTTAGAGAAACACTGAGCAAAACTCACCAGCATGATTGCACTGTGAGAATCACTCCCTGCCCACTTTGGATACAACAGTAAAAAGCAGGTTTTGTTCCTCATGTGGAAGAACATCCTCAGTCAGACAAGTGTTGCTTAACACCTTCAGATGACTCCTCTATGTAATACCATTAAATTGTCCAAGTGTTTGCATAATGACAAAAACTAGTCATGAGGGCTGGGGAATGCTCCAAGTAGAGCACTGGGCATTAGTGCCAGACAACAAGGGGTTTCAGCAAAGTATTTCATTATTGTTTGCAATACCTGGCGTAATATTTAACATTAGCAAGAACAGCACAAAATCCTTTTTCACACATTCCAGAATTCATCTTATAGTTGTTTTTATGCCTTAGCTTCCAACCCTTAAAATAGATTTCATAAAGGATATTTGCAACTCTTCTAGGGGATACAGGAATACATGCTGTCAATTTTTTCAAGTCAGTATTTTAAGGAAACAGATAAACTTTGGAGCCTGCCTTTTCAGCAACAAATAACACAAATATTTCATTAGCATTCATTTTATAAGTAGGAGAGACAGCACCTTCACTTTTACTGCAGTAGCACCAGTTCTAGAGGGAAGAAAAAGGCCATTTATACATTTTTAAGACTGCCTTACTGTGAATCATACCTGCATCAGATTAAATCTTGCCACCTCATTTATAGGAGCATCAGAAATGATGCCGTACTGCTCCGGGTTGACGATGGCAGGGCAGATGAAGCAGGCCAGGAGCAGATCTGTGCACATGGCTCTGACCTCACCAACCTCCAGCCTGTCCACACATGACAGCGTTTTGTACATCTGTGACACAATCCACCTCAAGCTGTGAGGAAAACAGTACGTGTTTTGTTTGAGATAGCCAATGAATTTGTTGACCAAGGTCACCAGCTTGGCCTCGTTGGAGTCAACCATCTCTTGGACTCTCTGCTTGAACTTCTCTGTGCCTTTCTCTCCAAACAACTTTTCCTGCTGTACCGGGGAGAATCTCTCAATTAACTTGTTTGCATCGGTTTCCAGGTGATCTTCATCTTCAACCAGAAGCTGCATGATTGGCTCGTGTAAGGTTGCAGTAAGGAAAAGTTTTGCAGAAAAGAGTCCTTCAGAGAAAAGCTTGAACAAGATGCTGAAGGCACAGGTGCCTCGCCTCAGCAGCCGCCTGGGGTTGTCGCTTTCCTTCAGTTCAAACTCAATCAGGTACCGGAGCACCTGCAGCAGGTAACTCTCATCCTCCTGCATGATGCAGTTGCCATAAATGGAGGTAAAGACTGTGTGAATGACACTCTGGGTGTTGTCCTGGTTGAGCTTCTCTCCAGCAACCAGGCAGGATGCAATAAGCCTGGGGTTCTCTCTCAGTCTGTTCAGGAATTCTCCGTAAGCAGTCTCCTGGAACCCCAACTGCTTGTACCCATCCACAAACTGTGTGTCCTCCAAGACTTTTGCATGCTGGCAACATTCAGCAGGAGAAGCTTCAGCACTTTAAAGAAAAACATTGAAACAGTTTAAGTAACTCTTAAGTAAACAAACTTGCTAAGAGATGCCAGGGATCTATCAATTAAACAGGCTGCCACAGAGGAAAAAAGTCCTTATACCAGACAGTTACTACGAACTATTTGCAAATTCTGGAGAATTGTTCTCATGAACAGAACCAAAACAAACATAGGTATTTTTAAAAAATTACTTAAATGTCCAACAAGTAACTTTAGGTGCAAGACTCCGTAGCTGAGGTTTGGTTTACAACCTCACTATGTTTACGATCGGCACAGCAAAGGCCCCCAGATCCCGAGGACTGGCTGTGAGAGGCAGCAGCGTGGGGCGTACCTGGTGATGATGAGCCTGTCGAGGTTGATGCGCTGCTGTTTGGAGATCCAGGCCGTGCGGTAGAGCCGCTCCGCCGTCTTCAGCACATCCGCGTTGAGCCTCTGGATCAGCTGCTTCTCCGAGCTCACGTACAGCCGCTCCTGCTTCAGGTGGTGTGCCAGCGTGTGGATGTCCAGCTTCACCATGGTGGGCACAGAACAGGCAGCACAGCAGCCCTGGCACACACAGAGCAGCACGGGGGTGAGAACAGAACAGCACAGAACCCCTGGTACAGACAGAGCAGCACAGGGGTGAGAACAGAACAGAACAGAACCCCTGGTACAGACAGAGCAGCACCGAGGGTGAGAACAGAACAGAACAGCACAGCACCCCTGGCACACACACAGAACAGCACAGGGGTGAGAACAGAACAGAACCCCTGGCACACACAGAGCAGCACAGGGGTGAGAACAGAACAGAACAGAACCCCTGGTACACACAGAGCAGCACGGGGGTGAGAACAGAACAGCACAGAACCCCTGGTACACACAGCACAGCATCACTGGGGTCAGCCCCAGCACAGCACCCCTGGCACACACACAGAACAGCACAGGGGTGAGAACAGAACAGAACAGAACCCCTGGTACAGACAGAGCAGCACAGGGGTGAGAACAGAACAGAACAGAACCCCTGGTACACACAGAGCAGCACAGGGGTGAGAACAGAATAGCACAGAACCCCTGGCACACACACAGAGCAGCACAGGGGTGAGAACAGAACAGAACAGAACCCCTGGTACACACAGAGCAGCACAGGGGTGAGAACAGAACAGCACAGAACCCCTGGTACACACACAGAGCAGCACAGGGGTGAGAACAGAACAGAACAGAACCCCTGGTACACACAGAGCAGCACAGGGGTGAGAACAGAACAGCACAGAACCCCTGGTACACACAGAGCAGCACAGGGGTGAGAACAGAACAGCACAGCACCCCTGGCACACACAGCACAGCATCACTGGGGTCAGCCCCAGCACAGCACCCCTGGCACATACAGCACGCCTGGGGTCAGCCCCAGAACAGAGGGAACAAGTCCTGCCAGCCCCACGGGTGGTCAGCAGGGCAGGGAATGCAGCTGTGCCCCTCCTCAAACCCCCTCATCTCCACTGAGTCACTCTCTCCTAATACACGGCTTCCCAAGTGCCAGCTCCACTTTGTGTCACACCCCAGGGACACTGGCACAGAAGCAGGTGGCATTCTCATCTCGACCTGGTGAGCAGGAACAGGAGCACAGCCCTGCCACATCCCCTGAGCACACCTCAGGTGCACGAGGTGGGAACGTGGCCTTTACCTGGGGACATGTGGCCCTTCCTACAGCTCAGGTGACACACGTTTGGGGAGATAAAGACCAGTCCCCATTCCCACTCACTGTCTGGGGAACAGGCACTTGCTTATTCCTTCATCCTAAAGCCCAGCCACACAACCCAGCACTACCCAAGTGCTGGAATCTCTAGCCCATGACTTCTCTCACCTATGCACCAGAAGCACCAAGCTCCCAATGCTGCCCTTTTCTGCTGAAAAAAATCCACAACCAGCCAATATTACTAATTAAGGGAAAAACCCACCAAACCACAAACCAAGGAGTATTAATACCCAGATAAGGCAGTAGTTGGAAAAAAAGTTTAGAGACTTTGCTCAACAGTAGAATTCATTCAGAAAAAAATGCCTCAAATATTTAAATTCAGAAGAATATTTCTTTGGGCCATTATCCAAAAATGTTCTTTTATAGAGAGAAAAACTGAAACAACCATAGGCTTTCATAGCACGAGGGGCTAAAATCTACACAAACCACTGCTCTGTATGAATGTAATATCAGTTTTAACTTCACAACTACAAAACATCTCAGCAGAGCACTGCACCAGGCAAAACATGTTCCAGGAGCAAATCCATCTAAAAATTAACTTTTCTGGAGGAAAAAAACCCACCAAATGCATTAATATTGACAAAAGAAGGGGTACAATCATGCAGATCATGGAATTGATGGTTAACTGCTTTATGCCTTCCCCACCAGAACTAACAGCCACAGCATCTAATTTGGGAAGGACAAGGGTTTGATGCAGAGATGATCTGTAAGAGACCATAATATCCCTGTCATGTGTATCAGTAATGGAGATGTCCGAGGGCTCCAGTGAGGAGCCCTTCCAAGCAATACTACAGTCAAAATAAAAACTTACTTCCCACAACTTGCAGTGACTCTGGACAAGCCCTGATTCACAAACCCGTTTAGACCATGCTTGAGAAACCACAAATAATGTGTTAGAATACCATGTGCTGGCCCAGTGCTCTCCCCTGCTAGTGTTTTAAAGATCTGTATTTCAGTGTTCAGCAGAGCAGGAGGTGATCCTCACTGAAGAATACAGATTAGCTCCCTAATTAGGCACAGGTTTCCCATTTGTTGGGTTTTTGAAGCCTGACAACCAGGTGCACTGACAACCATCACTGCTCCTTGTGTAATTAAGTCCTTCCATCTATAGTTTTAACCTCTCAACTAGAAGCCAGGCAGACATGAACAGAGAAGCTGTCGCAAAATGCATTAAAAAATTGCAATTTTATTACACATGAAGGTTTAAGGACATTCCTAATAAACATGGGAAACTGGGTGTAAAGCTCCTTAAAAGAAACCCCAAACTCAAAAAGACCAAACCAAATTCAGCAACCCTAATCAGAGGCTACAGCTGATGCATCCAAAAATGAGATTACGACAGGAACTTGAAGGATGTGCTAATTCAGATGTTTTTAACTAGGACAGACTCAGAGAAAGGATTAGAAGAAGAAACATTGCTGTTAGTGCCAAAGTACTTTGTGAAACAAATAACAACTTCTTGCAACAAATTTATTTTTAGTCTCAGAATTTAAGAGCTTGGAAAAAAAAAAAAACCAAACCAAAAAAACAACCCAGCAGCAAACTTGTTACTGCCTGCAAACACAGTAGTAGTTTTTAGGCTGTGAGCTACTGCTATCAGCCAGGAAAAAGAACTTGAGTCCATAAAAACACATACAAACAAGACCTGCAGAGCTACCTTCTGCCTTTTCAGAGCTTCCCACTGCAGGGCTGTGCTCAAGAACTGCTCATACTTGATCAAACCTGAACAGTTTGAGTTAGCATTTTCCACTTTCATGTGTCAACCCACAGTCTCCACTTTTCCAGACACAAAGTCAGTCCTAGTGGATCTCCAGCTAACAAAGCAAGTTTGGGAAGGAAGGGCAGACCCCATGGAGTATCCCCATGAACAGCCTGCTGCCTCTGCCTACAGTCCTATGCCTTAGTTTCGCCAAATTCCAAAACAAATCTCCATGTTTGTGTCACTGGTTACAAACCCATTTAAGAGTAGACAAGCTGATTAAACATCCCCTGGGGTGTTTCCTACACCTCTAAGTGATTTCTCTCAGATTCACTCAGAGTCATTTTCTGATTTTTTTTGTTGTCTTTTTTTTTTTTTTTAATTAGAGATCATGTTTCCAGCATCAAGAATGGGTAAAGTTCCCTAAGAAGCCTCTTAAGAAGATGGTCTGCTCCTTCCTCCTCTGCCCATGGGTCAGATCAAGCTCCAAAAGCCCCATCAGCAAAAGAGACAAAGGTGTCCTGGAAACAAGAGACTTTTTGTGGTGAGGTATGGTCATCAAAACAGCAGTTACATTACTGGTAACCTTTTCTGGAGTTACATACAATGAAAAAAAGAAGAAATACACCAAATCAATGCACAAAGTTGATGCTCGGGAAGCAAACAAGACTCCCAGACAGTCCAGAGTCTTGTTAAACATGCATTAATGTACCTAGCAAAAAGGGGTCAGACTTCTGCATTGTACCATTTGTGATGCCACCTGAAAAAAGCTGACAGCAGAAACCTCACCCCTACTTGGGAAGTGAGGTGACCACCCAACAGAGGAACAACTTGGGCACCTCCTCATGAAGAGCATCTCAGCCCTTCCACAGACACTGAGGCCGTGACAAGCTGTGGGAAGTTGCCAGCTGCTGTGTACTCTGATCTTTCCTTTTAAACTAATTGCCTCTCTGAACTCCAGACCCAAAACAAGGCTGCAAAGAGCACCCTTAGCTGCATCTGTGCTTCTAAATATACTGGTCCTGTGACTACCTGATAACATCCCATCAGTTGGCCACTACCCACGTGTGTCTTATCTGCCTCTGCTGAGAGCACCAGAAATAACGAAAGCGAGAGGAGAATTGATTCAGAACTGAGCCACAGCAGGTTGCTGTGTACCACTGCTTTGTCAAGAACTGTGGAAATCCACAGGATTTTCCTATCAATCCACAGGAAGACAGCAGCATTCACCCTATGTACAAAGAAATGGGATCAGTAGCTTCCCCAGCTTGGTAACCTTCATAAAAATCCAAGTGGCTTGACTGCAAGGATTGTTGCTGAGATCCAGCTCTGTGGAGAGGAACACCTCATCACTGCCTTCCACCAGTTTTTAGATTAATTATTCTGAAGCCACACACACACAGCAAGCAAGAGCACAAACAACTGTGTCTTCGCCTATGGCAGACACCTGAGAACACCAGAGATGTAAAGCAGCAGTTTAACACACAATGCACTTCAGCAAGGCTCAGAGAAGAAAACCCAAAAAACCCAGTTGGGCAAGATGCACATGCTATTCCTCTCTTCAGACACTGGTATTACCAACACAGCTTGTCCTGGAAGAAGAAACCACTGTACCACTAACACACCTACCTGACACTCACAGCTCCTCCCCAAAAGCTCTTCCCTTTGCAACAGTACAAAAAGACAGAGGCTGCATGCTCTAGCCAGGCTCCACAAGGTTCTCTGGAACACTTGGCCACAGCCAACATTCAGTGACACACCACGGAACAGCTCCAGAGCAGAGCCTCTGCTGATTCCAGAACCTTGTGTGTCTGATTACCTTATCAGCTGCTCATAAACAAAAAGGTGCCAGTAATTATCCACCAACCTGGTTTATGACTACCACACAACACGCCTGGAATAGCAGATATCTGTACACAGCTGTATAAAGGAGTCACTTCAGGATATTTAGATATCCACCAGCCTGCTGTGGCCGAAGGAATGACAGATATTTAAGATTGTGCTGTGTGCAGATTACTTTTCAAACTTGGCATTTCATGTTGATATGAAAACATTTCCATTTTCTGTCAGTTATTTCAGGACTACTCAGGAACCTACAAGTAACTGTGACACAGTAAGAGCAGCTTAGCACAACAACTCAAGCAATTTCCCTTCATGATGCTCCACATATCAACAACAAAGACTGCATGACCTGACAGCATCTGAGATGCCTTGCCCTGCTGGCAGCACACATTTGTTCAGAACCCAAGGCAGTCTGTCCTTTGATGAACACAGGACACAGATTGCTTCCCACTCTTAAAAGTCCTGGGAAACATGACATTGAATTTTCAGGCACTGAACTCCACCTTGGTAAGTCTGTGGGTTTGTTCAGTGACACACAGGATCGAGCCACATCTCTGTTGCACATTTCTGTGATTCAGCTGACAGAAAAGAGGTTAAGTAAAGTGATAAATACTGCTGGTACACCAGATCCTCCTTCCTCCTCCTGTGTTTCCTGCTCAGGGTTACTTGCTCCTCCGGAGTCTCACTAAGCAAGACTCAACTTCCAGAGCAAGTTTGGGCACATCTAACATAGGCAGGGCAGGGCAAGACAAAGTCACTGCTGAAAAATAACTCCTAAGCAAGCCTGAATGGCTTCCAAGCTAATTCAGTCCTGATGAAGCACCTCTTTCCTCACTAGCATTTATAGTAGCCTCTCACAAGCCTTATTTCTTTACACAAGCTACCTGCCTATCTCCCACAGTTGAGCTAAAAGAACTCTGTCTTCAGTAGGATGGCTCACCATAACCTAGGGCTCACATTACAACACCCACCAGCTCAAACACGGGTGCGACACACAAAATGCAAGCCCACTGTCTAATTGATATTAATAAGAAACTCATCCTTCATGTTTGTTTCTACCCAGAGGCTGCTCTCAGCCAGCCCTGGACATACTGTCCATCCACCTGCAAGGAGCACCTCGTTTCTTGTGCCCTTTAATAGAACTCATCAACAAAGTACAGCATCAACTGGCTACTAAATTATCTATTATGGCATTGTCATGTTGCATAAAATCAACAAAAGCACATAACCAGGCTAAAATCTATTCCAGTTGCTTGTGATGCTAGAAAGTGGAGCTCCCTTTAGATGAGGGTCACATTCACAAACTTTTAGTCAGAACAAGTACAGAACTTGATGCTGCTCATGACAAAATCAACCTGTTCCGAGCCTGTTCTCCTGAGAGAAGCTCCTTTCTCATCCACCAGGAAGGGCAGCTGCTACTGAAGAGAGTATAATCTCCACGATCTGACAAATCTCACATCAAAACCCGAGCATCTTAAATATTGGGGAACCCTCCCCGGCAGCAGCAGTTGAAAAGTGTTTCCTGAACCCAGCATCCTGCTGCTTTTACAGAGGATTTCACATTTCCCACACTGCCCGTGCCACTTCCCCTCCATCCTCTTCAAATTGGAGCGTCTACTCGTGAGTCAACTGCATCGTCCACCAAAATAGCACTTTACCTATCAGTATATGTAGTGTCACATGCTCGCTCCGAGAGCTCCATCCCAACAGCTCTCAGGAGCGCAGTATCATGACTTTGCAAGAAAAAAAAAAAAAAAGCCTGGTACTGCCTGAATCGAGCTCTGCAGCGTTAGGGGTCTATGAGTAACTGAAAAGGGAAGTCAGCACGCTCGTCAAGTTTCAAGTTTTAAACCCGCACGACACAAAAGCCATGAAAGAGACGCGGCAGCGAGCGGCTCCCGGAGCCGCGAGGGCCCCGCTGCCAAGGGCTCCAAATTCCCGAACGTCCCCGCAAAGGGAGCGCCGGTGCCCAGATCCACTGGGCTGGGCAGGGCAGGGGGAGAAGGGCACGGAAGAACCCCCGAGCAAACCGCACCGACAACTTCTGCCGCCGCCCCCGCACCTCTTCCCCCGCCTCCCGGGCGCTCTATCGCGATAAACCCACCCGACATACCCTGCTCGGCTCCGTCTCTCCTCGGCTGCCCGCCTTCCCTCTCGCTTCCCTGCAAAAACCAAAGGGTTTTGTCAGGCCCCGGGCCTTCCTCCTCCTCCCACCGCTCCCTCCTCCTCCTCGGGGGAGGAAGCCGAGCGCTGTCGCGGGATACGAGCGTGTCCCTACCCGGCCAGCGCCCCGGCGGCTCCCGCTGCGGCCCGGGCGGGCGCGGCACTGCGCAGGCGGCGACGGCGCTCCTGGGACTTGTAGTCCCGGGGCCGGCACCGGGAGCGGGGCCGGGACCGCTCTCAGAGCTGTGCTCCGCCGTCAGTCCCCGCTCCGCCCGGACCCGGCTTGTGGGTGCGGGGCTCGGTGTCGCGACATAGCGGGACGTCGCGACCTGCTGGCGGGACGAGCAGAGGCTGCCAGGGGACGGGTCCCGGTGTCGCCTCGGGGCGCTGGGCACACACACGTGTCACCTCATCCCCGCCGGGGGACGGACGGGGCTCTGCCCGGAGACCCTGCATAGCCCGGCCATGATGCCGGGCCGGCTCCAACCGCCCCGCACCTCCCTCCCAGCAGTGTCCCGGTACCGCCCGTAACCCCGGTGCCCCCACTGCCAGCCTGTGGGTTATTCCCTCCCCCCCACCCCTCACGGCCGGTAACCATGGAAACTTCCAGAAGTGCCCCCCCACCCCGCGGCCTTGGTCCCGCCCAGCCAATGGGGACGCTCCGCTTGGCTCACGCTTCTCTGTGGCCGCGGCCGGCGGGTGGAACCAATGGGGCGGCGCGAGGGGGGCGCGCCGAGCACGGCGGAGCGGTCTCGCGGCTCTCGCCAATCGCGGGAGGCCAGCTTGGTCGCAGCTGGCCAATGGAGAGGTTCCAGCGAGGGCGCGGCAGCCAATGGAGAAGCTCCACGAAGAGGCAACGGAGGGTATAAAAGGGCGGGCGGCGCGGCCTGGCGGATCAGCGGCGATCGGGGCGCGGCGTTTCTTTCACGGTGAGGGCCGGGCGCGATATGGGCCGCGCGGGGCTGGGCCGGTGAGGGGGGTGGCGGTTGAGGTCACGGAAGGATCGGGTGGGGACGGGGGCGATCCTGCACGGCAGGGGCTGGGCACGGGGAGGGTGGTTGCGGCGCGGGGAGGGGTGGGGGGGGGGGGCGGCCATGCACGTGGCGCCTCCGTTGTGTAACCGGCGGCCTCTCGGTAGGTGGGCGCAGGTGAGCGGTCGGTATGAGGCTTCTGCTGCTGATGCTGCTGGCGCTGGGCGCCGTCTGGGCGGACGACGAGGAGAAGAAGGAGGACGTGGGCACGGTGGTGGGCATCGACCTGGGCACCACCTACTCATGGTGCGTGGGGACAGGGCACCGGGGGATGGCCGGGCCGATGGGCAGTGCTTGGGTCGTTTCTGGGGAGCTGGGGCCTGTGGGCCCACGGGAGGCGCGGGGAAGTGGCTGCGGGGCCCGGGAGGGCGCAGGGAGGAGCGGAAGGGGAGGCGGGGGTAGGGGGTGGATGTGTGCAGGGTGCAGGCCGCCGCCCCACCTGACCGTTCCTCTCCCCTCCAACCCCAGCGTGGGCGTCTTCAAGAATGGGCGCGTAGAAATCATCGCCAATGACCAGGGGAACCGCATCACACCATCCTATGTGGCGTTCACCCCCGAGGGGGAGCGCCTGATCGGGGATGCTGCCAAGAACCAGCTCACGTCCAACCCGGAAAACACCGTATTTGATGCCAAGAGGCTCATTGGCCGCACCTGGAATGACCCCTCTGTGCAGCAGGACATCAAGTACCTGCCTTTCAAGGTGGGTCCTGAGTGCAGAGGTGGTTGGGGGGGGGGGGGTGCGCTGGATGGGAGGAACTGCAATTCTGATCAGAAGGGGTATCTGCTCACAGTTCCCCCGGGAGGATTAGTGTGTAAACAATCCTGGTCTTAGATGCACTCAAGTTACACTGGTCACAGAGGTTTTGCTTGATGTTCAGAGAGAGAGAACCACAGGAATGAGTTGGAATAGTTGAATGGGACGGTGTCCGTTTTTCTCTTCAGGTGGTTGAGAAGAAAGCCAAGCCTCATATTCAGGTCGATGTTGGAGGTGGACAGACAAAAACTTTTGCTCCTGAAGAAATTTCTGCAATGGTCCTGACGAAGATGAAGGAAACAGCAGAGGCTTACTTAGGGAAGAAAGTAAGTGCATGAAAAACACTGGTAACAACTTGGATTAGCACCTTTAGGAAATGGGAGAAGGGTAGGCCGAGTCAGGACTGACCTTGCCATCCCAAACCACAGTTAGTGCTGCATACCCCTTTAGCAGCCCTGTTCGATGGGCTAAGCTGGTGCTGGGACTTCATCTCTAAAGCTGGGCTGCTTGTTGCCAGCACTGCTCAGAGTGGCTGGTACTATTTGCAGACTGGTTTTTCTGTCATTTCTGTAACAAAGCTGTCCCTCCCTCCCTGCTCAGGTGACCCACGCTGTTGTCACAGTGCCAGCCTACTTCAACGATGCCCAGCGCCAGGCCACCAAGGATGCCGGCACCATCGCGGGGCTCAACGTGATGAGGATCATCAATGAGCCGTGAGTACCTCGTCCTGTCCTGCCCCAGGGCAGCTCTGGGCTGGCACCCCCAGCTCTGACAGCCTGTTCCCTGTACAGAACAGCTGCTGCTATTGCTTATGGACTGGACAAGAGAGAGGGAGAGAAGAACATCCTTGTATTTGACCTGGGCGGTGGAACTTTTGATGTGTCCCTCCTCACAATTGACAATGGAGTCTTTGAAGTTGTGGCTACTAATGGTGACACTCACCTGGGTGGAGAAGACTTTGACCAGCGTGTTATGGAGCACTTTATCAAGCTCTACAAGAAGAAAACTGGCAAAGATGTTAGGAAGGATAACAGAGCTGTGCAGAAGCTGAGGAGGGAGGTGGAGAAGGCCAAGCGAGCTTTGTCATCTCAGCACCAGGCCAGGATTGAAATAGAGTCCTTCTTTGAAGGAGAAGATTTTTCAGAGACACTCACGCGAGCCAAGTTTGAGGAGCTGAACATGGTAAGTTTAGAAAGGTAAAGTTTACACAGCTTCAGCTCTGGATTGGGACTTAGGAATGTGTAGCATCTCATGCTGTGACGTTGTACTTTGCTTACACAGAGTTATTTATACTCCGGGCAGCTGTTGCCTGCTAGGGAGCTGGGCCTTGCTAAGGCTTTACCTCAGACAGTTTGGCATCTCTGCTCCATAGTGGTTGTACTTTGTACCCCCAGCACTGCACAGTGGGGCATGCTGGAAATACAGTATCTCAGTCTTTGGCTTTTTATCTTTGCAGGACCTGTTCCGTTCCACTATGAAGCCTGTTCAGAAAGTTCTGGAAGACTCTGACCTGAAGAAGTCTGATATTGATGAGATTGTCCTGGTTGGTGGATCGACCCGCATCCCCAAAATCCAGCAGCTTGTTAAAGAGTTCTTCAATGGGAAGGAGCCTTCTCGTGGCATTAACCCAGATGAGGCTGTGGCCTATGGTGCAGCTGTCCAGGCCGGGGTGCTCTCTGGGGACCAGGATACAGGTAATGACTGACTAATCACTGACCTTCACTGCCACCTAAGAGAGTTGATTTAACAGTGAATGGTGGGCACTGACCAGCAAATGCAGACAAGCTTGGATCTTTTCCAGTCCTTGGAGTTTTGTGCCCCTGAGGCCTAGGCATTCTGTCTGCAGTCTTGTGTTCTGTGTTGAAGTTGTGTCACAGTCTTGCCTTTGATCTGTTCCAGGTGACTTGGTGTTGCTGGATGTCTGTCCCCTGACTCTTGGCATTGAGACTGTTGGAGGTGTCATGACCAAGCTGATCCCAAGAAACACCGTAGTTCCCACAAAGAAGTCTCAGATCTTCTCCACAGCTTCTGACAACCAGCCAACTGTGACCATCAAGGTCTATGAAGGTGGGTGTCACCTGTGGTGGCCCATGTGACAGCTGGAATCTGTCTGCCTGTAGGGTTTTAATTCTTGTTTCTGATTGTCACAAAGGCTGTAGGTACTTGGTTCATGCAACTGTGTCGCTCACGGTTTCACAAAGTAGAAGCCACAGCTGGGAAAGAAAGTAACCCTGTCTCTTTGTTTCTTGCAGGTGAGCGTCCCCTCACCAAGGACAACCATCTCCTGGGCACCTTTGATCTCACGGGAATCCCTCCTGCCCCTCGTGGTGTCCCCCAAATCGAGGTCACCTTTGAAATTGATGTGAACGGGATCCTGCGGGTCACGGCCGAGGACAAAGGCACTGGCAACAAGAACAAGATCACAATCACAAACGATCAGAACCGGCTGACGCCAGAGGAGATCGAGAGGATGGTGAACGATGCCGAGAAGTTTGCCGAGGAAGACAAGAAGCTGAAGGAACGCATCGATGCCCGGAATGAGCTGGAAAGCTATGCCTATTCCCTGAAGAATCAGATTGGGGACAAGGAGAAGCTGGGTGGGAAGCTGTCCTCTGAGGACAAGGAGACAATAGAGAAAGCAGTAGAGGAAAAGATCGAATGGCTGGAAAGCCATCAGGATGGGGACATAGAAGATTTCAAAGCACAAAAGAAGGAGCTGGAGGAGGTGGTTCAGCCCATTGTTAGCAAGCTGTATGGCAGCGCCGGCCCTCCGCCTGGCGAGGAGGAGGCAGCAGAGAAGGATGAGTTGTAGATACCGGCGTCTCCGAATGTGGTGTGTGTATATATTGGACTCAGGAACACTTGTTTAAAATATTGAACTCTTAATTTGGAATGTAACTTTGAATCTTCACTCGTGAGTGGAGCTGGAACCGCTAGCCCGACGTGGCTGTATCCTGCTTTTCGTTAGCAGTTGCTCGATGTCTGGGGAAGGGAGTGGGGTGGGAGTGTAAATGTGGGTGTAGAAGTATTGGCAGTGGAACATTCTATTTAACAACTTGGTCATGTCAACTTGGTGTAGAGCTTTTCTACCTGGAGTGACCACAATAAATTTGTTATTTACACTGGACTGTGTTCTAGATCTGTGATTTCCATTACCCAGCTCCAACCAGGATCTGGATTAACCCTAAAGGCTGGAGTGCAGCCCACCCCCTCAAGGTCATCTTTCATGGGTTTATGGAGAATGGGAGGTTTGAAAGCAGGAGCTTGGGCCTCTGTTGCCTTGGGGGGAGCTAGGACTCAGTTTCTGAATGGAGCAGGTGGACTTGGACCTCACTGTAGTTTTACAGCAGATCCTGATAAGGAAATGAGAATCAAGCCTGAGTAACTACTGAAGGGGTAGGTTTTAACTGAGCTGGGAGAGGAAGGTTATCCATCACAACCCACTGCCTGCAGTGAGGGAGGAGCTTGGCTTAATTATGTTTTCCTGCAGTATTAAAACTTCAGAGCTTTCATTAAAGTCTCCTGAAACAGACCAGTTTTCTGAAGACTGAACAAGGTAGCTTATGCCTACTAAAGGTTCTTATAAAAAAAAAAAAAAAGCCTCATTGAAATTTGGTCTCTTTATTTAACTGATCCTTATCCAATCCATGGGATTAGTTAAGTCCAGAATGACCTTGTCTTGTGCCAGCTCCAGCAGTGCCTTGAAGCACCTTGGCTCTTGCCATGTTCCCTGGGCTGGGGCTGCAGGAGGACCGTGTTCAGGCAGAGCCCCTGTCCTCAGGGGTGTCAGCACTGTGCCAGCTGCCCAAGGGACAGAAGTAACCCCACGGGAGGGGGATGGTGCTGTGGGACGCTACTCAATGAGGGTGACCAGGCAGTCCCGGTGTATCTGCCCCTGTGTGTCCATCCCCCCAAACACGAACAGCAGGTGGACAAAGGTGTCTTCAGCACAGCCCTCACCTGGGCCCTGCTGGAGGGGCTCAGCTTTGTCACCTGCTGGCAGAGGTGGCTCTGTCCCAGCTGGGGCGTCTCCTGTGTCCCCGTGTGACCCAGCCTGCCAGGGAATGACACACATGGCATGGTCCAGCCTCCCACTGGGCAAGGGAGATTCAAACTGCAGGAGTGTCCACTGCTGCCTTCCTGCAGTGCAAACATACAGTCACAGCTTTAAACACCACACACCAGACAGTGACACCATTAGTTAAAACAGTTTTGAGCATTCAGTCCTGCAGTGGTGTAACTCCAGGGGGAAGCCCAGGACCTGAGCAGGTAATGGATTCCCCAGCTGCCTGGCATCAACCCTGGCACCCCTGAGAGCAGCTTCCCCACCTGTGTGATACTTGTATGTAGTATCCAGTGTTCCATCTGGACCTATTCCACCAAAAATGTACAAGTGGTCCTGGAACACTGCTGAGGAGTGGGATGCCCGTCCTCCAGGGATGTCCCCAGTGGCTGGGATCTTCACCCATCTCATGTCATCTGGTGCAGGAAAAAAAAACATCCACGGTTATGCATTTTACGAACACCACACAGTTTGCTGATTTACACAAAGGCTAATATTTCAAGTACTTAAGAAATAGTATTTCTGAAAAACTGTCTGAAGTAACTCCATCCACACTTACTTGTATCAATGCAAAATAGGTCATTGTAAAAAACATCTCCAGCTAAACCTCCATGGATGAAGAGTTTGGTCCCAACTGCAACCACGACATGTCCATGCCGAGGAGAAGGGGGATCACCGTGAGTCTCTGGCTGGGACCAGGTCAGGGTGGCTAAGATTGACAGTATGTGTGCATTAGGAAGAAAACTCTGGAAATTCTACAGACCAGCAACCCCACAGCCCTGCCAAGGCCTCCCATCCAAGCCACTGGGTCTGAATTCCCAGAGACCATACGAACATAAGGGCCTGTCAAGAGAAGAACAGCCACCCATCTAGTGGAACTCCTCTCCAAAGAGAGCTTAACACTTCCATCCTTCTGAATAAAGCCCAAGGGCAAAGCTCCCACCCCGCTGCCCGCAGGAGGTACCTGTGTCGAACACGTGAAGCCGCTGGTCTTTAACCGGCTCTGCTCCCTTGTCTCCACCCCCGAACACGAACAGACGGGCTCCGATGGCCGCCGAGGACGTGTGGAATGTCCGAGGTTGTGGCTGCACCCCCCTCACTGCAGGGCTTTCCCACGTTCCCATTTCTAGTTAAGACATTTGATTAACCAACCAACTAACCAACATGGGAACAGAAGCCACGCCCGTCCTGCAGCCCCGAACCCCAGCCCCGCTCCGGGCACGGATCTGGGACACTCACCGGGGTCCAGCACCTGAACGCAGCTGCGGTTCCCCGCGGGCTGGGCACCGCCGAACACCCAGAGGCGCGGGGGGCCGGTGGCGGGCAGGAACGTCGCGTGTTCGTAGCGCGGTCTCAGTCCGCGCCAGCCGGCAGGGACCCAGCGGAGCGGGGCTGTGGACGGGGGACAGGCGATCGGACCCGGGACCGGTCCCGGTCGCGGTCCCGGTTCCAGCCCAGGCCCGGCCCGGCCCTCACCCAACTCCACGAAATGCGCGTCCGCGAAGGCCCCGGAGGGGTCGGCACCGCCCAGCAGCAGGACGCGGCCGGGCAGGAGGAGGCAGCCGAGTCCCACGCGGCCCCGGGGCCGCTCCCCGCGCGGGCTCAGCCGGTACCTGCGGGGCGAGGGCGGCGCTCAGCGCGGGCTGGGCCGGCCCGGGGTCCCGCCGGTCCCCCCCCGCCCCGCTCATCGCTATCCATCCATCACCCCCGCCCCGCTCACCACTGTCCCGGGCGCGGCCGCCGGCCCGGCTGCAGCAGCGGCAGCGCCCGCGGCGCCATCGCGGGGCCCGCTGCCCGGGCCGGGCCGGCCGGAAGTGCCGCCGGAAGTGCTCTGCTCTTCCGCTCGCGCCGGCGGCGCGCTCCGCCGCCCGGAAGTGGGGGGGGGGGGCTGCTTCTGCCCGAGCCCGTGCCAAGATGGCGCCGCTGGACCTGGACAAGTACGTGGAGATCGCGCGGCTCTGCAAGTACCTGCCTGAGAACGACCTCAAGGTGCGGCCGCGGCGGCGGGGCCGGGGCCAGGCGGGCCGGGGCGGGCGCTGCCGGGCGGGCCGGAGCGGGCGGGCCGGTGGTCCCGGGGCTGACCCTGACCCTGCCTCGCTCCTTCCCCCAGCGCCTCTGTGACTATGTCTGTGACCTGCTGCTGGAGGAGTCCAACGTCCAGCCCGTCTCTACGCCCGTCACCGTCTGCGGGGACATCCACGGGCAGGTAAGGCCGGGCCGGGCCCCTCCCGGTGCAGCCCCGGCCCGGAGTGGGTGCCGATGCCCGGTGCCCCTCACGCCTCTCTCCCTCCGCAGTTCTATGATCTGTGCGAGCTGTTCCGGACCGGCGGGCAGGTCCCGGACACCAACTACATCTTCATGGTACGTGCGCCGGGCGCGGCTCGGCCCCGCTGGGTTTGACAGAGGCTTAGAGGTGGAATACCGCGGGGCTCCCGTGTCCCCGGTCCCCCGGCGCTGGGGCCGCTGGTGCCTCCTGCCCTGTCCAGGTGTCCCGGGGCCGCCCGGTCATGTCAGGGCAGCGGCGAGGGGAGCGCCCAGCCCACACCTGACAGTCTTAGTGCCCAGAGCTCCCTGGACAGTCCGAGCAGATCCCAGCTGCCCTCCAGCGCTGGGTTTCTTTGTGACAGTGGGGAGTTCAGAGCGGATGTGTCACTGTGTACTTTCTCGGATGACTGTTGCTCCATGTACGGCTGTCTCTGCCCTCAGGGGGACTTTGTAGACCGAGGGTATTACAGCCTCGAGACGTTCACGTACCTCCTTGCGCTAAAAGCCAAGTGGCCTGACCGTATCACGCTGCTGCGAGGCAACCACGAGAGCAGGCAGATCACCCAGGTGTACGGGTTCTACGGTGAGTCCTGCCTTGGGAAACCCTCTGGCAAGGCCACGCTACCCCGGGCTCTCTGGAGGCTGGGTGGGACACGGGCTCCGGTGTTGTCATTTGTTAACATGGTCATTGTGTTTCTGAACTGGAATGTGTTTAAGGCAGATCTTGCTGCTCTTTTCCTCTGGCACATGGGCTTTCTGCTTGCATCGTGGTGACACACTCAGTTGCACAGGCAGAGCATGAGGTGCTCAGTCCCTCGTGCTGCTGGTGCTGGTCCTGGCCATCAGCAGGACCCAGCACAGGGCTCCTGACAGGGCTCATGTGACACACCTGAGTGTGCAGGTTCTGCTGTCAGTGTTTGCTCCGCCTGTGTTGCCTGTTTTGCCGCGATCCATGAGGAATAAAACCATTGTCTCCAACAGACGAGTGCCAAACCAAATACGGGAACGCAAACGCCTGGAGATACTGTACCAAAGTCTTTGACATGCTCACAATAGCAGCTGTAAGTGCAAACACCACGTTAACAACACCAGCAGATTGTCTAAATGGGAGCTGCAGAGGTGGTGACCTGTGCAGGTTCCCCTGGCAGCGATGCTGAGTGTTCTGTGCACGGGTCATTTCCCTGCAGTTAATAGACGAGCAGATTCTGTGTGTGCACGGAGGCCTCTCCCCAGACATCAAGACCCTTGACCAGATCCGGACCATTGAACGTAACCAGGAAATCCCTCACAAAGGAGCCTTCTGTGACCTGGTGTGGTCAGACCCGGAGGACGTGGACACGTGGGCCATCAGCCCACGTGGGGCAGGCTGGCTCTTCGGGGCCAAGGTCACCAACGAGGTAACACTGCTGCTCAGGGCCACACAACCCAAGTATGGGGATGGGGGAACTAAGGGGCTCAGCTCAGTGTGGTGTTTGAGTGGACCGAGGGCACTGCAAGACAATGAACTTCCCTGTCACACCTCTGCCAGTAACTCATGGTGGCAGGGAAGCTTTGCTTGTGCCAGCTGAAAAAAATAAGACACTTGAACTAAAAGCATAAATGTAACTGCCAGATGTACTAATACCCATCGTGGTTTTGACAAGTGTGATGTGGTGAGACACACTAGTGTCCCTGGGCTCTGTGTGGATTGCTTTCCTAAAGATCTAGGAGAAAAATACAATTTTTTAAGCAATTCTTGAGTTAATTTTGTTGTGTCAGCACTGAACAGACTCCTCAGAGCTGCACACACCAGCCTTGCCAGGCTCTGACCTGGCCACATCACAACAGCCCTGCATGGTTGTGTGGCCCTTGCACAGCCTTCAGGAAGGGTTAAGCCTGGGGACAGCACAGCCCTGCTGCCTGGATTTCATGCTGTTCCTCAGTGCTCGGGTGTTGCCACCTATATTTCACAGGGGTTTCTCACTGCTCAGGTCCCCAAATCCCCTGCTCTGTTCTCCCTCCTGCTGTGCAGGGCCAGGCCAGGAGCAGGACATTGTGTGGGCAGCAGGGCACACTGACCTTCCCCCCCTTTCTTTGCAGTTTGTTCACATCAACAACCTGAAGCTGATCTGCAGAGCACACCAGCTCGTCCACGAAGGATACAAATTCATGTTTGATGAGAAGTTGGTAACAGTATGGTCAGCTCCCAACTACTGCTACCGCTGCGGGAACATCGCATCCATCATGGTCTTTAAAGATGTAAATACAAGAGAACCAAAGTTATTCCGCGCAGTTCCAGACTCAGAGCGTGTCATTCCTCCCAGGACAACCACGCCATACTTCCTCTGAGCCCTTACCCGCCTGCTGTCACCTCTCCCTGTCCTGCCCCTTTACAATATACTTTTTATTGAGCACTTTGCTGCTGAAATGCTGCCTCTTGCCTTTTTTATTTTTAAATTATCTAAATTTATTGTGTATTATGGTGTCTGTAGCAATTTTTCCCCCCTCCCTAGATTAATTTCAGAGTATTTGTAATATGTCCTTGAGATTTGTACTACTGCATGTAGTCCTTGCCTAGTCCTGGGTTAGATGAACCGATTCCTTTACCCACCACGCTCCGGGAGCCGCTCGGGCCCATCTCTTGTTCAGCTTTTTGTTTTTGGTAAGTTTTAAGAAATTTCAGCAGCAAAGTCAGTGCCCGGTGTGCGGCGGGGCCGGGGCTGCCCGTGCTGCGTTCACAGCGCAGGACTGAGCCAGCCCTTTCCGAGTGTTACGTGGATCCCAGTAAAGCGCTCGAAGGGCTGTTCCCCATTCCCGGTTTGTTCCGTTTTCCTCGGGATCCCGATGATGAAACCCACGAACCTGCTGCAGTGACGGGATTTGTACATTAAAGTCATTGTTCGGATTTTTTCCAGGCTCTGTTGTGTTCTTACTGACCCCGTGTGTGTCTGTCTCTGTCTGTCTGTCTCTGTGTGTGTGTCTGTGTGTGTGTGTGTGTCTGTGTGTGTGTGTCTGTGTGTGTGTCTGTATCTGTGTCTGTGTGTGTGTGTGTCTGTGTCTGTTTCTGTCTGTGTGTGTGTCTGTGTGTCTGTGTGTCTGTATCTGTTTCTGTCTGTCTGTCTGTGTGTCTGTCTGTATCCGTGTCTGTGTGTCTGTGTGTCTGTATCTGTTTCTGTCTGTCTGTCTGTGTGTCTGTCTGTATCCGTGTCTGTGTGTCTGTGTGTCTGTATCTGTTTCTGTCTGTGTGTCTGTATCTGTGTCTGTATCCGTGTCTGTGTGTGTGTGTCTGTATCTCTTTCTGTCTGTGTGTGTGTGTGTGTGTGTGTGTCTGTATCTGTTTCTGTGTGTCTGTGTGTCTGTATCTGTGTCTGTATCCGTGTCTGTGTGTGTGTGTCTGTATCTCTTTCTGTCTGTCTGTGTGTGTGTGTGTCTGTATCTGTTTCTGTGTGTCTGTGTGTCTGTCTGTATCCATGTCTGTGTGTGTGTGTCTGTATCTGTTTCTGTGTGTCTGTCTGTGTGTCTGTCTGTATCCGTGTCTGTGTGTGTGTGTCTGTATCTGTTTCTGTGTGTCTGTGTGTCTGTCTGTATCCGTGTCTGTGTGTCTGTATCTGTTTCTGTCTGTCTGTGTGTGTGTGTCTGTATCTGTTTCTGTGTGTCTGTGTGTCTGTCTGTATCCGTGTCTGTGTGTGTGTGTCTGTATCTGTTTCTGTCTGTCTGTGTGTGTGTGTGTCTGTATCTGTTTCTGTGTGTCTGTCTGTATCCGTGTCTGTGTGTGAGCCCCCGCGCGGGGCGGGGCGGGGCTGCCGCGCTGTTTCCGGTTCCGGTTTCGCCGGGGCCGGCGCCGTTTCCGGCTGGCGCGGGGCCGGGGCGGCGGGGATGGCGCGGAGCACGCTCTCGTCCCGCTTCCGCCGCCTCGACATCGATCAGTACGACGAGAACCGCTTCGTGGAGGAGCCCGAGGAGGCGGCGGCGGCCGAGCCCGATGCCAGCCCCGAGGTGGAAGCGCTGCTCAGGCAATATCCTTTGAGCCGGAGAGCGGGGGAGTCCCGGGGAGCGAGGGAGTCCCGGGGACCGGCCGCGCTCGGCCGCTCGGGGCCGCAGCCGGGCTCTCCCGCAGCCGCCCGTGAGCGCGGTGCGGTTCCACGCGCAGCCCAGGTCGCGGTTTGAGTCCTTGACCCGCCGCCGCACAGGCGAGGCGCTCCGGGCCTTCCACACCGCCATCCGCAGCTCCCCGGGCAGCAGCAGGAGCCAGGCCATGAAGGTACCGGGCCGGGGGCGGGCAGGGCGGTGCTGGGGCGCTCCAAGTGACAGTGGCACCGCACAGATCTGAGCGGCACCGCTGCGGTTAATGAGCTTGTGCTGGCATGGGTGATCCCCGTGTGTTTAACCCTTCCTCCTTTAAGCCCAAAACCGCTCACCTCGCTTACAGAAATAGCCCAGCCTGGAGCGTGGCCGTCTCTTGCCAAACACGAGTCTTGGGATTGTTCACAACTGTTCTCGTTCTCACATTTCTCTCTTTGCCTTGTCTTCCCAGGAGCAGGCCCAGGGAACGATGCTTAAAGTCCTCACATCTTTTAAAAGCAGTGAAATAGAACAAGCGGTGAATTCGTTAGACAGAAACGGTGTTGATTTGTTAATGAAGTACATTTATAAAGGATTTGAAAAGCCAACAGAAAACAGCAGTGCAATATTACTTCAGTGGCATGAAAAGGTACGTGTTTGGAGCTTGGCTCAGTCACGCTCGCAGGGTCCTGGTCAGTGGTTTCAGGAGAGCCCCTGAAGAGAAGCAGGTGATGGCAGGGCTTCATCTCTGAGGAGCTCAGTGTTTCCTTTCATCTTTGGTCTCTCTGAGCCTGCATTCACAAAGCCTTTGCTTGTATTTCAAACCTTACCCTCTGCCATGGGGAGAGGAAACTTATGGCAGGGAGTTCTCCCTGCTGGAGAAAGTCTCATGCTGCCTTTGGCACCCAGCACGTGCAGGAGAAGGGGTGGGAGTGGAGATGTGAGCAGGGGGACAGGGCAGCTGCAGCCTCCTCTCTGGCCAAGCTGAGGGGGCTCAGGCTGCCTCAGGTCTGGCAGTTTGCATCAGCTGAGTCACAGGGTTTAGCAATCTGGTTTGGTTTGCCCCAAACCAGAGGGGATTTTTGAGGTCTCCAAAGATTCCACTGGGGACCAGCAAGGGCCTCTTGTGTTTCTGTGGAATGTCAGTTGTGAAACAGGGCATGTGGGATGTGTTCAGCAGCTGACTGTGGAACCTCCTTCCCTGTCTGTGATGGGATGAGGCACGTTCTAGGTTGAGGCACATCCCTGAAGCAGCTGCCGAGTGCCACTGCCCTGGGCAGGAATCCAAAGGAAATCTTCCCCCACTGCAGGGGTTTTAGCTGAAGCCCTGGCTGTCAGTGCTCCTAGGAAAACTGATCCCTGGGAATGCTGCAGCTCTCTGTGCAGGGCAGCTGCTGTGAATGCTGGTGTCATTTTCCCAGGGTGCAGAGCTTTTTCCTGATGTAGCGTCACTCCAGCTATTGGCTGCTGTCACCAAGCCTTGACAAGGGAGGAGGGAATTTCTCAGGACAGCAACGAATATGTTTCTGCTTGTTTGTTTTTTCTTTTCTTTTTCTCCTGTTGTTTTCACTGAGGTGCTTTCAGGTAAGCGTGGGTGGTGCTCCCAGCATGGGAGGTGACACACCACCACCACCCTGACTGGTACTCAGAGCATGTAGGGACATGAAAGGCATTTCATCCTGTGTTGTGAAAGGAACAAGGCAGGGCTGAGTAGGCTGGGCAGGGTTTAAAGCCCGGTGTTCTGCTTTGCAGCAGTACTGGTAGGATGTGTGGCTTGCTCAGAGCAGAGTCAGCTCAGTGGTAGTACCAGTCTGTCCTCTGGAAAAGGCCTGTGGCAGGTCTGGTAGCTCAGGAACCTGCCTGAAGCACCTGCAAGTCCTGCTCCAGGTGGGTGTTCGCATTCATCCAGTCGTGTTCCCCACTGCTGTGTCTCACAGTGCTCTCATGTGCCTGTGCTCTCTTGGACTGTGGCTGCAAAGCAAATGCCCCATTTTCAGCAGTCAGCTTAAATACTTATTTTTTCACAGTCACCTCCATCTTCTAGACTTCGGAAGGAAACACTGTTCACATTGAGGGACACAAATGAAACTGAAGTGAGCCCTTCCTCCTCCTCAGGGATATGGGAGGTGTGACAGTCTGCTGCATGCAGAACTGGAGCCCTCGAGATCCAAAAGATGGTTAGATTGCGGAGAATGGCAGTTTCTAGTTTTGGTGAAGAGCCATAGTCCCTTCTGTGGCTAAACTCTTCAGTGTTTGTTCTGTGTGGGACTTGGTGACTCTGTAACCTCTCTCCTTTCCCACAGGCACTGGCAGTAGGAGGCCTGGGCTCCATAGTAAGAGTTCTCACAGCAAGAAAGACTGTGTAAAGACTGTTAACTTGGACAGAGGTGACGGTCAGGTTTGGATTCAGAAGAAGGAATGAGCTGAAATTACACTGGTCCATCTTTATTAGAGATTGCAATCTACTGAAATCCTACAGTAACCTCCTCTTGGAATGCTTTTAACCTTAAAGGTGTGGGAAGAGTAAAGGTATTCCTGCATATTCTGACTATCACATATAGGAGCCAAGACATTCTCCTGCTCCCTTCTATCATGTCTATCAAGGCAGAGAGAAGGCACACTCCTGCCTCTTATTACTGTAAGTGAACAGGTATTTCAGATGCTGCTTTAGCCAGGTGTGGTGATAAAAGCTCCTGTGTGTCCTGCTTAGTCCCAAGATAGCTGTGTCCAGGCCGAGATGCTGCAGCTGAGGGTGGGAGAAGGGCTGTAAGAACGGCGACTTTGAACGTGTGGTGAAGGAATGTTGGACTCTGGGCTTGGGTTAATGTAAAGTGAAGTGCCTGCTGCATCAATAAAGTTCTTGGATCACACGAGTTAAATTCATTTTCAGCTAAATTTTAAGTCTGACACTTACTCCAAAGCAGGCCTGCAATAACCCAGTCCAACCCAGTGTCCACCTTTGTAGGACTGCTCCTAACTCCAGCTACTTAGAGAATTTGTCCTCAAATCCAACACTGACCTGGATGTAGGGAGTGAGACCAAGCTCAGCTGTTCCAGTCAAGACTTCTAAGATGCAGTGAATAGAACACATAAGAACCCTGGGTTTGATTTTTGTATTCTTGTCCACACTAGAAAGTTGAGAAGATAGTTCAGAACTTGTGATTTATGTATTAGTGTGCCCTCTGCACCAAACAGACATGTGCTTTGCCAAGGCAGAACACAACTCCTGGATCCATGGCTATCCCCATGTCCCTCTGGCCCAGGCAGGGCTGGCTCCCTGCCCTTTGGCAGCAAGGAGCAGCTGCTTGGGGAGCCCCAGCTCCACCCAGCCCTGGCTCCCATCAGCTGCTCAAAGTGCAGCAGCAGCTGTTCCTGGTGGGAGGTGATTTTGGAAGCAGCAGTGCCACCTCACTGTGGCACAACTCCCTTCCTGTGAGTGGCCTTGGTGGCACACCCTCCCTCACCCTGGGCAAAGGTGGGGTTTGGGTCATGCTTTACAAGTCAATTTTAAATAGCTATAGCAACCCAGGGGAAATAAGCAGAACTATAAAAAGAAAGAAATCAAGATTAGGTGTTTGATCCAAAATGTATTGCACCACAAATTTCATAGTTGTTTCATCATACAATCCATATTTACAGCATAGAAGGAAATTAATCCAATGGTGATAGAAAGGATTATGTATAACCACTGTTCTGAGACGAGGGAAAGTGCATTAGCTTTTTAATACATGTATACACACCAGTCTTGCTCTGATACCTAACAAAAACTCAACACTTAAGAACTAGTTTATGGTAAATTGATCCTGTATGAGTTTTGGGATCCAAAACTGAAATTGTTAGTGAATATATAACCTAAGATTTTACTTTGTCATTCCATTCCAGGCTGCCTGTCCTGCTTTCCTTACTGTTCAGCAGTAACCTTTGAAGCCAGGATCAGCATAAACCCAATAGGCATTCAGCAGGGAGGAGTGGGAGTGAGGGAGTCCTGACCCCTGGTCCCACAGAAACAGAGCAGGGCAAAGGGACATCAGAAAGGAAAATATCTCAGAGAATAAAATCTTCCAAGAACCAACAGGGTTATTCCACCCTGCCATATCTCAGTACAGAAACAGTTGAAATAAATGTACTTTTTGATTGTCTATTTTCACAGTAGAGCAGGGCTGAACCCTTCCATGCTCTGTCCTGTCTGGAAGTGCCATGAATCTGGTTACTAAAGACTGTTTGGACAAGATTTAGTGTACCAAAACATTCGGTTAGTTCTCTTAACTTCAGACAAATGGAATCTGGTTCTAAGCTGAGGAACATCACCTGTGCCCAGTACCAGCTCCAGGGACTACCCAGTGTCTGGGGTGGGGCTGTCTGGGAGAACAGCAGAGTCTAGACCCTCTGGATCTCCACTGGAGAAAGCTTGAATTATCCTGAATATATTTAACAGAAGTATGAAGTTCCTTGTAAGAGAATTCCCAGAACTGCAGCGTGTTTACTGAACTCCATACACGTGAAGATTTTTGGAAATAGGTCTCAGTTTTCAGAAATCAGACTTAATGCTGCTTCCCATTTGGACCCAGATTTTGCAGTGGGGTTAATAACTGGGCGAAATTGTGCTTCCAGGGAGGAAGTGCCACCTTGGTCCCCTTTCCTTATTGTATCAGGAAAACAAACTGCTGGAACCTCGACTTGTTCACTAAGAGTTGAATTTTGCCCTCAAACTCCTCATGAGCAGTTTTTCTTTTACCATAATAGTCAGGACATAGTTAACAGATTCATAACAGTTTTTAAGCATCAGTATTTGAAGTACAGAAAACCACAACCAAAGAGGCAGATCCTGGTTATAAGGATGTGTTGCTAGCAGACTTGGAAGAAAAAAAATGTGAATAAAAAGTGTTTGGTACCATCATTCTTCACCCTTTGTCACTAGACTTTTTTTTTTTTTTTTAATAAAAGGTATTTTTCAGTGTGGATTTACAATACCTGGAACTCAGCTTTAAAAATTTAAAATGTTTCCTACCCCTTTTCCCACTGCTAACAACCTATGGAACAGGCTAATGGATTAGTTTTAAAGGCTACTGAGGATTAGGTACTATAATTAAGACCATTTTAAATATTATTTTTCTTTAAGAAAAGTAAAATCAGACAACTCTAAAGTTGTGCTCTCAAATTAAATAATCAACATGCAGCCTTGAGGACTGCAGACCAGGATAAATGCACCTTAAATTACACAGTGATATGAAAAAATGCCAACCATTAGTTATGTCAGTATTAGAAGGCAAGGCAGAGTTCTTTTTTGGTTAAAGCTCCTGCTCCTGTCCTGTGAAAGGCTTTGCAAACCATCCCACTCTCAACACTGTTCTGCCAACACATTTTTCACTGCTGGCTTCTCACAGCCAAGCAGCTTTTCTGTGCCCAGAGTCAATGGACTCCAGCACCCTGAACAGCAGCTGGAATCACCATCCCAAAAGCCTGAACTGACAGCCCTGCTGTCAGCAAGGTCCTCAGAACCCTCTGGTGCCAGGAACCCAGGAGTGACGAGCACAAGGAGCTGCTCCTGTCACAGACACTGAGGTGGTCCCTGACTCCAGCCCAGAACTGCTCCAGTCTGTAGTGAAACGTCTCCTTGCACAGTATTAGTTTTGTAAACAGAGCCAGAAGTTCTTGTACAAAATACTGCAATGACAGTGATTAAGACACACCTGGAGCAGTGTGTTCAGTATTCTTTTCACAGAAAGAAGTGCCTGGATACTGCCTGCCACCTTCAGGTTCCCTTAAGGCCACAGAGTCCTTGGGCTCGAGATGGACGGCCGGATGCTACCTTTGGGAGACGGCTTTGACCCAAACCAGGACATCTAGGACACAACAGCACAACACACTTCACACAGGGTTTGCACTCTTAGGATGTGAAAAAGAAAGAATATGGTACACAGTCATGTTCTTATCATTTGATGGAAAGACCTATTTATACCTCAGAACGCTGCAGACTCCAGACTGGAGAAGTGGAGGCAGCTTCACACAATCAAATCTGGAAGGAACAGCACCCACTTCCCACAGGTGAAAATGACTGAGGATTATACTTACATATATTACTTTCAAATAATTTCAAAGTAGAACTGTACAGTCATTTAAACACAGTGCCTTTAGTCAATGTGGCATTACAGTGCTCCCTGAACCAGATGGTGAGGAAACCTCTTCATCTGCAGACTGAACATCCCAGCTCCCTGGGTGGGCAGGGATGATGCAGGACTTGGAGCTGAGGCAGCACTTGCTGTTGAACATTCCCTAACCACCACACAGCCAGGGCCATGCAGATCTCATCTTAGCCCATGGAAAGGAGACACAGATCTTGGTGTCTGAACCCAATGTCAAAAGGACAAAGCCAGAATAAGGCTCCTGCTGTTAAGCACTGACTCTGTTTGGGCAAGAAGGTTCCAGCTTCTCCCTACAGATCAATTGCACTGGGCAAAGCTGTGCTCTAACTCCTCTGAGCACCAGAAAGCTGCTATTTCCCTCACTGAAATGGACAATTCCTGGCATTCATGCATGTGATCAACATTTTAATAATAAATTACATCTATTATTGTAGCTAACATTTGGAAAAAAGACACTTTTCCTAATCTCTCAGCATCTAGGAATTGTCACTGTCTCCTGGGAATCCCATTAGACTACATATGGCACAGAACCCTTACCTTGTATTCCAGAGTTTCTTTGAGCATGTTTTCTTCCTCTTGTGAAAAATTCAGTAACACAGACACAGCTTTGATGAGATGGAATGCCTGAAAGAAACCACAGAGTTGTGTTGCTTATGATACTCTGAGGCTCTACACTCAGGACTATGGTGCAGCACAAAGGTCTGTAGGTCTGTCACAGACTTCAGCAGACCAGCAGCCTCCCATTATTGCCAGTTGCAGTGGACTAGGATGGCCTGTATCTTCTGTGTTTCCTGGCTTTCTGTTCTTTAACAGTTGTTTTGGAGAAAGAAGACAAGTGGGAGGCTGGTTATTCAGAGTAGAGAAGCAGTCTGGCCCCTGCTTTGAAAAGTGTTTTAAACCAGCATGACTACCATGAAATCATACAGTTATTTTTTTACCTTATCCACTGACTTGCAATTAAGTGGGTTTTGTTGGCATGACTTTTTAACTTTAACACAACATGTGGAGAACAGGAAAGAGCTCCAAATGCACAAGGAATTACCTCTTATAGACCAATAGCAAGTGATTCCGTGATTTTCTTGTTTTTTTCCTCTTTCTTAAATGTACAGCCATTCTAATTTCATACTCCATATGCTCTTCAGAGCAGTGCAGTGGGAATCTCTTGCAGATGCAAATCTCTAACACCCAGATGTAACTACCTCTAAAAACTCACATTTCCCTTTCATGTAGTCTGTACTTCCAAATACATTGCTGTCAGCTATTTTATTACTCCTGCTGTACACTTTAGTTGTAAAATTATGGAATTGGCATAAAGTGTCTTTAGGAGGTGACAGGTGGCAATTTCTAGAGAAAGACAAATGTAGAAAGAGAAGGTAAGTGGCACCTTTACCTCAGATTCCCTGCAGGACATGAACTTTAGTACAACATGTTTAAGGTACTCAAAGTTTATCTCCCTCGAGTCGTTCAAGTCAGAGTTGTTGGTGACAGTCACAGAAGCATTAGGCACTTCAGAATTTGCACGTAGCTCAGGTACCTCACTGTCAGGCCTTATTTTCTACAAAAAAAAAAAAAAAAAAAAAACACAGAAGAAAAAGAGAAGTACATTGCAGATGCTGTTAGCTTGACACTGGGAAGGGTCTGGGTTCAGGATATCTACAGGGGGTTGTACCCACAGGTGGGTACAAACTGGGCAGCAACAGCTCCTCATCCTTCATAGGGTCACAGCAGACAAGTGTCTCCAACCCTCCCTACACTCCAGGACAGGAGCTGGTTGATGTCACTGTTCTGTGTGCATTACCCAAACCAGCATGGAACTGGCTCTGTGGTGGAAACTATCCCTTGGTCATTTTCTCCTATCACTAACCTGCTCTGAGCCTTTCAGACGTTGAAATTATTCTGAAGAAAGCCCACATCAGAGCAAAAATAACAATTTTAAAACCTCTGTTATTTTTTTTAAATGGATCTGTTTTCTTGGAGAGATAAACCATGGCAGAGGGATGAAAGGGGAGTTACCAGTCAAGTTTTTGGAATGATAGTGCAAGTACCTGCCAGCAAGTGCCATCTGAAGAGACTGAAAACACAAAACCCTTACCAGCTCTTTCTGGAGAGTTTTCTTGAGTTCTGTCATTCTTTGCTGAAGCTGCTTTATCATCTGTAAGCACAGCAAAAGAGAGTTTAACACAGTATTCCTTGTCAGGACCCCCAGGTATCTGGAGAAACCCATGATAAACGAGTACTGAATAAAATAATAATTAACCAACACTGACAGCTGTGAAGAAGCAACCTGAAAGCCTTGGCTTGCCAGCTGCACACAGCAGCAGGCATGTGACAGGACACTTGGGCTTTCATGTGTCAGCACCGTGGAACTGAACTGAATTCACACTAAAGAGCTCTGCAGGAAAGCTGTAAATAGTATCATTTGGTGCATCTTCCTGCCAAAATAGATCAGGATTCATGCAGCTCTTGCTGCAGTTTTTATTCATGGCTGGCAGATACTTGTGCAATCCAGAGAAAACCATTTACTCACAGAGTACTGGATTCAAATTGGACAGGCCTGTCCTTTTAAAGCTGCAGCACAGGCAGCACCAATTACTTGGCTTCCTAATTAAAAGGGGAAAGACTACAAGCTGTTTCTGTTCACCTTGTTTTTCTCAGCAATTTGCTGTTCCAGCTCTCTGTTATCCTTCTGAAGTTGAATGACATCTGCAGCTGCCACTTCTCCATTCTGTTCCACCACAGAGTTTTCTGGAGAAGGGAAATGCTCATTGTTCAAGGCCCTTGTCGACTCCTCCAGTTCTAAAACCTATAAAAACAAACAGTGAAGTGGAGAGATTATCACGACATTTGCAGCCCAAGAGCACTCCCCAGGGAAAAAGCCAGACTTGGTTTTGGCTGTCCAAACAGGGGGGCTCCTGCACACCTCCCTCTTTTCCCAGAAAGTCTGACAAAATGGATTTGCAACTGCGCTCACATTTTTCTCATGCTCTCTAGCCAACAGGCACTCCTGTACCTGCAGCTTCAGATCATCAATTTCTTTTCTTGCTGTTTCCTCTTTCTCCACTGCTTGGCTCTGATTTGCTTCCATGTCCAACTGTAACTGATGCACCTGCAGCAAGGCAGCTTCATGGTCTGGGAAAGGAGAGACCTGCTTAGTAACAGTTGTGCACATCAGATGGGAGTGTGTAATCCATTTGGTCTCTCATATGACAGAAAGCCAGGGGAGAGACAGAAAGACAGAAGAGAGACTCTCTAATTGTTAGTGAAAATTAAACCATCTTGAAAATTCCAGGAGACTAAATATGGAAGAGAAATCTAGAAAAATTACAATCTACCAGATAAGGCCAGAACTAGAGACTGTACTTAAAGTTGTCTGGGATACAGTAGACTCATTTGGACTAACCTTGACTGAGTTGGTTCAGTTCTTCCTTCTGTTTTAGCAGCAGATCACATTTTTCATCAATCAGCTGGTCTTTCTCTTTTATTAAGGCATTCAAATGTGAAACCTTCAAAGAAGAAAAACAATGAACAGAAGTCATTAAAGACATAAAACAGGAAGAGGGTGTTGAAAGATCCAACATCCCTCAGAGGCACAGCAGGCACTACCTCCACAATGCTGCCCCCAGTAACAAGCCCTGAAGTTAACACTGGAAGAGCTAAACCCCACCTGGCTTCTGTGCCACTATCAGATTGTCACAGCCAGCATGTGGCAGCTGCAAAAGCCCCTGAGAAAAACAGGAGATGTCCCAGCAAGCACAGATCTACAGCAATCCCAGAAGAATAAAGAAACCAAAAAGTGGGACTAACTCCAGTCAAACTTTCTCAGTTGACAGTTCCTACTTTAAGCAAACACAAGCTCACATTATTCACTATTTTTTGTACAGGAAGAACCAAACAAGACTACCTAGAACTGACATTTGGTACTGGATACAAGCTCCTCCCTATGAGGAAATGTACAATTTTACAACTGCTATGCTCTGGAGGAACCAGATGTACACAGGCACTGAATGGAACTCACCAGAACAAACAGGTTTCTTTAAAAGAAGCTTCCAGGTGTCAGAGGCTCCCCTTGGCTGGTGCACTGAGACAGCAACACCTCACATATTACAGGGCTCTGAAACAGTCTCAGGTTTATTGAGGCAGCCACTGCTGTCTCATATGCTGTGGATATGATTCTGACCAATGGTCTTGAATATTTATTTAGGATAAATAAATCCAAACCTAGTCTGCCCTTTCAAAGGTTGGGATATCTCAAATACATTTTGAAACAGTCATTATTAGCCAACCTGCTGCTGTAATTCCTCTCTCTGCTTCCGTGTTTCTTCCAATGCTTTGGCAATTTCCACACTGACAGTTTCTCTGCTGCTTATCTCATTCTGCAAACCACAAGTAATTGAGAGGTTATGTGAGACAACTAAATCAAGTCTGCCTCTCATCTTTAACCCCAAATCTATTAGGACTTATTTATCACATTTATCAGTGTTCCAACACACAATTTCCAAATGAGTTAAGCTTGTTTTACTGACTGCTGTTCTCTGCAGATGCAAGAGCAACACAGAACTGATGTAAGAACCCAGACAAACCAAATGCTTACAAGATCTTTCAGCTTGAAGTCTCTATTACAAAGAAGTAGCTCCTTGCTACAACAGATCTTTATTCCAATTGTGCATCCAGGAGGAGTTATGGAAAAAATTCCAACCATCTAAAATTACAGTCAAAACTAGATAAAATGTAAATACTCAACTAATTTAAGTTTTTAACATTTTGGTTTGCACACTGTGAGTGGAATCTGGTGTTGAACCATTCTGTATTCACCACTGCTAACAGCATTTCCGAGCTCTTCACATCCCTGACAATATGGGAATGTGTTATTTCTGCCTGATTTAGGCAGACCCAAGCATTCTGGTTCAGAAAAGGATCAGCCCTTTGTCATGCTTCTCAAATACATTTCTACTGAGTACCAGAGATGATTTACAGCTCCAAGTACCTGCACCCAGAACAGGTAACAGGTCTCGAAGCACTGAATGTAACCCACTGTGATGTTTACTGTTCCCCAGCCTCATCTCTGTCCCAAGCCAATGTCAGTACCCAGCTCAGCACTCACCTTTAACCTGCTCAGTTCAGACTCTTGCTGTTTTAAAGAACTCTCATACCCTTCTTTGCTTCCTTTGAGGTTTTCATTTTCCTTTTCCAGTTGGCTCTGTAAAATAAAGTGTTTAAATAAGCAGTACAATTATTCTAATGTTTTGTTTAAAGAATTAAACATATCTAATGCTTTGCTCATATTTAGTTCCTAAAAGTAGGAATCTTCTATTATAATGCCAGGAGTGCTGAATAAGAACATTCAGACAACAAGCAAGCTTGACAAGCTGTGTTAAAATCACGTTGTGAAGACTCTCACAATCCACCAGAGAGTTTCTGTACTTACAATCCTGTGCTGAGTTGTTGTTTTTTCCAATTCCCAAGCTTTCTCAAGAGCAGCAATCTGAGACTCCAGCCCAGTCACTTTCTGATCATACTGATGTTTCTCACTTAAAATCTGTTGCTGCAGTTGACTTCTTTCGTCCTCTAGATCAGTTTGCTTAAGAGAAGTAAAGAAAACCACATTAATAAAATGGTATTTTGATATCATTCTGACAGGATCAGACACCATTCCACGAGAGACTCTCAAACTAAAGAACATTATTCATTTGGCAGCAGTGTCATGTACTCACAGACTGGAGCTCAGGAGACCAACAGCATGAAAACAAACACTTGAATAACAAAACAGAGAAGGGATTGTCTTTGGGGATGCTGGTTACTGGTCAGTGAAACATGCAGGACACTCACCAGCTTCTGGATCTTCAGATCCTGGTCAGCAGCTGCTTCTCTGCTCTTTTGCAATGTTTCTGTTGCAATCTGTAGTTTCTCTTCCAGTTCTTTATTCTAAAATTACACCATGAATTAAATTCCTTATCCACTGGCATCTATGTTACTAAAAAAAGTCTTTATAATACAGAGTGGCCAAGGAGGGGAAGGTAAATGGTCAATCCCTGAAACCACAGAGATCAAAGAGGCTGCCTATTTGACACATGCTGGTTTTAGAAATTCTTCACCACAGCACTGCCCCAGCAATGCTTGCACTTGAGTTACTTATTTCTTAGTACAGGGAGGAGCTGCAAAAAATCTCTACCTTCACCTCTAGGTCCTCCTCCACCCATGAAGTGAGGAGATGCCCAGAGACACTGATCAATTATTCTCCTTTCAAGACTAAATGTGACTAAATGTGCAGTCTCACCTTGGGCTGGGAGTGCAGTGAGGGGAGGAGAAATAGGGTATAGAGGATGAAAAGAGTGGGAATCTGTGGTAAAATTAAAAACTACTCACCTGTGTTTCCAACTGGTTCACAACCTCACTGTGCCGTGTCCTGTCTGTCAGTACCTGCTGCCTGCTCTCCTCCAGTCTCTGCTCAAGAGCAGCTTTCTGAAGATTACATTGAGGTGAAGAACACGAGGAAGGATGGACAAAGACATAAGTTTGGGGGATAATTTAAATTTTCCTTTTTATTTCATTAATAAGGTAAAAAACAAGGGGGGGGGGGCAGAATGCTTTAATATCTCTAGATGGACTTTACACTGCCTTGAGCTTACTAAGCCAAGTCCTTTTGTCACAGCAACACCGAGGTGATGTGACTGTAGGCACCCTGACCAGGAGAGAGCAAACACCCCCTTGCCTCCCCAAGACCCAGCTGGGGAAACATTGCTCCAGGCTGATTCTGAGCAGGAGCATCAGTGCTTGAGAAAGAGATCAAGAAGCAGTGAGAGAGAAAGGGGATTAACCACAGCTAAGTTTCTGGGTTTTTGTTGGTTTTTTTGTTGTTTAGCACTTCTGAGGCTGGGGTTTTCAGCATACCACATTCTGTTTGCACACCTATGTGCAAACAGTTCCCCTCCCTGCCCCACAGCCTTGCCAAAGAACAAGGAAAAGCATTCACTGTTCTTGTAAGAATAAATCAGAAAATATCCCAAATTGTTCCACCTCCTGTGGGGATGCAAAAAGCTGCTCTCTTCCTTCTAAGCAGTCAGATGCTGTGCCCAAACAGACAATGCAGAAAGACCAACACAGACATCTGTGCAGGACCTACACAAACAGGCTCAGTGTAGCCACCCATGTGTTCTGCCCAGCACGGACAGTGTGCCAAAACACACTGACAGGACAAATGTGGCTGTATGACATCAGCAGCTTTCCTTCCATGGATGAGAAGTAATCTATGATCTAAAAATCAAAAAAAAAAAAAAAAACCAACTGACTAATGCTGTACTTCTAAGCAGCTTTTAATTGTGTAATTACCTCTTTGAGCAGCTCCTGCACATGTTCATCTCCTGAAAGATTTCTTTCTAGCTTTTTTTCCAGGGAAGACACCTTTTCCTGCAGCTGTTCAGTAAGTTTATCTCTCTCAGCAAATTCAAAAGTCATCTGCAAGAATGAGAAATCACAGAATCTTTTTTGCAATGAAACTTTCACCTAATCTGTTGTGGTTTGAGTTTTGGAAATGCCAGTAGAAAGGGAAGTGCTACTGAAAAGAAAATATGATCCTGCAACACTTTCTGGACACCAAATAAAAGTGTATACAAAGGTGTACATTACCCAAATGTGCACCTTTACACCTGCAACAGCACATGCACCTGAAAGCACCTCACCTTTTGCTTCTGTTGCTCATATTCCACCTTCAGAGACTCATGCTCCACTTGTAACATTTCCAGTCTCTTCTCACAGCCAGAACCAGCCACTCGAGCCTAAACATTTTGAGAAATTACTTACTTTGAAACTTAATTTCCAATACCACATAACTATATCTAATCTAACTTCTGCAGACATGGAGCTCTTTGAATCAAATCTCACTTGGCTCAAACTTACATTTTGCAAGTCTACAGAAAGCTGCTGAATGACAGTTTGTAGCTCCTGTTCTCTTAACTCCAGAGCAGTGATCTTATTTTCTGCATTTGTCTCAGCTGTCATTAGTTCATCTCTTCATAGAAAGAGAATAAAAACAAGTGACATACTGTTCCACAAAAATAATCTTTAGCAGATAATTCTGCTGCTTATGAAAACGGACTAAGCATCATTGTCCTAAATCCAGCCACCATCATCAATCACTGCTTGATTATACATTTTCCAAAAAAAAAAAAGTGACAGTTAAGCATTCATACTATGAAAAAAGGAAATAATTTACCAAAAAAAGTATTACTATCATTGGCTTGGCATTTACATCCCCATAGCCACAGCAGAGGCAAAAATTCAATCAACTCACTACATCAATAAACTCTTCCAAAGAGACAGAACTGAGCAGGAAGTAAAAATACAGGGGAAACACATCCACTGCTCCTCTGAAATCCTCAGCTCCATACCTGCGAGCCTCCAGCTCCAGGAGCTGCTGCTGCAAGTCCTGGAGATCCTTCCTCAGGCCCGAGGACTCGCTCCTCGCCTCCCGCAGCTCCGCCTTGGCCCGGGTCAGTTCCTGAGCACGCGCCTCGAGCTCCTGCTCTGCTCTGCTCAGACATTCTTCCTTTTTCAAAAGCTGAATATTAGAAGATTGTCTTTGGCATTGCAGATGACTAGTAGCACTGATAAACCTTTTCATTGAAACTTGCCTGTTTCATTAATTTGTGGGCTGAATTAAGTGAGATGATAAACTATGTAATATTGTGTCCAGTACCTGCTGATAGGATTTTGACACTAACCAAATCTGTGTACAAGCATAAACGCTGAAAAAATGAATGTTGGGCTACCACTGACTTAATATCCTAGAAGAACTTTTAGGTAATCCAAAGTTTCAAATATTCTTACCATGTGTTTAACTTTGGCAATTTCTTGCTGCTGAAAGCCCTCCAGTTCATCGATTTCATCTCGTTTTTGGAAGAGGTTCAAACTCTGCTCCCTCATCTCTTGTAACTGTGTTTGAAGCATTTTTTTTTCCTGATAAATGAACGGAACCAAAGGAAATCAAAGGATATGTGCATGCTCATGTCAAGTTAAGGGGAGTTTAGGTAAACTCTCTGGGAAAGAAATCTTGTCTTGCAGCCATACAGCTCCTGATAGTGCTCCACATAGTACTAGAAATCCTTTCAGATTCATGTCACAGTGCAAATTACCAAACTTCAAAAAAACATAAAAAAGAAATCTGAATTCATTACAATGCCCACCAATGACCATAAAACTCTTAGAAATGGACAATGTTCCACCTTGCAGGAGGACAACTTTCCCATCACAACCCATTGTTCTCTACTTCCCTGTTGAAAAATAAAACCAGAAGGACCTCCCCAACCATTTGGGCTGGTAACAAAAAAAGAAAATTATTTGCCTCTCCCAATGAACAAAGACCGAATAATACAAAGGGCTGAAAAGAGTAGAGTTCTGATAGAGCTGGAAGTGTGCAGGATGGTGTTTGCAAATACACACACACACTACACCCCCTGAGAAAAACATCCAAGATTAATTACCTTTTCAACTTGAGCAAGTATTTCCATCCACTCCTGAACAAGAAAGAAAGAGAAAGAAGATATCAAAATCCATTTGTAGACTTTCAAGGACAGCAATTATGGTTTAAAAAAAAAGGAAAAAAAAATTTATATTGTTAGCAGATACTAAGCTTTGGTAATGATTAAAAAAAATAATCAGCAGCAGTACAGTAACAGCCAGTGCTTGAACAGATAAAAGCTGAGGAATCATTTATGCTACCCAAATACATAAGTTTTATGCAATTAAAATAAATGTGACAACAGGCCTGCTGCCAATGAATCTTATCCAAGCACAACCTTAAACTTCCATTAGGAGTTTTTGTGGGCTCTTGTTAAAACCAGTTGGAACAGTCTGAGCAGTGACAAGTCCTGCACCATTCCTGGCACCGAGCTCAGCGCTCCCTCCTTCCCTGAGCTCACACACAGTGTGACACAGCACACTCACACACAGTGCTGAACTATTATCTTAATTAATAGCAACATCTGCTTAAAACATCGGAGTCATGAGAGTCAAAAGTCCTGTTCAAGCTCTCTTACCTTGTCCTTTTTTCCCAAGGCCAAAGCCATTCCTTCAGCCATCTTGGCTCGACTGGCCTGATGAGCTTCATTCTGCTCCTGAAACTTCCTCATGGAGGCTACCAACAGAGAACCACCAGCTATATCAAAAACTCCTCTTTTAAAATTGCTTCTCACTTTTCTGTAAGTTATTTATAACTTTAAAGAGCTGCTTCTGCAAGCAATTAGCCCCATCTTGACTGTAGCACTAGCGCTGTGCTACTCATTCCCCCACGAATGGCCAAGAGCCAAAGCTAACAGCAGACAGGAATACTGCTCCTTGCTGGATTACAACAAAGCTGCAGGTTTCCAAAAGGTCTCTCCTGCATGCTAGCCCCAAATTTGGCAGAAGGAGTATAATAGCAACTTTGTTCAACACACTGCTACTGCTTTTTATGCTGTAAATAAAGTAACAACTCATGTTCTAATTGTTCACAGTAGAGAGGTGCACAGTTTGAAAGGAAATCATTAGCACACCTGTACACCAAACCTTTTTCCTTCCAACCACAGCAATTTTCAACTTAACTGAACAAAAAGGAAAAAAAGAAAAATACATACAATCCTGATGCTTTTCTAATGCATTTTCAAGCTTCTCTTTCATCTTCTGCAGATTCCGGATCTGATCAGCATAATCTTGTGTGAGGAGGGAGAAGAACAGACCACAAATGGACAGACATTGGGAAAGGACATATTTAGGGTAACACAAAAAGAAAAAAAATTAAAAAGAAGGAAAAAAAAAAGAAAAAAGGATGAGTGGAAAATGACAATGATTTTCTCAATCAGAAAATCATTCCTGCTGGGGAAAACTTGGGTGACCACAACAATGAACACAAGCAAATAGTTCTGTACTGTCCACAGGGTTGGCACAAACAGAAGGGCCTGTCCCAGGGGTGTCAGTCACACAGACAAAAGCAGAACCAGAGAATGAACAACTGTCGTTCCCTTTTTACTTCATCCAGAACAGTGATATATTTAACTCTGTTCAGAAAAGGTGTCTGGCACTGGAGGGTGCAAGGAAGGGTTAATTCATGGCCATTGCATCCATTTGCTCGTTGTTCCAGTCAGATGCTGTTTGAAACATGGGACAGAAAGCTATCCCAGTTGTCCCAAGGAATCACATACATGTATTGTTGAAATCAGCAAAGATCCAGTTGCCTTCATAAAAAATTAATGATACTGGATGCTCCCTTGTTGTCAATCAACAGGGCTGCTACAAATCAATTTTCAAAATACCCTAACCCCACGTATTTTTAATAAATTAAACCACGCAGATTCAAAGGAAAACTTTTCCTAAAGTAACAAGTTTTGTATGTATCAGGGCACATACCAGACAGTTTCACCTCCAGTTTTCTTATTTGTTCATTTCTTCTGAACAACTGGGATGAAAGATCCTCTCTGGAGCTGCTTCCATCAGAAGCCTTGGAAGAAAAGCAACATTCTGTAACTTAAAAAATTTAGAAAAAGTGATTCTGCCACACATTAAGTCTGGGATAATAACCACTCTCCTGCCTAGGAATAGCACTTGTTTTCCACATAGAGGGGAAAATTGTACTAGCACAGCAGAATGTGTATAAAATGCTGAAGGAGAAAACCAGTAAGGGCTTAATAGTGCTGGCTGCCTGTTCCCCAGAACAGAACACTTGGGAAGGAGCTGGGGCTGGGAACTGTTTGTCCAAACTGTCACTGAGGAGATGAGGAAATGGAATGACTGAGGGGGAGGAAATCAGGCTCTACAGCACAGGCACCGGGAAAGGTCAAGGAGAGAGTCACAAAAATCAAAGTAATTAGAAAAGAAGCAGTAATACTTTTCAGGTGGGATAAACTCACTGAAGCCCTGATGCAGCAATCTGTCACACAAAATCCACTGCATAACTGACTTACAAGTCCTCTGGTGTTTTTTGCTCCATAAAAATCAATAGCAAGAGCAGCTAAATGAATACTGATAGAACGACTAATTCTTGGAGGTTTTCTGAAAACCACTCTAAACTTTAGTCACTGCCATTACTTGTTTTCTGTTCTACAAACTTGCAAGATGGTAGACAAAATTTCTACATGAGAATTTCCTAAGTGGTAGAGGAAAAAAAAACCTATTTCCACTAAAAAATGTATCTAAACATTAGGAACTCCAACTTCCTGCTTAACAGAACTGAAATTTGAGCTGAGCTTCAAAAAAAAAATTATTTAAAGCTCAACTGTGTAAATAACTTCCTCACTCTGCACACAGCAAACAGAGACTTGCTGCTGGCTCTGCAGTGGGTCCTGCTGGCTCCAGTGGGGTGACACTGCCTTAATCCAGGCTTTCAAAAATGTGACAGCCAGCCATCCAGGGCAGAGGTGCCAGAGCATTCCAGGGTTTCACTTAACCCATACGCTCCTGCAATTTCACCACTTGTTTAAACAATGTTTTCTAATGAAAGCAAGGAACTACAACAGTTTTAGTGCAACAATACTGCACACGTCTTCAGCAGAGACAATGACTTGGGTAGGAGGAGTACCAGGAAGCCAAAAGGCAAAATGAAAACCAGCCAGCATCTAGCTGGCTTTTCTAATGACAGAGAAGCTGTGGCTGTCCTGTCCCTGGAAGTGCTCCAGGCCAGGTGGAGCAGGACTTGCAGCAGCCTGGTCTAGTGGAAGGTGTCCCTGTCCATGGAGGGGGTGGACGAGCTTAAAGGTCACCTCCAACCCAAACCATTCCAGGATCCTGTGCTTCAGTAATTAATTTTACTAACACGTATCTTACGCATAATTGCAGCTTTATTCAACATTTTATGCCTATCTAGCAATATTTTATATTGAAACATTCAATATTTAAGTTCACTCAAGCTAATGATATATTTATCCATTAAGAGATACACTTACAAAGATACCACAGCACATATTCAAATCGCACACTAGACTTAAAACAGTTGTCTGCAAAACTGCAATAAAAATACTGTCAGAGAAATCAGATTTCAAAGCAAGGTGTAACTCACAAAGTCGTCTCCAGAGTCTGCTCCCACCGACGTGATCGATTCCTTACTGACAGACCTGGGGATGCGGGCGGCTCCTCCGGGCCTGGGAGCAACCGCTGCCTCCTCTGCGATCTTCTTCTTCAATTTGGCAAACATTTTACTGCTCTACAGCCCTGAAATATCCAGGTCCTTTGGAAAGCCACGACCTCCAACGTTCAATACGCTGACACACTTGTCTAAAGCTTCCAAATGCTGAGACTTAATTCTGAGCCTCATCCACTGGTTTACTGCATTTCTACTGCCATTAAAGGCCATTCAAGGCCTGGCAGTACCTGAAAATCAAACAGAAATGGGTTCCACACTAAAAAATCCCCCACCGGCATGAATCATTTAAAGGTAATAGAAAACCTTCTAACATCACATCTGTTACAACACGTTAAAAAATCGGGTCTCGCGGAGCAGAAGCCGTTAAAGTCCCAAACGGCGGCGGGCCCGGGGAGCGGGCGGGTCCACTCAGCCCGGCCCCCACACACACGCGAGGGAGGCCCGGCCCGGCCCGGCCCGGCCCGGCCCGGCCCGCGGACGCTGCTCTGTCCCGAGGCACCGACGGCCTGTCACCGCCGCTCCCCGGCCCGGCCGCCCTCTGCTCTCCCGCTCCTCCGTCCCTTCGCTCCTCACCGCCCATTCCTGGCCGGGCCTCGCCGGTCCCGCGGCCGCCGCCGCCGCTTCTCCGAACACCGCCGACCCGGAAGCGCCGCGCGGGGCGGAAGCGGCGCCTGTCCCGGCCCGGCTCCTCCCCCGGTCCCGCTCCTCCCTCCGGTTCCGTTCCGCCCCCGGTCCGTTCCGCCCCCGGCCCGCTCCTCCCTCAGACCCAGCTCCTCCCTCAGACCCAGCTCCTCCCGCTCCTCTCCCGGCCTCTCTCCTCCCACATCCCCGCTCCTCCCGCTCCTCCCTGCCGCTGTCGCACCCCGGAGCGGACCATGCGCCTGGGTACGAGCGTTTACCACAGTTTTATTGACAGCACAGTCCGCCGGCGGGGCCGGGACAGGGACAGCGAACGGCTCGGACACGGCACAACCGCGAACACCGGGCGGGAGCGGCCCCGGCACGGCGGGGACAAAAGCGAACGGAAACGCGCTCCAAAGTCTCTGGAAAGGCTGGAAAGGCGGTGACGAGCAGGACGCGGGGCTGGCGCTCGGTCGGCGGTGCCCGCCCGCCCCGGCTGTGCCCGCTCCGGCGGGGACAAGCGGCGGGGCCCGGCTCCATCGCGGCTTTCGCTTCTCCCCGCAGTGTCCGGCGGTAACACAAACACGCTTCTTCCCTCCCCGAACAACGGCAGAGTCGCTTCTGGCATCCCACTGCTTTGGCGATTACAGATCCCTTGCAAAAACAAAGTCCCGTTTGCTCCAAAAAAAGTTTATTTATATATCTCTATATATTTTAAGGAAAATATCAGTTTTTACCAAAATACGATATACAGGCACACAGCTGTAAAATAACTTTAAACCAATTCACTATAAAATTACTTTTGGTAATAAATAATTTGATTCTCAGAGAGGCAAAACTCTCCCTGTACCTCCGCAGCTGGGCTGTCCGAGGCACGGTCCCTCTGCATTCCCAGAACGCTCCCACCTGCGCTCCACTCATCCTTCTCGCTGGGCCTTGCCCAGGGCAGAAGCAACTTGTGCTTTTCAGCCTGCACGAGGCAGAATCCTGCTCCCAACAAACCAGTTCAGTGGCAGAACGGTAATAAACACGTGCCAAAAGCCATCTATAGAGTCGGGGAGGGCAGATCCTCCCAGCAGGGCTTATTCTGGAAGGAGCGGTTGCTGGGACTGGGCTGGGGAGATCTGTTCTGCTCTGGGGCTCCTGCAGGCCAGCAAGCTGTGCTGGGATCTGCTCCCAACGGCAATGAAACCAGAAACAAAACAACTGTGCGTGCATCTGGGATCTGGGCAGAATTCAGAGACAGTCCTTAACCCCCAAAAATGTCAGCAAATTCAGAAATCCTGAACTAACTCTCCTCAGTCTTGGCATAGTAATGGTTTAGACAGGAAAACAAAAAGTGGCTGTCACTCCTAAATCTAAAGAAGTTACGTGTGTCCTCTGCTTTGCTGATCTTATTGATCTTCAAAGCACCTGAATACATTTGGTCACAGAACAGTATTGCTCTAAAAGTCTGATGTCAGAAATGTAAGAGAGCCCCTTCAGGAGCGTATGATCTGCTCTGGAGAGCTTTGCCCCAGCTGCTGTGTCCACTCTGACCTTAAGAGGTGCACAGAGCAGCCTTCAGCTCTCTGTATTAATTTTTTTCCCCTGTTCATGTAACTGTTTCTGCCTGCAGAGCTCCCTCAGCCCCAGGAGCAGCCACAGCCACCACCAAACAGCTCCCAACAGCACCAGGACTGAGTGAGGCTGCACCACTGAGCTGCACTTAGACAGTTACTGAGGAATCAAACACAGGCAAAGCTTTTACAAAAGAAACCTCCAGACAAAACAGCTGTTCACACATATTCCAAGATTTTTAGCTTTGGGAAGGAGCAGACTTGCAGCACAGCATGGTAACAGGACACAGGAGGCAGCGAAGGCAGGGGAGGTGCTTCCTAACTCATGCCAGGGATGGGCTATGGAACAGCACTTCCGTCCCATCCTTGGGGGAGAAGCCTGACCAGAGCTACTGAAATTGTAGCTTCTGAAGATGATTAACTGAAGCCAAATTTCCTGTTGCCCTGATCTATTTCCTATGGCCCTTTAAAGACATCTTTGCACATCTCCCTGGAGAACAGACTTGAGGGGTTATTCAGTCATGACTTGACAGACATTATTTTATCTGAACTACTTAAAGAAAGGTCCTGAAACGTCTCAAGAAAGCACTCCAGGGAGCCAAGTCCTGTTTGCACAGCTAGCTCCATTTAGCTGGTGCACAAAGCAAAATGACATATCACATCCCAAGGGGAATTAAAAACCAGAGCATTAAAGACTCATAACCCTGCATTGCCCTATCACTGTTATTTTGAGAAGTCAGAGGGGGAAAAAAGGCAACAGCAGTAACTTCAGCAAGATGTTCCAAAGCCAGTTTGAGCAGGAGCACAAACCTACTGTGGGAGCAGGATTCATCTGAGCACACCACATGCAGGGAGTAGGGAGCCAGGCAGGAGCAGTCCTGTAAGGACACAGCTGGTCCACTTTACCTTGTCCTCTCAATGTATTACATGCAGAATTTACCCCTTTAATTTGGCATTGCCTGGTGCTGGCAAGTCTTCTCTGCTAATATAAGCAATAAAGATACATGGAGAAAGGGAGAGCGAGACAAGAGGGAAGGCATCAGGCCTGAAAAGGATTTGTTCTCTTCTCACTTAAAAATGGTTCAGTCTTTGCTTCGCTTCCACACTGAGGACTGCGAGATACAGAAACCAGATTTTCTTCAGTACACACAAGCATACACCGAGAGGTACCTACGACCATAGCACAGAGCACACAGTAGCACAAGTTTAGAATGACTTAGTTTAAACAAGACAAGCTTTTACTTGGAGAGGGAAATATCAACATTTTCATCTTGAATGTAGTTCTTTGGGTGGGAAAGAAGGGGCTGGCTCAAAATCCAAGACCAGACACTTATCCTAGCTACAGCTAGAGCAGACAGAGGGTATGAGCCCTCTGCTTCCACAGTACAATTCCATACTCCTCCCAACACACCAGGAGTGAAATCTTGATCTTTGAACGTCCCAGCACTGGACCTTCTAACAAAGATCAGCAGGTAAGAGGAGAATTAGGAACCTCAAGAATTAATTTTTGACTTGGACAGTCATTGCTGCTAAGTTCAACTTCTGAACTAATTTTCAAGGCCTATATTCTCCTCCTACATTCCAGCTTCTTCAGGCCGTTTTGTATTTTAAAAAGTGCATTCTTCTCTGATGAGATCTACCTTGGCAAAAAAGCAAACAGAACTTCCTTGAAGGGCTGCAAATGGTAGAAGCCTCTCAGGTCACAAGCAAGGACTCCCCATTTCAGCCTGGCTAAACGAAGGTGAGGACTACCAAGGCTTTCCCAGTCAGTTCACAAGCAATGTCCCAGAGGTTCACCAGCCCACACGAGTGGAATCATCATCATCATCATCATCATCACTCCTCTGCTTGGAAACAGAATACTCTTTTCTTTTCCACAGAGATGGAACCAAAATAAGAATAGTTTCATCAAAGCAAAAGCTAAAGCAAAGCAAAAGCATTTGGTTGGAAGGCAGTGAGCTGGGGAAAACTCCATTTCCTTTTTCCACGCAAGCTGAATACTGCTGGTAGAAGAACAGCAACAGATAACCTGCCTCTCACTTGCTGCTGCATTAAAGGCTTCCTGCATCTTTATCCTCCACATACAATCCCACATTTTAGCAACTGGGGGCCTCCTACCAGGCAGAAAGGCAGGGATCAGCTTCACAGTAAATACATGGATCTTATCACTGTATTACATACAGAGGTACCTATTCCCCTGGCTAACTAAGGGCTCCTGTACCTGCAATCAGTTATCAATTACTTCAAGGTCCAAGGGTAAGTCCCTGGAAACAGCAAATTACAGTGACAGAAGAGCCATAGCCTTTAGTACAACCACAAATGATCTGCAGCACCTTTTGGAATCCACCCAACATGGCGTATGTGTGCATATATAAATTTTGTATATAGACATCATAGTGGTTCATTCTTTTTAATACATATACAAGTACCTATACATATATACATATTTACAATTTACACCAGCCAGTAGATGTATGTGCACTGTACATACACACACAAACGCCGAGCACACACATGCACACACACGAACACACGCTCATCAGAACAGACTCCACAGCCCTGGAAATGAAGTCCTGCCAGAGTCCAAAGAGCAGCACCAAGGGGGGGGGGGGGGGGGGTCTCAATGTACCAGCTTCAAGACTGCTTAGGACAAACACAAGCATTCACATGATTTTGTACACTTGGGAAATAAAGAATGGATGGTGCAAGCTTCAGCCCAGCTACAGAGAACCTTCATGCAAACTCCCCAGCTACACTGCAGCTGTTCCTGCTGTTCCACACTGTGCTCCCTCAGCACAAGGGATCCACCAGTGCTGTTCTGGCTGAACAGATCACATCCTGAGTGATGCTCTACACCCAGGATTGCCATGACAATAAAGCAGTCAAGTTCTGCACTGCTTCCACCTAAGCACAGAGGCATGGCTGGGGTTCAACAAAAAGCACTGACTGGACTGTCCTCTCACTTGTTTTCTAGCAGCCCATGGACAGTGACACTTGGCTTTTCCATTTAATAGTTTAAAGTATCTCCATTCCCTCATCCTTGCTCACCCTGCACTGCCAGGAGCTGCCAGAGCTCCTCTAGGTCTGCAGGGCAGGCAGTGCAGTCCCAAATGAGCCAGCCAGCACTCTTCCCAGCAGCCACAAGAGCCTTCTCCAGCCAGCCCTTTCCCAAAGGCCACTTGGGATTTACCACTGTCCTCCTGCAGACACCCACACTGAGCTCTTGGGCTGAGGACACAAAGGTGCTGCCACAGGTACAGCCCCTCACTGCTCCTGGTTCCAGGGCAGGACTGAGTCATGGGGGAACATGCAGAACATCCAGGGGGTCATGGCAGCTCCCACTTGGTTACACCTGCAACGGGAACATCAGCACCTCTCCTGGGGCATGGGGCTGGAGCACAGCAGGGGCTGGCAAGCACTGTAACATCAGTAATAACTGGGACACCCCCAGCTCCTGCCAGGGAGCTGCCACACACAGCGTCCACACACAGACAGGAGGGGTAACACCTGCTGGAAATGCTGTATTTCTAAATAGTACCTCCAACTGAAGAATGCCCCCTCTCCTGTGGCAGGGCGCCCCACATGACAGTGAGAGGTGGGGGCTGACTTTCAGGGTGTGCAGTTTGTTCACCTATTGACCACTTGCCCAATCAGGTCCTTGGCCAGCAGTAAACAGTTCATACAGAAAACTGCTGCATCAAACTTATAGGGAGCATGAAGTATCTTTAAAAATTCACTTCAAAGCACTGCTCCAAATGCAACTTAATTGTCCACAGTTTTGTCTCCTCACTTGCCCAAGACTGAAAAAATATATTTGTTATGAAGGAATCTGTTATTGCTATTGTTGGTTTGCACTGTGTGGTTCCATCTTTACCGTTTCAAATCCAAACTCTTTGGGGATAAAATATTGGTATTTTTCTGTTGATTTTTTTTCTTTCCAATTTCTTAAAATTGTATAAAAATAAAGGATTTCCACAAATGTGGGCTAAAGGTAACCAATAATATTTCTATGCTTAGGATCAGCTGTTGGAAATGTGGTTGACAGCCACAAGACCAGAAATAAACCTCTAGTGATTCTTTAGTTTAACATTTAAAAGACATGAAAACTTCTGCTTATAAAATTGACCCCATACAGAATGGAACAGCTCAACTAACAGCTGTTAATTATTACTTTTTAAAATAATGGTCCTAAATTTAAAAATAAAATCAAGTACTTCCTTTTATGATTTTCACATTATAAAACTGCACCATTCAAAATCTGTGGCCAGGGAATCCCCTTTGCAGTAAGACAGTTTCTTTTAATAGTCATCGAGTGTGTTTTCCAGGAAAACATTCCTAACATCCAGTATGGAAGCCAGCTCCAAAATGTGCTTTTGGAGGTGAGGGTTCTCCACCGTTTCATCTCTTGGCAGCTGAGGATAAGATTCAGGATAATTTCGAGTCTCCTGCTAGATGACAGTGAAAACAAAGACAATCAGACACTCATTTCTTTCACATCCTCTTGGAAGAAGACTGCAAATGGCTAATTTCACCCTAATCTATTCAGTGTGGCACAGAGACAATATTCTAGAAATTTCAGTTTTCTCTTTCCATTGACTCAGAGATGGTCACAGTGGCAATACAAATGCCTGTTCATCTCAGATAATTATTGGTATGTTCACTGAGGCGCTGCAGAAAAAATAGAAAGCCACTAAAAGAGACAAAAAAAATATTCACCTGTACTTACCTACTAGGCTGGAGTTCATTTCTTGAAATTACAGACATGTAAGCATCTCCAGTGGGAGATTCATCTCATCCTAAAACAAATATCTAAGACACTGGGGGCAAATCTTTCCCCACTAACACAGACCTACTTCTTTTTCCTGGTACCAGAGCAGCCCAGGGAGCTGACTTAGGCTTGGAGAGCTGCTGGATGTCTGCAGCTCCACAACTGAAGGCTGCACTTTTCAATGCTCCAGTCCCACTTTTCCCTTCAGTATTTAAAATGGAGCAGGCAGTTTATATGCCAACCCTCACATAAAATGGTGTAGATCCAGAGCAGACTCCTCTGTTGGCACAGATTTAGCCAACAGGGAGGCAAAATACCATCTTCCTATTCAGTGTATTCATTTACACTTCAAAGGCCTTTCCAAACCCATTCACATGAACATGATCCAGGAATAAGGACAGTTCTGGAGCTCCCACAAAGGCACAGACATCCCTGCATACCCGGAAAATTTTGTGCATCCTCATAGTAGCCGAACAGAAGATAAATCTTGTGAGAAGCAAGCGAAGAAATTCATCCCCAAAAAACTGAAGAAAGGACTGATCTGTACAGAAGGCAAAGAAAGCTCAGTTTAGAAAGGTTCAAAGTCCCCCAAAAGGCTCAGCTAGGCCTGGCCAGGCCGTACCTATGGAGCGGGAGTGGGTGAGCAGCTGGGCAATGTCCCGGTTGATTTTTCGGAGGTAATCCTGACACTTCTCCCACAACCCTCGACGCATGCTTGATAATCCAGAGACAAACAGGAATGCCATTAACGGATTGTTCAGAAAGAGTGTGAAGAGGCTACCCCGCTGAGACTGATCTAAAAGGAAAAGTAAATCAATAGACAAAGGGATACATTTGGCACATGAAACAGAAATGTGTCCTTGCCACACAGGGAAGTCGCTCACCCGCTAAATTCTGTCTCATAGAGCTACTCCTGTGTGTTAGCTACACCTCCTCTGCTGCAGACCTGATCAGTGTCTGCCAAGAAAGGCGTGCTGGAGATGTGCATTAACACCAAGACACCTTAACTGACTCTGCTCCCTCCCTGGGAGCAATAAAACTGCCCAGAGTTGTAATAAGCACCATCACCCCACACTGGGCTGCCACCTCCTCGGTCTCTGTGTACCAGAGCCTTTGCTCCCAGCTCTTGCTGGAGCCATCTGTGGAAATGTCATCAGCGTTGGAACAAATTATCTATCAGATACAACAGCTAAACCATCATACATTTCAGGGACTGGTAACCTGATTTAGGGTTACACAGTAGTAAAAAGCTGTCATTTCCTAAGGAATCTAAGTTCTGTTTGGGATACATACAGGATGCAACTGCAGCTTGTTGGGAAATGCAATACTGCACATACCTTGTAATGCTTTTGGATATGCTGTTGGAGAAAGCAAGCACACCAATGGTTGTCCAAATAAGTTTGTGAAATTCTGTAACAGATAAGAATGTTGAAGTATTGATGGTCACTTTGCTTGCCTTGAATATTCAGCAAGTCAAGGGTACAAATCATATTAATGACAGAATGCCACTAATGCCCCTCACACAGCTCAGCATTGGCAATGAGCCTGACAAGTTCACTTACTCAGAGATCACAGCACAGAAGGGATATAACCAATTACATTTTAAAGGAATTACAATTCTCTCATTTCATTGCTACTGATGGCAGCCACTAATTTCATGGAAATACGGCTTTCAGTAGTAACACATTACTTGAAAATTAAAAAAAAAAAAATCACATTCTGCAGTGAAATTGAAAACAATTGTGTTTAGCATCTTCCCTCAACACCAACTGAACTGCCCAGTCAAAACCATTTCTCTCCATTTTTCTTTCTAGCAGGAGGAGCTATGTCTGATGAAACAGGAGGGCCCAGAGAAAAGATTTAAAGTTTCCTTTAAAGCAAGTATGTCACAACCTTAACATCTGCTGTACTGAATCCTCATTTTACAACACTCATTTCTTGCCCCTTTCACAGCACCTTAAATGTTGCCAAAATGTCCAATTGGACAAGAATTTCTCCAGAACTGAAACACCACCATTGTCCACTTTCACCAATATTTACCTGGTAACAGTCCTACTGTGTATCTGTCTGGTGGTAAACAATTATCACAAAGGGAAAAAAGCCAAAAATCATGCACAGAACCTCGTTAGCTCTCACCACAACAGCTTTCTTAAAACTGAAGGCTTGCAAAGCTATAGAAAATGTGATTGTGTGCATCCTTTCAGAGCACAGACTCAAACCCTGCCTCCAGAGGAACTGACACACATCTGCAGGTTAGATTCTTAAAACTGCAGTTTACAGGTGTAAGACATACACCACCACAAGTATTTGCTTGTACAGAATCCTTGAACATTTTAAAATTCCTTTTGGCCTCTGCATAATTCAACTGAACTTTCTTTTTCAGGCAGTATATTTCAGTTGCCTTAGTTTTACAGAATTAATTTTATCTAAATCTGCTAAATACTAGAGACAGAAGTCTAGTCTAATCAAAATAAAACATTTCCCATCTCTGTCAGAGTGCTGAGTAGTAATAAAAACCCTTGTAGTTCATTAGGAGCCCAGGGAAGACTGATAATGCTACATACTAAGGTTTGGTCTCTAAGGAAGAAAGAAAAACAACTCCCTTGCAGACAGTAACAAAAGGCCAGGCCAGGAACTGGTGAAAGAAACATTTCAAACTTCAGGAGCCACCACAGACACTGCTGGTATGAATTGTACACACACTGGCAAGGTTTGACCTTCTCCAGTAACTCATATGCTCAGTGCCATGAGCAGACTGACATGTTTAATTAATGCCATCATGTGTCACTCAGTCACAGACCAAAGCAGCCACAGCACCAGTGGGAACAGCCCTGCAGTCCAACAGCCAGGAGCACCCCTGGGGCACCTGTGGGTCTCAGGCACAGGCTGAGAGCACTCTGCACTCTGTCCCAGCACAGGTTAAGCCAGGAAAAGCTGCCCTGCAATCCAGATGTTGACAGAAGGTCTGGATATGGAATGGCCTACCCTTCAGTGCATGGACAACTCCAAAAAGGATAAACCCTGTTTTGTTTCAAAATTGGTCTAATTTCTAACATTAGTCTAATTAGTCTAACATTGGTCTAATATCTAACATTCCATTTTCAAAATTGACTCCTTTTTCACTCCAGTGTTAGTGTTTTCCAACAGAAGTACTGCTGATTTTTACAAGGCATGTCATGTACATCTCCTTCCAAGAAAGAACTGCCTATCATCTCCAAAAGAAGTCACTTCATTTAAGCTTTGCTAAGCTAAGTATTTATACCACATCACTGACAAAGGCCTTGCATTCTCACTGGCTGGAGGTTTTGGTTTGGTTTGGTTTGAAGTCTTTGCATTCTACCATGATCCTAGACAACCACAGCTACAGGAAGATATTGATTTAAAAATATTATTTCATCCACATACGCAGTGGTAACCTTCAAGAACACACAGACAGCTATATTTAAATGGAAGTGTTAGAAAAAAATTCACGGCTTTCAGTAGATATGCTCGATTTGCAGTTATCTTCCACTTTCAGCTAAATATACAGGGAAGGAAGCTGTTCAAGTGCTGCTGATTTGACAAACTGGCAAGTCACTTCCTGGCAGGACTTACTTTCAGTCATCACCATTTAAGTCCTCCAGAGAGAGGGAGAGGATGGGGATGCGTGCAGGAGAGCAGGAACGGGCTGCAGAAAAAGATGTGTGAGCAGTTGCTGTTCCTGCTGGTACTGCTGGCAGTGACATTTAAATGTCAGGATAGCTCCTGTCCTACCAGGAAGGATCAGAGCAGCCACATGGAAAAGTCAGTATTGACTTCAATTCCTCACAGGGTTGCACAGAACCTCTTTGTTCATGCCAGCACTTGAGCCCCCAGACAGCTCCTAGCCTCCCAGGGACAGTCACAGCTCTGTCAGGGCGCTCTGGGGACAAGGACCCCAGCACAACCACAAGCAGGAGTGTACAAGGGCTGGAAACACTGACCTTGAGAGCTCTGCCAGGAAAACCACCAGTGGAAAACAAAACAAGACACCTAAACCAGTCCCCTCACATGTCTGCCTATGTTCAGTGGCAAGACATGGGGAATGTGAATGTCATTTCTGAAATGCTGATCATATTTCTTTTTAGGTTCCTCATAGTTGTGCCCACACTGTTCTGATCTGGGTCAGTGCTTCTAGCAGCCACTTCTATAATCCTGTCCTGAAATACTTCCAAAGCTCACATTTCTGTGCTCCTTCCACACAGGCAGAGCTGGATGCTCTCCACCAGCTGTGCTGAACAGACTGATGGGTTTTACACCCCTGCCAGCTCACTGCAGAACAAGGAAAAGAAACACAGTGGAGGTTACAGAGTTGCTTACTGTTTGCCCACAAAATCTAAAGAAAACTTAATTATTAAATTTAAATGTATTACAAAAAGCAAATTCTACTGTAAACACTTGACATTATTCTCACAAGACCTACAAATCTACATGTGGAAATCCATTGTCCCTAACAGGTCCTTTGCTCTAAGCTTTACACGACACCCCAGTCTGTCCAGAACTGGAATCTCCTTGCTCCCTTACAGAGCTGATCCACCTAACATCTTTTAACAATTCCTTTAGAGAGGAAGGTGGCACCAAAACCAAACCAAAAACCAAACACAAGCCATACCTTTTTCCCCTGAAAGAAAACCAGTCCCCCTGATGTTACACCAGAATGAATGTGAGGAAAGAGCGTAAGGAAATAAATCCCTTCCAAATGCTCACTTTCTCAGAAAGACAAGTAAATAATTCCAGCTGTGTTTCCCTCCATTTAAATGGGGAAGGAAATTGAAGAAAAGGCAGATTCGCTCTGAAACCAGTGCAGTGAACTTAAACAAAGTGGTGTTTAAAAAGCCCTCTGAGATACATCACACTACAACAAACCAAAGACCCAACAGAGAGGGCAGATCATTATCTGTCTGTCAGGCAGGAGTTCCCTGGCTCAATACAGAACTATCCTGAAACACACTGACCACTGATTTAGTACCTCTCCTTGGCCAACACATGCCTTCAAAACAACCAGCACAGCCTGTGGACACTGAACAAGGCACAAGTTCCTCTGGCCACTAGACGTCCCTGTTCCTCCTCCGAAACGCAGCTGTGGATGTTCCCTTCCCTCACTGCACATAATGGAGCTATAAAAAGGAACACAGAAGAAGTGGCACTTTCCCCAGATATAGCACATTCTTATTACCCCATTCATGAATGAAATACATGTGTAATGCTCTCCAGATTCAACTGGCCACCACGAGTGCAATGCCTGCTTCTGTATTACCCGAACTGCGGAATCCCAGAGGTGATTTGGCATGGAGCAATTCTACTGCAAATCCAGAGCACCCTAGGAAGGAGGCTCACTGTCCAAACAAACACCACTCTACAGTGACACTGGATGCTAATTTGAGGCTTGTTACTTCCTTGGTTCAGACACTTTTCAGACAGAGACACCCCGTGTTTTATAAGATCAGGCTCAATGCTTTGATTCCTTTCTGTTGCTTAAAAGCAACTGAATGTTGGATGACTGGAAAAAAGAAAAGCACATTAGTTATCTCCCTCCCCCATGCACACACACCGAGATTTGTCTTTGGTATAAAACAAAAGTAAACCTCCCACCAGAGACCTTGGAAATCTTGAACCTTTTTCCCTCCAGGAGGATTTATTACTTTCCAATGAGCGGCTGTTCATGTGCTTCTCCTTCTTGTTCCTATTCATAGGGTCAGATCCTGACTAGCATGCACAACCTCAAAAGAAAAGAAAGACTGAATACAAACTGTTTAAAAAAATAGCCTGTTAGAAGTGTAAGCTAACTAGGGGTTGGCACTGTATCCTACCACACGAGGAACTGCCTCCAAGGGCCTTACCTTGTAGGCGACGCTGTTGGAAGAATCCACGATGATGAACAGGGGCTTTCTGGTGAAAGGGTAGAGATCTCCAGGGTGAAGGCTGCAAAGGGAAAGGGACACCTCAGAGCACCACAACTGCTGCACAGCTCTGACACTGCAAAAGTGTCTCAGCCACGCAGCTGCCCACAGCCAGATAAAAAGCAGACAGATTTCCCATGCCCCAGTCCCCAGATTCATCCTCAGACAGCAACTGCACTATTCTCTATATTTGTCTATAATATGGGCTGTGGGACTTCTTACTAGTTCAGGAGATGTTTAACTTCTTGAGAAGTCATCCACCACTGATCTGAAGTTTGCCAGTAATTAAGAACTGATATTAATTACGTAAATAAGGCTGAAGTACTTAAATAATCATTTAAAGCTGCACATTCATCTCTAAGTGCTCAAGCCAATCCCCATTGTGATGTCCTGCACCGAGGAGCTTGAACTCCAGAGGCGTTGATGCATTTTTCTCTACTGAGGACCAACTCCTGTGAATGTGCAGCAGTGCACCAGGACACTGACCAGTGCATCTCCTTGTAGGACTGGTTGCGCTTGTGGATGGCGTCCCCGTTGATGATGTCCCTGTTGCTGTTGGTCAGCACACCCCCAAAATCGTAGGGACCTTCACGAGGGAAAAGGAAGCTAAAATCAGCAGGGGCAACTCATCCCTGTTAGACATTTAGTGGTTACATGGAAGGGAGAAAGCAACAACAAATCCCAGGAAACTAAGGGAATCTAAACTATTGCAGTTGTAAGGAGGGGAGTGAGGAATGTGGAGACTTCACTAACTGCATATTCCTTTTTATGCTTTTCTAGAAATTTCAGCATTATCAAACAGAAGCAGGGAATGCAACTTCATAACTTCTAATTTAATTATTCACTATTTACTCATAAACATTAATGCAAATGATCCAAATATTGGTTCTTGTTACACCATAGAGAAAAAAGATTAAAACCCATTACACATCTGATACAGGAAAATTAATACCTTTGTAAAATTACTGTATGAGTTCGCATATTCCAGATTCAGAATCTGATCAAAAAATAAGGCTGAACGAATCAAAAACACTAGAAATACCACTGTCATTTGCAGTTCTAACACTGCAAATGGGAGGAGAACTCAGAGAATGACAAAGGGACAAAACAGCTTTAACCAGATTTCAAACCTATAGCAAAGGTTTGTATTTCAAGATTTCAGTCAGAATTCATCATTTTCACATGCACACGCACTGGACATGTGTTCCCACTGTAAGCTGTATATTCTGCTAAATCTGCAAAACTGAGCTACCCCCTGAATGTCTGATAGAGTGCAAAGATAAAAGCAATGGCTATAAAAAAATATCAAATCCAAGATACCAAGAAATATTTCTGTCACTGGTATGGGTATGAAATGTCACTAACTTTAATAAAATAAAGTATTAGAGTTTCCTCATTCTGTCATACATTTGCAGACTTGGCTGACCCACATTTGGCCACCAAATGCAATTTTTTTCAGGTTTGGATACAAGACGCCTTTCCATTTAAGGGAAGCTTTGGGGATACAAAATCAGGAACAGAACAAACATTAATTTAGCACTGTTACAAACACCTCACATGGTCTGCCAAACACAGGACTTGCAGGCAATGCACAGTGCAACTTACAGCTGCTCTCCCTTTTAATAAGGCAGAACTGTGTGCAGACCACACCACCTTATTAAAAGAATGCAGTTGTGATGGATTCATTGAGTGAAAGCTGCACTCTGGCTGTGCAGCTCCTCAGGTGACTGAGCCTGGATGCCTCTGCCACAAGGTCTTAAGCTGAAACAACACATGCAGAGAGGGGGACATACCACAGGCTTCAGAGAACACACTTCAGTTAGGACCTATCACCAAGCTGCAGCAAGAAGTGAAATGTTAAAAGCATTTTAAAAAATCACTGCCACCATCCAAAGCTGACAGGGATTTTTTTTTTTTCGTCTTTTAACATTTTGAGAGCTCTATAAATCATGCACTGGGGAGGACAAAGCATGCATCTTATAAAGGAATGCAAGTCTCAAACAGATGAGGTTTTTACAATATTTAGGATGTTAGAAAGTTATTTTGATTTTTTTTTTCTTTAATTATATAAACAGATCTTTGGACCATGTTTACTTCAGCCAACCAAGTTTTCAGCTTTTACATTGCAGCTGCATCCAAATATTCTGCTAGATTGAAAAGAACAGGAGGGTGAGGGGAACTGTCAAAAATCATGAGAAGGGCTTGAATTGTCAGGTTAACGAGCGTGCAAATAGACCAGTCCCTGCAGCTGCTCGAGTCCTTTCACCACCCATGTCCTGGCCACGTGTTCTCCTGGTGCCGGGCATTGGAAAGAACCACAGAGTGCCACTGAGCCATTTTATGAACTTTGTGCTGATGCATCAGCTGAGCCATGTGGTCTTCAAAATTGGGAGGCTTTTAATACTTCAGATGCATCAAAAACTGGATGTGTCCTTTGAAAAGTTCTCAGGTTAACGCACACTAATTAAAACACAAAGATTTAATTATTGTTTGTAGAAAACAAAGGCTATCTTACTAAGTAGACAGGAGAATCGAATTGACTTGTCTTTTAAAAGGAGGTTTGTGACATCTTTCTTGGTCACTTGTCCTGGAACATAAAGAGAATTCAAGCCCTGTTCATGACAGGGAGCATTCCTTTATTGTACCTTCACTATCCGAACGACCTGATGGGAACACGCCCGTGGCAGACAGGTAAATCAGCAACACGCTGTTGGCAGGCAGCTCCTGCAATGCAAACAGGACCAGTGGCAAGGCAAGAAAGGTTTGAGTTCATTTTAATACTCAATCATCACCTTCATAAACACGCTGTCGTTTCAATTGTGCTACTCCTGCTTCTGGCTCCCCTGCACTCTGCTCTTGGTACGTGGATTTGCCCTGCCCCACCACATACTCCCCTTCCAACAGACCCAAAGTGTCACCGGATGAAATGTCTGTAATTATCTGAGATTTTCTCCGCACAAACCTCTAGGCTGATATCAGAGCTCCAAGCAGCACTGAGAAAGCATCTGCTTCCACATAGTTTCTCTCAAGCCCTGTATAGCTACTGAATCTCCAGTCCTGTATCCCACTGGAACTGTAAACAAAACTTCCTCTGTGATTGTTTGGGAGTTGGGGTCTGTGCGCATCTTGGCAGTTTTGGGTTCCATATCTTGGAGAACTTCAGATCTGGACAGATAAAAGAATCTATCTCCTGATGCACTTCCCTGATTTTGGTTTGTGCTTGGCATGCTATGAAATAAAAGAGTACTCTTAAGATTTTTCTATTCTCCAGATTAGTGGAGATCCACATTTCATCCAGTCTCACAAACAGTCCTGGATATTTTTTAATACAAATAAATTCACCGATTTCACAAACCTTAAATGATGCTGCTAAAAATGTATATAGCTGGCTAAAAGTTGGTTTATAAAGTAGGTATTTATGGGGGTTTTCCCGCCTGGCTGGTTTCTCTGTTGACTCCTGTTAAAAGAAAGAAACAAAATAGTACTCAAGAAACCCCAACAACCAGACATTATCAAAGCAGTTTCATAACCCTCTAAATTTCTGTTTATTAGAATGCTCTTCTCCAACACACTACTCACACAAATGGTCTGCCCATTCTGCATTTCCTACTACACAGTAAAGCAAGATGCACAGTATTCAAACCAGAACTTTATATTATCCCTCACTGAAACTTGTGAACTAAATCTTGCTTACTCTCTCAAGTATCACCCAGGAAGAGTGACAAAATACATCTCAATTAAATAAATTAAAAATCTTCATATTTTCTTTTGGCCCCAGATAGAACACTTGATGCTTTCTCTGGAGGGGACATTAACTTTCACATGACTTAGTAATCTGAGAGTCCCATGAGTTTGAGCTACCCTTCACTAATTTCCACTGAAAGTTACTCCACCTTTACTAACCTGCTCTGCACAGTGACAATTACTGAAGGAGTACACTACTTAAAACCAATCAATCAAACAAAAATCCCAGTGAAGATGTGTTGCTGGTTTTGTTACTGAAGTGGAACTTACTTGCATTCCAGGTTTGTTCATTTGTGATGCCAAGTTCATGGGTTCCCTCTCCAGGGCTTGCAGCATTCGGAACATGTCAATTGTTAATTCACTGAACTTGACCTGCAAGAGAGTTAACACAGTTTATTCTGCCAGATGCACATTAAACAGAATTTCTCTGGAATTATCCAGCTAAGAGACTCCACTGCACACCAGAGAGACCATTTTCTCCCAGGGTCATACTCTGTCAGTGTCATCTTTGAATTTCTAAAGAGTTGTGAATGACTTCTAGAAGAGCTCACAGAAGACAAAGTCTATTTGTTACTGATCTACCAGGCCAAGCCACTGCACTGCAGACCCCTGCTTCCAAATTACAGGCTTCTCTGGGACATGTACAAATCAGGTGCTGAAATGGATACGTACTATGAATTCAGACAAAATCTGACAAAGACAGACGAAGTGTACTTTAAATAGAACTCCCTTGCTTACCTGAAAAGAACTCACAGAGAAGTCATGAAATTTGTACAACTTCACTACCATTATAATCTAGAAACAGGACCTAGAATGTCTTTTGAAAACCTCTACCTGTTGCCACTGAAGTTGCAACAAGCTGGAGTGAGTGAAATGAAAGCTTAAGTCAAGCTTTTTCTAGATGTACCTTAGAGGTCTCCCATGCTTGAATGTTGTCACAAATAATTCAGTACATGAAAATCAATCTTATCTACTTAATTTACATGTTGAATACAAACAATAAGAGGTCAGTACCACAGGTCTAATATCTAACATTCCATTTTTAGCTCTCATTTCTGAGAACCCTCTTCCTCTTACCACTGCAACCATCACAATAAAAATATTTCAATGCTCTCCTCTGTTGGAATCTTTGTTGTATGATCAGAAGGGATGTCATAGTGGGGGGAACTCCAAAGATGCAAACCCAGGTGCCCAGAATTTCCTTTACCTGGTTGTTGCAGTTCCCAATAATGAGCGCATCTGCAAGAGCAAGCTGTCCCACTATCATCCCCTGCTCCAGCAACGGAGCTCCCGTCTCAGAAAGCCTGTTAGAGGTGATTACAATGGTGTTGTCATCATTTAAAACCATGACAGGGTCTGCCTAAAAAAAGCAACCAGAATAAATCAAGAATTCAGGAAAGCATACACATTTTCAGTCAGAGAGAAGTCCACAGGTCTCAGCACTTACAATACATTTCACAAATGAGGCAGCTTTTTAAATTACTTTGCCATATGTGTATTTATATATTTGTATGCAGGCTACAGGGTAAAGCCTTCCCACTTGGAAAAGCAAAGTTCTTAGGGACTGCAAGAAATACATGGGACAAGCAGATGAAGGTACAGCAAAGAGAAAAAGCATACTGCTTCCAAAGACATGGACTCTGCTTCAGCTTTGCTACACCTGAGGAGTCAGATATCATCAACAACCTTACAAATTTATGCAGAATAAACTAAATATTCCTACATTCACAATAATTTTAGTTTGCCTATTTTAGCTTGCCTCCCCTTTGTAGAAATGAATGGAAAAGGAGGAGAGTGAATGATAATGCTGTCACCCATTCTGGCAATATTTAGATATTCCTGTGACCAAGTGTCAGTGATTCATGGGACAGGTACACAGTCCCTGCACTGGCACACCTGCTTCCCTCACAGATGTAGTGATACAGGAACACTTCCATCAACAAGACAGAAAACTCTTGACAACTACAGAGGATGGTATTCTCACCTCAATAAATGCTGCCACTTCCTGAAGAACCAGGTTCCATTCCACCTGATCTTCAGTATTGAAACGATGTGTGTAATCTTCAATTTCATCTGACAGCTCCTGATGTAAACAGTTCAGAGACAGACACAGTCAGTCCTAGAACCTAACAGGTAGTCAGTAACCTTCCATTTGGTTAGCTGGGCTGGCCTTTAAGAATAATAAATAAATAAATTCCTTGAGAACATATGCAGCACGCTCCTAACATGCCAGCCCAAACCAGCTCTTTCAGCAGACAGAATACCAATGTTACACTGAGTTCTGGCAATGCAAGTTGTCTTTTACGTAGGTCCAAATGCAAAGAATATCTGGAGTTAAGTGTAATTATCCCACTCACAGCTATGTCACTGGTGATTACCATAAGCTATGGATACCAAAGACTTGCAAGTAACTTTAAATACCTTGAGAAAAGGGATGGTGTGGCTGGTTTAGCTGTGCTAAGCTCAGCCTGCAGTTCAAGGGAGCTGTGACACAGACAGCAATGCAACCTACACAAAGCTGTCAAGCCCAGAACTGCTTGAAGCGGGGCTGTCAGAGGGGCTGGGAAGCATATGCTGTGGGGAGCAGCTTGCTGTTCCTTTTCTGCACTTCCAGGGCACCTCCCTGTCTGGGCTGCAGCTATTAGAATATTTTTACTTGCTGTTCAAACAATGCTACCAAACTATTTGATCTTAAAGAGTCATTATTAAATTTATGAATCACAGAATGTATTCCCTATGTTGGATGTCAGAGAGACTAGAAAAGCAAGGATCAGCAACCTCCTAGCCCTCAGCACCTTTATCCTGATTTTAGCATACCTTTACAAGGTCCTTGACAACATCCATCTTGTTGAGCAGGAGACAAACCACTATAAACCTTGCATAGTAACGCAGCTTCTTAACCACTAATTCAGGCCTAGACACAACAACAAAAACACCACAGCCAAATTGGAGATTAAAATAGAACAGAGGCAGGTAGCAGGGGTAAGGGAGGGGAGGAGTTTAACACCAGAGCAGGGCTGAACACTTGCAGATGAAGAGTTCTGACTGAACTCGTGTGGTGATGAACAGCCACCTGGCTGCTTGCAGGTTTAGTTAAAATTGAGTACAGGGACATAAAAATAATTTAAGAAAGCCACAGCCTCCTTACATAACAGGGACAGAGAGAGTCAGATAGCATGGCTGGCTCTTCAAACCTTGCTGTACTGCAGTATGAGCTGCTTTTCCCCTGAAAGGCCTGATGAGACTCAAAACAAATTCCTGTGCTTCAGCCCAGCCGACCCATCTTCCACCCACAGTATTCCAGCTCCCAGCACTGATACTGCTCAGGATTTAAAATGACAAAACTATGGGGCTAATAGCCTTCTATCTAGGACCAGGTAACAGAATATTCTTCCAGTCACATAGCAAAGCTCTTATTTATCCTGAATTGTTCAGTCACGGCAGAAGGATTAAAAAAAACCTCCTTCAACAACATGGATTTTATCCTAGTTATGCTCCTACAGTTTATAGCTCCCTGCTGCTTCCATACACCTTTTTAGTCTTGATAAAACACGGGCCTCCATTCAGACATACCTGTCTTCTTTGTTGACCTGGGAGTAGTAGGACCTCTGCCTGATAGCAGAGTAGAAGGAGAAAGCCTCGTTGAGATAGCTGGTTTCAGAGGTGCGCAGGCTGCAGGGGAACACGGCCATCAGCTCACTGCCCCAAAGAGAAAGCCTGCCAAATCCCCCCTCCCTGCCCCCTCAGCATCCTGGGCATCCATGGCACAACTCCCTCCTCTAGTGCCATCCCATGAGAGCCAGACTCTCACTCTGGGAAGGCAGATGTCAGAGGCTGGATGTCATTTCAGGTAAGTCAAAGCTGCCCATCTTGCACCCACACGTACAGGTGATGGGGTCACTGAACAGTTTAAAGGAACATTAAGCTCCCAAACTTGTAAGTCACACTACTGCACGACATTCCAATGCAGCACACAGGGAGGACACTTTGGAGGCAGAAGGAAGTCCTTGGGCAGTACCAGTGTGACCTGCAGTGTGGCACCAGGCTCACCAGGGGCCTTTCCCTGCAGCATCCCATGCAGTCCCCAGGGCCCTCAGCCCAATCACTGATTCCTCCTGATTGAGCATCCAGACATTTGCCATGCAGCTGCCACTAACCCTGCATTGCCCACTGAATCCTCTTCTGTGCTTACTTACTAATAATGGTAATAGAGCTGCCCAATCTTGGAAGCAATTTCCCCAATTTGCCACCTCTTCAACCCATACCGATTGTCCAATACTTGTCTATGTTGTGAGAGAGAAAAGAAATATTAAAAGGATTCCCAAATTTCCCAGAATATCCCACCAGACAAGACAAAGAGCCATTGCAAGGCCAAATTGAGCCTTCATTACTGGTACAGCATTGCCAGCAGCAGCCCCTCACACAGCCAACAGCACGCACACCCAACAAGGGCCATTTATCTTGCATAAACTTGCCAGAACCAGACATAAGTGTGTTGCACAAAACACACACAACAAAAGGTCACAACTTCCCAGGAGAACACTCAGACTATGCAGCCAGAGGAAGGTGTGAAGGATCAGAGCCCACACTGCAGCAAGAGACTTCACACCATTCCAGATTCTGCTCTGCAGAATCCATCACCTCCTCAGTATGAAATTAAAGCACCACACACTCAGGTAGAGCAAAAGGGTTTGTTGAAAAAAGTCACACTGAACACTCTGCAACATTTTAATTCAATAGACTGTGAGCACTGCAGGAAGTAGCTGCTCCCTCCCTTCATGCTTGAACAGCACAGTGAAATCTCAATCTTAGCTGGGGCCCTGGGCATTCCAGAGATTACAGCTGCACTTAAACCCACACAACTCATCTGCCCACATTTCCTTACCGGTGCTGTTGTTGGAACTTCCAGAGTTTGGTGTAAACATCAAATGTTCGCCCAAAATAGGATTGCCACTGCTTCTGCCCATACTGAGGTAAATCCCTGCAAGACAGTGACAAAAGCAGAATTAGGAAGCAGAATTCAGTCAGCTCAACATGACAGGAACATGTTTGTGTCAAAGTCAGAACTGCTTTATTCAGGACTCACCTGACATACTTATGAATTCTGCCTGCACCCAGAACTACAAGAACCACGATTGCTAGAGTTTATCAAAACCTGTTGTTACTAGATCTCTCCAAATAGGAAATATTCATGTTGCTACATGCAACAGGTGTTTGAAACCATCTCACAATTTTGCTAAAAGAGAATTTTATGGTTATATGCACAGAAAGATAGATTGGATTCTTAAAATACCATAATGCAGAAAAACCCTACCCAAGAGCAAGGAGCATAACCCAATGGAAATTTAGCTAATTTAGACTGATAATATTTACTGTTACTCATTAAGGAAATAACCTTTTTCAAATGGATATGGCCATGTTTCAGAAGTAGAGCCTATGAATGACATCACAAACAAAACCATTGCCCAGTATCACCAGGTCAGGCCAGCACAGGGATGCTCACAGTTAACATTCACTGGGTTCTGTTACACCATCACATTTGTCACCCTCTAACTCACAGTTACACATGACACAACCTGAGCACTTCTAGCTTTTTCCTGTCAGTCTCCAGTGCTACAAGGTGAGTCAGTCAACCCAGTTCAGTTCTGCTCTCCTACCTCCCCTTGATCTCCATGCTGTGGGAGTATTTCCACCCCACAACTATGATATATTCCTAAGGATTTTGGCTTTAAAGATTTGTGCTCTCAAGCCTCACTCCTCCCATCTCCTGAGAGAAACCAGAATCTTGAAACAAATGCAACAAAGGAGACCAAACCCCTGAGTGCCACTGAGCACATGTTCCCTACACATCTACACCAAAGCTCATTCAAAGGAGGTGCACAACTCTACAAGTGGAAGCAGAATAGCTTTTCCAAGACAGAATCCTCTTTCATTTGATTCAAGATTGATTTCCACAAGGAATGCTCTCTCAAATCACTGTGCTGGTTCACGTACCACCTTCAGCAGACAGAAAAGCAGCACATTCCACTTCCAAGCCTGGAGGGTAGAGACCAAGGGAAGCACCACCTTCAGAAACCTTGCCATGTTCTCTGAAGGAGTCAGAGAAGCAGAGCAATACACATCATTTCAGAGCAGCATTCTGGCCTGTTTCTGCTCACTGTAATTGCTTTTAACAGCACCCGAGGTAGGAAAGGAAATTAATATTCCTCTGCTCGTCAGCCAACTGTACTTCCCACACAGCTTGAAGGGACCTAGCTCAGCTACTACAAGTAAAATGAATCCCTTACCAGCTACACTTCTTACCAACCTGGAAAAGCATTCCAGTACTTAGTGCTGATATTCCAAGAAGATGCCAAGGAATCTGGGCAGGATTTTATCAAATTAAAAAAAAAAAAAAAAAAAGTCCCTTCAAACTCCCAACTGGCTGCTCAAAATCTTGCTATGTATGTTGGTGTAGCAAGGGGTAAACAGGAATGTAAATATGTGCTTCAGGGTACCAACATCTTCATTCAAGTACAGCATGATACAAGCACATGCAAATTTAAAGCATTTTCTGCAAGGAACAATTCACCACCTCCTCTTGTTGTAATAGATGTAAACATTTTAGCTTAACAAAAGAAGCCAAGGCACTGTGCAAACACACACCCAAGATACAGCACAGACTTCGACACAGCAAGAGGTAGCTATAATTTAATTAGCACATCCACAAGATTCAATGTTAAAGTATATAAAAAATAAATAAATACAGAACAACACTAAAATGGGTATTTATTTAAATTATACAAATCAAAATTCACTGGCACTAACTTACAGAATGACTGAATTTACAAGTTGACTTGAAGAGCCCTAACCCAAGAAAACACCCTTCTCTCAAACACTGGTATCTGCACAAACTAAGAAATAAGCAGGTACCTATGAGCTGATGATGCTCACGCATCTATCCCTCATCAGTGAGCTAATCAGCACACTCTCTAAACCTCACCTGTCACCTCCCCACTCCACACCTTCCTCTGCACAAGCCTGAACACCCTCACATAACCCAAGCATGCAGCCAGCTCGAGTCACTGCACTGCGTTAGATGGGACTTGGTGGAAACGAGGAGGTTTAAGAAGCCTCTGGGAGTGCAGTGTCCGTGTGTCTGGCCACTGCTGTGTGTCCACACGGATATTCCTCAGGCAGCCTGCTCGCCTAATTGCAGCTGGCATAGCTGCACAATACCACGGATTCCTCTGCTCCCCAGGGAACGGGAAGGATCTCCATGGAAACAGACAGTAGCACTTGTTCTTTTGATAGTATTCTGACATGGCTGTAATAAAACTTCATTTATGACAATACATTACTGTGGTTTCACCACAGCTTTCTGCAGACAAGAGCTGCCCTTCCTGCCATCCCTCTACTGCTCTGTGCTGAACATCACACGTGCTGCTCCCATGTATTGAGAAATTTTGCCATGAGGAAATGGATGCATAAGCAAAAGTGGGCATTTAGTGCAGGTTTTTTTTTTTTATAGAACATGGGGATGTGCGTTATTGGGTGAGAAAGAGCCTAAAAGAATCCCAAAACCTCAGCTGACTGCAGAGTGGGCTTATAACACAGCTCCTCCCACCAAAGGAGACAGGGAATACATGACCCAGAAGCAATTATGGACTCAACTTGAGAGCTCAAGACCTATGTTATAGCAAGACTTTTTGCTACTTCCAGATCTACAGAAGAACACCAAAGCAGTGAGTAGAGACAAAGGCAGTAGGTTTTCCTGTGGGGTGTGTCCAGCCCAGGCTGCTGGCAGCAGGAGGGCACCTGCTCTGGCTGAACACCACTACAGGAGGGATAAAGGGACAACCAAATGAATCCCAATGAAGAGGGGAGACTGGAGTCTTGATTTAGGACACTACAATAGCCTGCAACAACAAGTGGAAACCATTTCCAACTTCTTGGCTTTTAAAACATTCCAAATTGGATGTGAAGACTCAAACTCTGATGTTCTAGAACTATGGGTTTCTCACACTGGGCACAGAAAACAGCTTCTCTTGCTGCACTAATGTGGCTGGTGGATAAATTTCACAGACAGACCAGAATTTTATCCAATTCTTGTTGTACTCTCTGTCTCCACAAAGACCAGCCCTACTTACGTGCTCATAATTAATTCTCTGTCAGTTCATTTCAGCCATGCTGCCAGCTAACACTGGCTGAAACCCAATTAAAGGTGCTAAGGTGTGTTTGGCCAGTGCCACATGGAAGTTGTCAGGCAGGGACATTAGAGATGTTGAGAACGTCCTAGAGACTCATCAGTATGCCTCAAAGAGGAAGGCTACAATAACTGCAAGTTTAACATTCAAAGCTTTAAATACATTCACAGTTTTGACAGGTGATAAAAAGAGACAATTTCCTTTTATGTTCCTGGGCTTGTAGTAGTTACAGGCTCCTGTTCCCAGAACCTGAGCAGCAGTGGGATAAAAGTGCTGTGGCAGAGAGCCAGGAGGTACCCCCTGAGCCTCCTTTTCTCCATACTGAACCTCCCCAGCTCCCTCTGCTGCTCCTGGTGTTCCAGACCTTTCCTCAGCTTTGTTCCCATCCCTGGACATGCTCCAGCCCCTTAGTGTCTCTCTTGCCATGTGGGGCCCAGAACAGGGTAAGTTGCCTCACCGGTGCCCAGTAAAAAGGGACAATGACGTCCCTAAAACACAGTTGCAGAAAGTATTTTAATTCTTTGAAGCTTAAGGCTTCTTTGTGATATGCTGAACACATTTAAGCACTTTTTAACATTTAAAAGACAATAATACCAGTGACAATACACGATGACAAAATGCTTCCTTACACCCTCCCTCTTCCCAGCCTTCTTCAAGAAAAAAACAAGTAGGAGTGAGGAAAGGGCAGAAGAGTGCCATTGCATCGTACTTGATTAACAGTTTGTTCTAACTTATAGCCCAGGATGGAGACACTATAAAGACAACCCCCCTGGGTTATCCTAACAGGTATGGCCACAGGAGATGCTATCACTGGGAGCACGAGCACAAAGTACACTTTCGAGCAGCAACCTTGGCAGACCATCATATGTTTTCCTCAAATGCTGTATTTGGCATCTGTATTGGGAAGAGAGAAAGGAAATGCTACTGAAACAAAGACGTGGCAGGCTGAGCCCTTGCAATTTTTGGCAGCAGCAACAGCTAAGCAGCTGCCAACACAGCTATAGGCTCAGCTCTCTGTAGCTGAAGTGCCCAGAGGAGGTTTTGGGAAGGAAATCATTGCTCTCCTCTCCCTCCCCCATCACTTCTTTTCTATGAAACGTGGTAAGGGTAAGAAAATAGCATAAAACACAGCAGCAAAGGCCATCATCATCTTCAAAACAGAAGGTGTCAGGCATGAATCAAATGCATTTATTATGCTGGAGGGAAAAGCAAGCAACTGGACTAAGAATTGGGATGCTTGCCAAGACATTTCCAGGTGAACTCCCCAGAGAACAAGCACTAACAGAACAGATACCTGAGAATTATAATGTTGCTTTATCCTGTCATTATGCCCACGGGAGTCATAAGCCTTAGAGGTGAAATGGTGGTCAAGTGTAAGAAGCAACTGTGCCAGGTTACAGTGAGGACAGAGGCAGGTTCCTGTTCTGCAGTGTCACCATCTTCACATAGCAGACCTGGCTGCTTAATCCCATCTCTACTTTTATTTGCCATACTTCATCCAAAGGTATTTTCCATTTTCTTTTCATTTAGCTGAACAAGAAGGTTTCTTTCTGGAAAAGTACCATGGACAATGCTGCGAAACTCCATCTCTCATCTCGAAATCTGATACAAGCATTATCTCCCTCCATGGCCAAAGGAGATACAGAATGGCTGGAGGTTCTCTGCCCCCTCTCTGATCTGAACTGGAGCAGCACTGTGAACATGAACTGTGTTCACTCGTACTCTTCAGTGACTCAGGCCAAAATTTCAAACAAAATCTATCAGAAAGCCAGTGCAATGTGATATACAGTCCTGGAAATTCTCATCTCAAGATCTCAGTCCTTTTGCTTTAGACTTTCTTCCATGGGGAGGGGTCAAACTCAATCATCAATAACTTCTTGTCTCTACTGCCCATTTGCCATTCAGATTGTGGAGCACAAAATGTTTGTTTTGGATTTGGTAATCAACTTCTAAAGCACATGAAAGGATTATCAATGGCAGGGGGCGGAGGAATTAAAAGCATCTTTGCTAACCATCTGTGTTTGAGTAACAGCAAGCTATAAGGGCCCAAACATACAGCATTACTCAGAGACCAGTAAGAGGCTGAACTGCCAACCAGATATGAGCTCAAACCCCTGTTACTTAAGAGACTACAGCAAAGCTTAGAAATAAAGCAGCTTTGGATACATGCTGTTTAACTCAGCATATATTGACATAAAAAGGATATCCATATTACTGTCCAAATGTGTATTCCCCTGCAGATAAACCACTTGGACTTTCCAGCTGTTGTTGCAGCTGCTTAGTAGATAAACATAGATTTTACCTTTCTCCACAGTTCAGATTAAGCACTTGTTTCACCAGACACATACAGGGTATGGTTTCAATGTTTCTGTTCATTGCTTCCTAGGTTTCTTCCCTAAAGAAACTCCTTCTCCTCCTTTCCTCCCACCCAGACCAATCCTCCTCATTCCTTTCTTTTTCCACAGAGACAGTAGTGCTTTGGATTTGCAAGCTGTGGACTGCACACAGTCACACCTAATCCTTAACTGTGGCCTTCAAAGATACCATTTCAGCAATAATCACATCAATTTAATAGAATTTTCAACTTCTAGTTTACTATTAACTGAAACCTCTGCTCCTACAAACATTCTTACATGCATGGTCCAAAAGTACCCATACAGAGGTTCATTGTTCTCTCCTAAACAAACTTACTGGATTTGGGTTTGAAATGTTCACTGACTTCAGCATCACACACTGCAGTGTGTGTTCCAAGGCTTTCCCGAAGGAATACTGTCAAAAATCCACCAACCTTAAGCCATTGAAGAGCTGCTTAGATTTATCCAATAAGTAGCAAAAGTCTGTCACCGTTTTTCTCTCTGCTTGAGGAATATCATCTTCAGCTCCCCCTGATGACATGATTTCTTTTAGGCCAAGCTCAGTCCTATGAAGGAAAAAATAGCCATATTATTCAAAAATCAAGGGCTGCTATGAGCTACTCATCCAGACTGAGATGCATGTTCAGTTCCATGGGGATGTAACACAGAGCAAGCAGTTCTCCACAGGTTACTCTTCTCAAGACTCATTAAAAAAAAAACAGCTGAGAATCAAGGCACGGGACTAATTACTGCACGATGCACTAGTTAACAGAGCAAAATTAACAGTGGTACAATAGTCACAAAATACAATAACTCTGAGGACTGTCTTCACAAACACAAAACTGACAATGAAAGGACTATAGCACAAACAGCACTTGGATTTCACACTTGGACAAAGAAATCCTCTCCAAATTTGACTTCTGCAGAGGTATTTAACCTGCAGCTGTATTTAGAGACCAGCCTCAGCTCTCTTTACATTTCATTTTCTTCTGTAACTGCTGAAAACCGTAGCTCAATAGCTCCCATTGCTAAAACAAGGCAAATTTAGCCAAAACGCTAAAAAATACCCTACCATCCTTCCTCTCTGCATCCTTATGATTGTTTAATTCCATGGCTTGCACTGCCCACAATCATACCTGCAGATCCATTTTTATTCTTCATGTGAGTAAAATGTTATATTGTACAATAATCACCTGAACAAAAAACTAAGATATAATGTAGATAATTGTAGTATTGAGTAAGTAAGAGAATATGAAACTTTACAGAGGCAGAATGGCTTTTAAAAATCTTACTCCACAAACACACAGATAACAAATCATTCTTTTGAGCATACAAAGATGAGCTACAGATTTTGCAGCAGAAGCAACAACCAAACATCTCTGGAAATGGCTGCTAGGGCTTCAGCTCTGCCATGCTCAGGATTTTTGTGCAAGATAAACACACCTATAAGTGGGCACATGCAGAGCTTTTACTTCCAGCAGCTTCTCTACCAGTTCTGGTAAGTGTTTCTGTTCAGCAACAAGTTTCCATTTGTGCAGCAGCTCTGTTTGGATGCTATTTGCACAAATAATTACCTACATGTCCCAGTCCAAGCCAGGAAATGGCAAAGCTCACTCTTTCCAGCCATTGGGAAGCACCCAGAAGCATCTTTTAGTAACTGTCACAAAAAAATCCTTCACAATAACTAAAGAGGCTTCAGAAATGCTTCCTTGAACAAATACTTCATGCCTAACAAATGCAGGAGGAACTGGAAGTTTCCACCCAACTTTTGGGGTAAGTTAGAGGGCCATGCTGCCAACCAAGCACTGTCATGATTTCCTAGTTCAGACAAGATGCAGCCCACATAGACTTATTTTTACACACCCATGTAGCAGCACACCAGAGCACTGGTGCAACGCCACGGGGGCATTGCACGAACCACTTGTTGAAAAGCTTCAGAAAAAGGTAAAAAGTGTCTCTGTATTGTCAGGTAACTGCAATATGGGTGCCAGAGTCCAAAATATACCACCCAGATGTCACAAGCTTCAGTATGAGCCTGGCAAGGACATGAAAACTGTGAAGCACCAGCTTGTGTCTGAAACCTCCAAACACATTTACACAGCACACAACAAACAACACCAAGTACTTAAAGCACCAACATATGAGATCGAAGTGAACAGTGAGACCTCAAAAACAGATGTCAGAAGCAGCCAGGAGGTGATTCAGGAATTTCAGGAAGAGGGACAATACCCCAGGTCCTGTGTGTTCCACAGCGAGGGTGACCTAAATCCTGCAGCGAGCCCGTAGGTTCTGCACTCCACCGTGGCAGTCCAGGCACTCCAGAGCAGCTTCAGATATGTTTGCAGAAATTGAGGAGCTTGCTTAAGTTGCAAAATATGTTTTATACAATCTACATATCAGTCTTTTAATTTAATGGCAGTGAATTTTATTGTACACTGTCCTTAAGTTATACTACTCAACAACCCCAACCACTGCCAACATAACCTGTGTTAGCCCTGGCACAGGCAAGAAAAAAACCTAACTAGGCTTTGGGCTGTTTTTCAAAACCAGGTAGTTCTCACATGCAAGGACTTCACCAGACCCATTGTGAAGAGGCCATTTATGCAATCAGTAAAATATGCACAAGAAAATCCATAGCCTGCCAACGTGAAAGGTACCAGAAGGCAGGAAAAATATGTGAAGCTGGCTCTTCCAGCTGACAGAGAAGGAAAATAAAATTAGTTTTCTCATGCACTGGTTTTGGCTTATCATGCTCTGGAGGGGGTGGTATTTGGTGCTGTACAAAGGAAGAGCCACTATCAGGAGCAGCTCAGGAGAGGAGGAGGTGCTCCTGCACTAAGGACTGTGTTGTAATGCAGCAGCAGCACAGACAGGAGGGAGAATTATTATTAGAACAGCAAGTGGGCACAGAAAAAGGAGGAATATAGCTCCTGACACTGCCCTTTCCTAAGGGACTGCTCAGCTCCAAATGAACAACATAAATAAAAAGCAACCAGGAGCACATCCACAAAGGGGACCTCTCCTTCCCTTCGATACTAGAAGTTATCACATGGATCCATGCTTGTCTGCAGACAGACAGTTCTCCCAGTTTTGACAGCGCAACTATACCAGGAATATCACCTACTTAATTTCTTATTCTCTGTTTGATGATTTTTTTGCTTTCTTTTATAGAAAAGAAACTGTTGGGCTGTTTTGCATGACAATTTTTCTTAAGTAAGACATTTTAAAAATGCTCTCCAGAGTCCGCAGGAGACACTGAAACGCTGGTTTAAAAGACTGTTAGAATAAGTCAGAAAATGGTGGCTTCCAGCAGAACTTATTATTCTCTCAAAGATTTTTGCCAACTCCTCAGGCCACACAAGGCAGAAAACCCATGCAAGCCAAGCCCCACACTTGGTGTGCCAAGTTCTTCCCTACAAGCTCTCAGAACACACAATTCCAGGTTTGCTTAAAGCAATACATTACTGGGTTTTACAACTTCATCCCATTCCAGGAGCCAGGGTAGCAGAGCTTCACAGACATCCCAGAGGATGGCAGGTAAAGCTGGAGCTGAAGGGCAGGGGGAGCAGGGATACGGGACAGGGACAGAGGTTTCATGCTGCTGGCCAGTATTTTTAAAGTCAGATGTCACTTACATCACACACGTCTCCACTTCCCTGTGGTTTGCTGTCTTTTGGCTAAGGTTTTCCAGGCTTAGCTGGAAGGGAAAAAGAGTGCTGAAGTTAATGGTACGTACTCCTCACTGGCCCAGCCCTGGCATTCAGGTCTGCAAAGCAAGGCAAGCTTTGCGAGCCGTGAGGGAACTCTCTGGGTCAGGGAAATCAAGTTGACAATACAAGTCCAGCATGGTTATGTTCAATAAGTGCATTACATCCTCTTAGATTTGCTACATAGCCAGGATCACTGTAGAGCTGCCATTCAGCTGCCTGCTGGAAGGGGAGGGTCAGACCTTCCCACCCAGACAAATAAAACCTCACACACACTGAAGGTGCAGCCATGGTGCAACCAGAGGACACAGTGGACAGGAGGATGCCAGGGGTCTGTAAGCTCATCTATCAGTGAGGACAGGTAGAACCAGGAACAGTTCCCTGAAGCTGCACAGCAGCTGGATGTGGCACATCCTCCTCCCGACACAGCACTTGTACAACCCAACTGCCTTTTTTAAGCCATCACTACTTCTCAGTTATGTAATCTTGACTGGTTTTCAAATGCTTCCCACACCCCACTAAGAGGCACAAGTGGTAACCAAAGACCAAAAGCAAACACATTTTGTTCATCTATCTTCTCGATACAGGATTTTCCCCAAATGAAGATGTTCTTAGAACTGCTCTCTACCAGTGGTGGAAAACACATCCCAGTCTATCAGGATTTAAAAGCTGTCAAACCCTGAGTCAGAGACCAGCTCTCTTTCCACTTTTCATCCTGACACATCTCCCACAGCATCACTGCCAAAAGGGGATGTGACACAAAGCCAGATGCCCAGCTGGTATCTATTTCTTATCTGCAAATTAACAACACAGATAAAACTAAGCTCCTGACCGTTCATACACAAAGCCTGGAACCATCATGCCTCAAAACTCTATCAAAAACCAGCTGATCCTACCTTCATCAAGCAGGATGCCTATCTAGGCTCCCTATTTTCCTGTCCTTTTCTTCTGCAGACTGGCACACTCATGTCTCATGTTTTCTTTCAACGCTATACTGCACGTTTTGGGAAAACCATCTGTGTGTTTCCATGTGATCTGCTCAGAGTGCTAGTCCTGACAGAGCCTCAGACAACACAAAATGCATTAGAAACCAAATTCATTCCTTTTACCAGAATACCTAATTCTCCATCAAGAGCCACAGCCCTGAAGTTCCCAAGACACCACTCAGTTCTGCCCAAGAAACACTGAAATAAATAATTAGCAATCCCCCCAGACAGGCACTGAAAACCTCACAGCCTGCTGGAGTCAGGAATTCAGAGGGAATGGCAACGAGTTATACATCAAACCCTTTCTTTATAAAATATAGATGAGGGGGAAGATTTCTTTATTAGTCCAAGGTTTTTAGTAAAATTTGGAGCCAATCACAGACATTCCTCACCCCAACCACTGTTCACCTCAGGGCACGTCTGCACTGCAGTGGCTGCAGCTCTTGCAGACAAACCCAGCTCCTTTTCCAGCAGGTCACTGGATGCTGCAGGAGGCATCTGGGAGCAGGCTGAGCCCACACCTGAGCTCCTGGCAAGGCTCAGTCCTGGGGGACAGCAATTCCCAGGGCCAGCTCAGGGAACAACCACAGTGTTTGTGTTCCAGCTCTGCTCAGTGCTCTGTGGACATGAACAGGGACTGCACAAGGAAAAGGACATAGCCTGGGCTTTGGGGACACTTCTGTCTGAATGCCACAATGACAAGCAACTTTTACTTAAGAAACAGAAACAAGTAGCTGTTGCATTTAACTGATAATGCTGGTCAAATCATGTTCTCTCTGCCTGAATGCTTGCTTACTTCAAAGATCACTAAAGAGAAATTAATTTAAAGGGTGAAAGCCTGATTTCATATACAAATTACAGTGTGGCTGACAAAATCACCTGCAAATGCAACTAGGTCTAGCAACTACCTCCTATTGGGAATTTTCCAAGAAACTGGTTTTCCTACCGCAGTACACATTTTTACAGCTAACTTACAGCAAAAATACTGCTACCTCTAAAGATTAGGCAAGAGGGAAGTCACTTTAAAAAAATGATAGAAACACCCAAACCCCAGTGAGCCTGTGTATGAACACACCCACACTTCTGGACAGGAGCAGTCAGGGCCAGCAGTCACTCCTGCAGGGACAGGGAACCTGGTCCCACATCGACCTGGACTGATCCTTCCCTTTGCATCCCAACAAACCCACCTCTACCCAGCACAGGGAAAGCTTCCACTGCCCTGGGGCTCCCCATGTTCTGAAGGGCTGGCAGAAGCTTCCTACAACACAACAACTTTCTTTGGTCTGTCCTTCCCTTTAACAGATGCACTAAACACATCACTCTACTCCAGCTTCTTTTGAATTTTGTGAAAATTACTCACTAGATAACCTTCAGGACTCTTCTCCCTAGAGCAACAACAGTTACATCAGACAAGGGACTTAGAAGCCACTTGCAGAAGAAAAAAGAGGAAGCCTGACCGTTCAATTGCATTCCTAAAAAAGGGAAAGGAGCGGGCAGGGGATAAGTAAGAAGGCAAGGTAAACCCAGGCACACACATTCCCCAGCTGCACACTGCTGTGGCCAGGGGAAGTGGCATGGAGCAGGCACTCACAGTTACACAAGAACTGTTATACAAGTCACACAAATTTTATTACTGCAAACTGAAAGTTTACTACTCTCACATGAACACATAACTCCTCCCCAGCACATCAGAAGATGAGAAGATCTGCAAACAGCCTCACAACAAGACCTCAGAGTTAAGGGGAGCTGCGACCTCTGCATTACCTGTGACATCTCTGCAGGAACAGCCTCATGACTTCCTGTAACAACACAGGCAACACCACAAATGAAACTCCATCCTGAGACAAATGAGTCACAAAATACAACATGCAGTGTCAATCCCATTATTTTAACTTCAAGTAAGCGCTTTGTCTGTAGAAGCAGGCTTTTCATGCTTCAGACGTCTTTAAAAATCCTTTTATTGCTTGGAAGCACACCTGTCTGTATCCAGAACTGCAGCTTTGGCATCTTTTCTCTCAGAAAAATGCGGAGGTGCTCATTAACATCACGCCATGGAAACCGTGCAGTCCCTTCCTGCCTCCTACACTGAGATCATGGAAGCCACACCTCACCAGCAGACTCCTCTGAATTCTCTCTGGGAGGACTCACTTTGAACACAGGAGACATGATCTCACCATGGGATGCACGTGGCCTTCAATCGCCTTCAGAACACAAAACTTTTGCTTCTCTTCTTTATGTTTCTGCCACTGACAATTTGTTCCACCTTTGTCTGTTCCGCGCCCTCTATGATCCCCCTTTCACTGCAGTTCATGACCTTTTGTGTCTAGGATGAACAAAGGGCACTGGCTAAAAATGTCATCACAGTTGGGCCTCTGCTCTTCTACTGACTTCACTGGTTTGCTATTAAAAATAGGCTCAAGCTCAAAGTCAAACCAAAGAAGAATTTCTGGGTCATCAGAGTCTAGGAATCTCCAGAAGATGGTGCAGAAACCATGTGGAAGAGGACACAAGTGTTTCTTTTCATCCAAATTGAAATCATTAATCTGTCCTGGTGCCTGCATACCACCTACATGGTACTTAGCAGTCATTTGCTTTGTATGAAAGAGCAAGGAAAAAAAACCCACCAGGCTGGCCCACTCTTGCCAGGGGTGGGAAGGTAGAAGGGAGACTAAAAAACACCATCAGCTGTGGCAGTGAGCTGTGTGTATTTACATTTCACAGGCTGAACTATTTAGTGGTTTATTTACACACAATGTTCTTGGAGCAGCTAAAATACCAGTTGTGTTTTATCTCGATTTTGTGGCAATGCGCGTAAGCCACAGAATCATAGGAAGAGTCTGCAAATGAGAGATGAACCTCCTACATCTGGAAAAGCACACGAGCCACTGTGAGAAGGGAGAGAGGTTTTGGGAGCACAGGCACAACAAGGGCTGAAATGCATTACTTATGACAAGACACGAAAATACAACTCAGGGACTCGAAAAGAAAACGACCCAGTCACAACGCAACAGCTTGTGCTGCAGGGATTGCACATCCCAGGGTAACCCTCAGAGCCGAGGCAACCTACGGCAAGGCACAGCGGCCTCGGGTCCCTGCAGCTGCCCCTCCATGTTAGAGTGAGGAGGGAATTGCAGTCAGCTCCATTTTATGCACATTTGATGGCAAGATGCCAACACAACTGTTGACTGAGCCAAATCTGGGCCCCCTTGAACTAAGCCCTCACCTAAAGCAGGGCGGAAAAGCACATGCCTCTCGCCTTCCCAGCAGCCAAGTTCCTGAAAAGCATCCCAATTACAAGAAAGATTTTTCTTTCTTTCCTCTGACAACAACTGATGCTTTAACTCTCTCATGTACACTCATTTAATTTGAAATGGAACAGCTAACATGAAGCTGCATTGTACAGCAATGGGATGGAGAGGCTCCCTTCCAGCGAGCCAAATGATTTTTCTGGCTGGCCCAAATGGCAGCTGAGGCCAGTGCCCGATCTGGAGGGCAGCTATCATCACACTCTGCAGCCTGCTTCCATCCTCAGCCATAGTGCCAATGGCTGCCTTCCAACTGGAACTGTATTCCGACAAAAGGGAATGCAGGACAAGCTTGGGAAAGCTTTCTGATCCCTTTGGTTCACTTCTTCCCTCCAAACCAGTGCGTGGTGGGAGCTGCCATCACGTTTGGGAATTGCACGGAGAGCACCATCACTCTGGGAATTCACCTTCCTGAGCAGGTACTGCTCCTGAGCTGTGCCTCTGCCTCACAGCAGAGAAATCCCTCTGCTGACTTCTGCTTTAATTATATTTTAAAAACTCAGTTTCTAGTCTGTGTCCCATTATATTATTAGCAATAATTAAAAATACTTCAAACAACAAGTCCTCTCAACCTGCAGTTCCATCCAGGCTTTCTGGCATTGCACACTTCCTTTCCTGACTGACATCCTCAGGGAACCAGACTGATGGTTATTCTTTTCCATCCCTGCTGCAGGGCTGTGCTGCGTTCTCTCAGCATATGTAAGCTGGAAGGTAATATTTGTGTTGGCAACTTCCTTACATACTTTACAGAACCAGACCTCCATTTGACCCTCAGTGCAGCTCCCACACACAGCTTGGTCCACTCCTTTGAACTGTCTCCTCCTGCTGCAACACATGCTCCACACCATACCTCTGTCTCCAGCCTGTTTATACACATCTTGAACAGAGCTTTTGAGCTTCAACAGTGCACCTTAGCTATAAAAGCCAAGCCTGCAGAATGGTCTTATGCAAGAACACCAAACAAAATTACTATAAAATCTGCATTTGCAGGTCCTGGTTGTCCTTCTCCCAAGATTGCTCCAACGAAAGCAATAATTTTTATAAAAAAATGAGAACTGTGTAAAGTTCTGTATAGAAAGACATCAACATCTGGGTTTTTATGGTCAGAATCCAATAGCTGTACTGTGCTTTAGGGGGCTAGTGGGGGTGTCGGGATTTTTTTTTTTAATATATGTTTCATTTCAGCTCTTTAAGCACTAACACCACCTCAGAAGAGACTTTCACACCAGAGATCTTCCTTCCTTACCCAAAGCACACTGAGCAGAATAAAAGATAAGCCAACAAAGTAACGTGTTCAGATAATCCAATGAATTCCCATTATCCATCTGTGCCGCGGCAGATCATCAACAACTCCATTTAACGCCAACAGAGCTAAACCAGAATAAAAGTGATGCAAGAAGAGGGGAGATGAGAGTGGCACACGGCAGTGAGGCAGCTGCAGTGCAAGCAGGGGACTGTGCAGAGCCATCATGTGACAGGAGCAGCAGCCACCAGAGAGCTGCAGCCCCCAGCTCCCACCTCCCCAAATCTGTGCCCTCCTGCAAGGCCACGGACACCACCATCTGATTCCAATGCAGAAACAACTAGGGTTAGAAGCTTCTCGATGTTTTAAATCATTACACTTCATTTTTGTTACTTCCCTCCACGAAATAAAACACGGACGCAGAAATGATTAACAATGAGCTTTGTGTTCCTCCCGCTGGAATGCACGTTCAGCATCTTTATCACTTGTAGATCGACTTTCTCAAAAGAGCACAATGAGCACAGAACGCAGGATCGCTCTTACACGTAGAGCAAAGCCCAACTAGACATTGTTGTGATAAAATATTCCCTGGTTTGTAAGGGACATGGATTGCCAACTGAATTTTGATACTGTATTGTAGCTGCATTTCAAGACAACGATCACATTCTCCTTTGTAGCACAACAAAATATTCCCTCTCTCCCTATAGTTCCTGTGAATGGTTTTTCTATTTCCTGCAGTACAGGACCTGGCCACCACATTCGTGACTGCCTGTATTGCTCTGGCAGCCCAGAATGACTGCTCCTAGTGAAGTGACTCACTCTTTCATTTAACATAAATCGTGGTCCAATTTATCCAAACGTCTTGAATGAGACTGCATTAATCTGAATTGAAAATAAAGCCTCTTTTTTTCTACACACACAACCCCCAGCAGGGCACCAGGCTCCTGAAGTGTTTCCTGAACCATGGGTTCAGGCAGCATGAGGAAACCCCAGGCAGGAACTGCACCTGCAAATCCCACAGCAAGATCCATATCAGGATGATTTTCTATGATTTGCAAAGACTGCTACCAGCACAGCAGTCCCTGTGCCCACGGGAGCAGAGGGAAGCAAACGCATGCTGGGAGACTCACTCACACTTTAGTCTTCATATGGTCCCACAGTGCTGCTCTGCATTAGCTTGGACAAGATGCCATGAATTACAGGTTGCATTTGGATAGCTCGTGCAAAACCTAGATTTTTTTTTTTTTTTTATTAAAGGGTCAATTTTGCAGGTTGGAGGACTAGAAGCGCTTGGCCCAGACACAGCTAAAAAGCGTAGAAGCTTGGAGTCTGGTTATTAAATGACAGACATGCAACTCAGACATTGATGAAAACAGGTCCTATTCTGTGGTGGGAGATTAGATCTAGAGCTAAAAAAACGCAGTCTTGATCTTGAATGTTTTAACAGGTTATGGACATTTTTATAGGACAAGAAATTTGAGGGGATGACACAACATAACAACCATCCAGCTTCTGTCCCCAAGGGCATTAAAAAAAAGGGAAAAAAAAGAAAAAAAAAAAAAAAAGAAAGAAAGAAAGGTGACCAGGGAAGAGCTGCGACAGAAGTTTAAAATCAGAACAAACCCATGATGATTCCATCAAACCGACAGCTTGGACATCCAGCACTGCACAGACTGCTCCCGTGAAATCCTGCCACATTCCATCCCAGCGGGCTCGCTGGCCGATGCCGAACGCCGCTACCTGTCACCAGCGCGCCCAACAGCCACAGCCTCGCCCGACGAGAGCGGGAACGGAGCGCGGGGAACGGACAAGTTAACGAAGACGGGCTCGTTTGGGTAATTATTGCAGCTACGCTGCCAGCCCAGGCCTAAGCGTTAGACGTGTCACATCGTGTTCCTCCTCTCCGCTAGCAGCGAAGACAGCGGCGAGCACGGCCCCGTGCCGCCACCGGGCCTCGGCAGCTCCCGCCCCCGCCGCCCCTCTCCGCGGTACCGGGCACGGACCCGCCGCGCCGCCCGGGGATGCTGCGCGCAGCCCCCGCCCGCACCTGTCGCCTTACCTGGGCTTCCGCTGGGCCCGGAGCTCTACGGGGGCGAGAACCGCGGTGAGGGGCGCGCCGCCGCCGGGCCTGCCCCGAGGCGCCCACAGCCGCCGCTCCCGCCCGCCCCCGCCGCCCCGCCCGTCCGCGTCCGCCCGCGCCGCCGCTCCGCCCCCCGCACCTGGAGGCCGGGCCGGAGCGGGACAGGCGATGCAGGACGGCCCCGTTCACCGTCCGCACCCGCCGGTCCCGACCACGGTGCCGGTCCGGGCGCGGCCGCAGCGCCGCCGAGGTTCGGGGAGCGCGGCTGCCGCCTCGCGCCGGTCCGCGCCGGCCGGCCCCGCCCCCGTGCGTTTCCATTGGCCGAGCGCCCAGGCTAACGGCTAGAAGGCGTTGTGATTGGCAGCACCGGCCGTCAATCAAGAGGCTCCGCCCTTCCCCGCGCTGCCGGTGAGGCGCGGCGGCTGCCTGGATACGGCGGCGGCACCGCGGGGAGCGGGACCGGCACGTCTGTCTGTCCGTCCACCCGTCTGTCCGTCCGTCCCGCGCGGCCGTCTGCGCGCACGGCCCTGTCCCTGCCCCGCGGTGGCCGCTCCCGCCCCGCCCGCCATCACGTCCCCATCACTGTTGGTGTAAGAGTGCCGCACCTCGGCCGGCGCGGGAACACCGGCTACGCTCTGACCGAGCTCCGGTGGCCAAAAGAGGGCGGGAGCAGCAGCCGCAGCTCCGAGCGGCTCCCGCGGGCTGCAGCCCCAGAGCCCGGAGCCGCCCGTGCCTCCCGCCCTCGCTGTCAGCGCCTGGGCCGCGACCACCGTGCATCCCGCGGGGGGCGCGCGGCGCGCAGGCTCCTCCTCTCGCCCAGGGCGCGTTGGTACGGTCCGTCCGCGGCACCGCCCCTGTCCCTGCGCGGCTTCCGTCCTTCCGCCCTGCGCCGCGCGCCGCCCGCCATGGTGAGAGAGCCGGGCCTCGGGTCGGGAATCCGCCGGCATCCCGTGGGAACGGCACCCGGGAATCACCCCCTCCATCTTACCGGGACCGGGAATCCCGGTAGTCCGCCCACATCGCACCGGGCCCTGGGCCCGCATGTTGAGGCTGAGGATGGGCGGGATGCGGGTCCGGGGGTCGGGAGGGGATACTGACGGCCTGTCCGCCACCCGCAGGCCAAGATCAAGGCCCGAGACCTGCGCGGGAAGAAGAAGGAAGAGCTGCTGAAGCAGTTGGAGGATCTGAAGGTGGAGCTGTCGCAGCTGCGCGTGGCCAAAGTGACCGGCGGTGCCGCCTCCAAGCTGTCCAAGATGTGAGTGGGGCCGGGGGCGAAGGGAGCTGGGCAGGAGGCGCCGAGCCCCCGAGTGCGCCGTGTCTGAGAGCTGCTCTCACAGGCGGTGGTTGTTGTGTGCTGTACAAAAAAAAAAAAAACAAACTAAAACACCTGTGTGGCAGGGGAACACATCTCGGTAGGCCTGGGGGTTGGTCCGCGTGTGTCTGCTCAGGGGTGTTGGGCGGAGATAGGCCGGACCCTGCCCTGCCCGTGTTTGCTCTAGTGTGGCACAGTGTAAGGGTCCGAGGCACACACGGCTTCTGTACCCCGGGTTTGATCCATGGAGCTCATCCTGCTCGGTGTCCTGAGCTCCCTCTCTTTCTCACCTGTAGCCGTGTGGTGCGCAAATCCATTGCCAGAGTGTTGACTGTCATCAACCAGACCCAGAAGGAGAACTTGAGGAAGTTCTACAAGGTAAGGACAAACATCTTCCATAAGGGGCCTTTATGCTCTTGCTGTTCCCAGTTGCAAAGTTTGTGGGAAGGATTGCTACTTAAAAGCTTAAAGTTTAACGAAGAGCTATAATTTATGTTCAGTTTAAACTTCTCTGGTCATGGTTTCTTTTTAAATATTAGTGCAAGAATTATGCAAGTTTGGTGTGAATCTGCTTTTGCAGGAGAGTCTTCTGGCAGCATCCCTTCTATGGGGTGGGGTGAACTTGCTGGGAGATACAGTTTGCAGAAATGCAGATACTCTTATTTTAAATTTAATCAACTCGCAGGTGACCAAGAGTCTTTAATTCAGTTAGATTCTGTAATTTTTAGGATATCACTTCCTGGAATTTTAATTAGATTATATTGGGTGAAGAAAGAACTTTTCAAGAGGTGCTGGATAATTGGAGCTTGTAAGATTAGGCATTACTTGAGTCAGAGCTGCTGGAAAAGCTCCAATCCACTCGTGTTTCCCAGCGGAGAGGAGTCTCCTGAACTTCCAGGCTGTAATGATAGTCCTAAGGAAAAGAGGCTCAGTGGTGCTGGTGCTGTGGCAGGAGCTCGGCTCGGAGCAGTTTCTGAACTCAGCTGTGTCTCTGCAAACAGGGCAAGAAGTACAAACCCCTGGATCTGCGGCCCAAGAAGACTCGGGCCATGCGGCGCAGGCTCAACAAGCACGAGGAGAACCTGAAGACCAAGAAGCAGCAGCGAAAGGAACGTTTGTACCCGGCCCGGAAATTCGCCATCAAGGCATAGCCCTGAGCAAGCTGCAGCACCAGGCTGGGGGGCTGGGGATGGCTCATTAAATGGAGTTTGGTTTGGAAGTGTCACTGGTGGTTTCTTTGGTACTGGTGGGTAAAGAGGCCATAAAGGAGTCATCAGCTTAATGGAGGGAAATGGGAGGATTCACAGAAAGTGTTTGAACTGTGGCTGCTAATGAAAATACAGACCTGGCAGTTTATTTTCCGCTGAGGAACAGGTAGTGAGTGGGTACAGATCTGTGAGGCTGGTTCAAATAGACATGTTAGAAGTATTTAACCTGAGATTGATGAAAACTTGAACCTTCTCACAAATGTTGGTAGTCAGTCAGTATTTACCATTATCACAGTTTAAAGTTTAGTCTTGTGCCAGTGTTTAAATGTTAATGGAACTGAGGGATTTTACAGGACTTGATGGAATTTGTCAGCACTTGGTTCAGATCCCTGGGCAGCTCGTAGCTCCAGAGAACCCCCAGGGTAGGGGGGATAGTTTCAGACCAGGTGTTCTCTGTGTAGGTGTGGGTGCTGCTGAGGGCACGGGAGCTCAGGCTGTGGAAAAGGTCTGAGCTCCAAGGGTTGGCACTGCTGGACTCAGGGCATCCGTGGTCTCACAGTTCCACACTTCTTTCTACCTGCAAAGCACAGCATGGGTTAAACGGTTTGTTTTTGTCCCCCATGGAGTTCTGTGGGACTCAGAGATGGAATTGGCCTTTTTTGGTCCTGACTGAGGAAGAGCTCCACAGTGCTGCTGGAGCGTGAGGGCTGCAGCACTCGTGGTTTCAGTTAGTGTAGCCAATGCATTCGAACATAAAAAATTCCCTATCCCTTAGGGAGTTCCTAGATTGGATCCAGATTCTGTTTAGGAAAAATATGTTAATTCTGCTCCCTCAATTAAGGATTTTTAAACCTCAAGCTGGTTGTATCCAGAGAGGCCTAATGGTGTGTGGTGCAGGGATTTTCCCCTACATGGTGGCATTGCGAGGGTGGCTGTGCTGTGATGTCACCCGGGCTGTGCCGTGGCTTTGTTTGGAGCCCGGGGAGGTCGGGGGACGTGTCTGGCAGTGAGAGGGCCCGGGCTGGGGCTGGCACAGCGCTGGGCCAGGCTGCCAGAGCATGCCGTGGGACGGCGAGCTGCGTGTGGGAACCGGCTCCTTGGCTCGCCCCGTGTTCCCAGGAAGGCAGGCAGGGTTACAGAGGGCTGTGTCTCCATGGCTGAGTGTCCCGGTGCCAGCAGAGCTGCTCCAGCTGGAGCATGAGCTGCTTGCCCAGCACAGGCAGCACCCCTATGAGGATCCCAGATCTGCACGCTCCCATCCCAGGAGCCTGATGCCAGAAGGAGACAGGAGAGGGGCTGATCCCCTGTGCTGGGAATGGGGCAGGCTGGGGCAGGTGGCTGCTGCCAGATCGTGCCTGGCTGCGTTTGGTCTTCTCTTTGGAGAGGTGTGTGCCCTGTGCTGCTTCAGCAGCGTGGCTGAGGGGAGGCTGGCAGCTCTGCCAGCATTCCTGACAACACAGCAAAGCAAACACGGTGTGAACTCTGCACTCCAGAGACTGGTGGTAGTGTCAGGGGGTGCTCCAGGTGTCACCTTCCACTCATAGGAGCAGCTGCACTGCCAAGAGAGGATCTGCTGTCTCAAGGATCCCATCAGTACAGATCACTGGTGTGCCAATCAGTAACAAGAGGGTGGGAAACACAAAAATAGGGAAGAACCCCAACTAAGCAGTCACTGGACATCCAGGAGCCATCCCCATGCTGAAGTGGGGAGGTAGTCACTGGAGAGCAGCTCAGGCTTCAGCTTGTGCACAGCCCACAGAAGCCATTTGAGGAGGTGAACATGTTTCTGGCACTGCACTAAGTCCTGGGGCTGAATTACTCCATCCACCCATAGCTGTGTGACAAAACCAACCAGTCTGGCCCTTCCATCAGAGCTGCCCTGTCCTGTTACAGGAGACATCCTGCGAACAAGCAGCCCTTTAAGTGATCAGGACCAACAGAGTGATGAGGACACAGAGGTGAAGTGTTGAGCTCCCTTCAGTGCACAGGTGGAGAACACTCTTGCTCCTGCTGTGAGAGCAAGGCAGAGCTTGTCCTGGCCGGGGTCTCTGGTGGTCTGTGCTGGTTCCCACTTTATCAGCCATCCCCAGAGGGTGCCCATGGTGCCCCAGCTCCCTGACAGAAGCCACTGCTGTCAGAGCTGAGTGAACACTCTCCAGTCTTGCTGGTCCCCAGAGGGAGGGAAGCCAGTGGCAGGAGCCCCCAGCTAAGGGCCACGCACTCCCCAGAGCATCCCAGTGTCTCTGTGGGGACTGCACGGCATGTCCCCTGTGCCCGTGCAGTCTGTGTGGCCCTGTGCCCCTCTGGCTGTCCCCACACGGTGCTGCCTGGCTCTGGGGTGGGTTGCTGGGACCTGGCCGTGCTGCAGCACTGACCCCACACAGCTCCTGACGCTGGGATTAGCACCAGTGTTTGCAGAGCATCAGAACCTCATAGGCTCCAACTGTTTACTTGCTCCTTGGAACTGAAGATGTCCCTCAGCACTGGAGAGGTTTCCTGGGAAAAGACGTCCTTCAACAAATAAATAATTTCCTGGGCGGGGATGAGGACAGAGCAGCAGCTGCTGGCTGGCTGCAGGGCACGGCCCAGGGCTGGTGCTGCTGTGGAGGGAGCCCTGGCCTTGTGCCCTGGAAAACATCCAACAGGACCAGATGTTTGTGGCCAGCACAGCAGGACTGGCCCGGAGTGGATGGTGTCTGTGGGAGCTGGCAGCACCCACTCCTGGATCCCGATTCTGCATCTGGGGCAGGGCCTGGGGGCTGGGGGAGGAGGTGCTGCAGAGGGGGCAGAGGCAGATATGAGCTGGATAATCACAGAGTCCTCTAGTCTTCAAGAGTGAGCCACTGTAAACCAAATATTGCTGAGGAAAGCCTAGGACCCACCTCCCTTGGCTGGTGTTTGCTGTGATGGACACAATGCCCAGGTCTCCTAATGCTCCAGGCAGTGCTCCTGTCACCTTACTCCTTCAGCACAGTCCTTGGCTGCTGCCCTGAGCTCTGCCCTGGTTTCTGCACGGTGGGATGTGTGGGCAGCAGGACACAGAGGGACATCCCAAGTGCTTTGTGGGGCAGGGAGCTTGGGAGTGACCACCTGGGCACGTCCCAGTGCCCAGGGCTGTGCCATGCCCAGCACAGGCATGCTGGAAGTGCTGGCTGCGTGCGAGCAGCGTGTCTGGTGCATCTGGTGACCACAAGCCCCACGCTGTGAGGGCTGGCAGGAAAATGCCACGTCCCACTGGCCTCACGGACGGCCTCGGTCTGCCCAGGGCCCTGAATGCCCGTTTTGTTGGCCAGTCTGGGGGAGGACTTGCCCCCACACTGCCCTGGTCCTGCTGCTCCATGAATACGGGCAGTGTCTGGATGCAGGCGCTGTGCCGGAGGGATCTGCTCCCGCCGTCCTGGGGGCTCCCGGGCAGTGGTGGCCCGGGGCTCCCAGGGCTGGGGGCTGCTGCTGCTGGGCTCCTGGCTCCCAGCCAGCCTGGCTGTGCTTCCACAGGGAGATGGAGAAAGCCCCTGCGCCAGGCTGAGCAGAGCCCTGGGCATGAGAGCCTGCTGCTCCCGGCCGTGCCGTGGGTGCTGCCAGGGAAGGGGTGTTTGCAGGTGCACCCCACCGACCCGAGGGGCTGCCATGGCGAGGCCGGGGTGCTGTGGAGCTGGTGGTGTAAGCCTGGGAAAGATTTCTGTTTCCACTGGTGAGTGAGTCAGCGGCGGCACCGCCAAGGCCCGTGGCTCCCCTCCCTTCCCTCCGGCCACCACCACCGCCCACCACCCGCTGCCCAGCCCTTTCCCACAGCTGCTCGCGGTCATCAGCCTTGGCACCTGTGTCCCCACATCACACCATGTCCCTGCAGCTCCTGGAGACTGACCAGAGGTCCCGGTGGCACCAGTGTTCTCCTACTAAACACGTCCCAGCATGGGCAGCAAATGGGTGGGGGCAGAGCTTGAGGGCTGTGGTGCTGGCACTGAGCCTTCTGCTCCCCAGGGATGATCTGGGGGCTACTGGCATGGCCGGACACCATGTCCCAAGCCGAGCCCTCTGCCAAGCCCCTGGTCCTGGAGCTTGGCTGTGCTCAGACAGCTGAACTGCAAGGGATCCTGGCAGAGGCAGCTTCTGGGGTAGAGCACTGGGCTTTGTGGGTGCAGACTGCAACCATGGGCAAGTTCTGGCCAGAGTGTCACCTGCCCACTGTACCTCCTGCCCATCCAAAGACTGGCCATCTCTGGCTCATGTCAGCCCCGAGACAGCTCAGCACTGGGCCGGCACCGTGGGGAGAGCAGGACGCCAGCCTGAGCAGCGGGGCCAGGAAGGAGGAAAAACCACCACAAACAAACCAGCCCAGCCAGTAACTGAGAAGGAGGCAGGGGGGATCAGGGCTCGCTGCCCAGCTGCACCGAGGACAGGAGGAGATTTTGGGAGCAAGGTCTGTGGCACCAGAGCCACCTGCCTAGATGGCCTCAGCTGCCCTTCCCCAGGCGCCACATCGCTGTCACAGGGGCTTCGAGCACCACAGCCCCCCAACATCCCTGTCTCAAGCTTCATTTGCTGCTTGCTGCTGAACTGGGAGATTTTAATCTTTTAATCACGTTATGAGCCGAGGTGGTGCCGGCCACGCACAGGAGGAATGTCTGGAAGTCAGCAGCCCCTGTCGCAGCGGGAGCCCATCCTGCCCCCACCCACATGTCCCCGCTGTGTGCTGCTCAGGGACCCCTGTCCTCCCCAGCCTGGCTTGTTCTGCGACTGGAACTGGGACCAGGGGCAGAATGTGGGACCAGAGACCAGGACCAGCCATCGGGGACCCGTGCCAGAACAAGGATCAGCTCACAAAGGGCTGCTGGGACTGAAACTCCATACCACAGCCCAAAGGAACCAACACAACGTAGTGCTCTGACCATGTGGGTTTCATTCCTCCCTTCCCATGTTTTCTGACCGAGGGGAGCAGAGGGGTGTCCACAGCCCAGCCCAGCACGGAGCCACGGCAGCCCCTGCGGAAGAACAACAAAGCCCTGGAATTAGAGATGTGTTGGGAGTTTACTTTACCACAAAAAAATGTCAGAAATCCGTATTGTTTGTACAGGGATTTGCTGGGGATCGCTAGATAAAAGCCTGGCAGGGACCCAGTCGGGGGGAAAAGTCGGCCGGCTCCTTTCTGGTGGCGAGGACCCACGGCCAAGAGAGGGGAGCAGTGCACGGCCGGGGGGACTCAGGGCAAGAGCAGGGCAGGGGCCGGTGCTGCCGTGAGCCAGAGGAGAACCTTGGAGCAGCGTGGGGCCAGGAGAAGGGATGCCAAGCTGCCCCACGCCTGGCACCGGCTTCAGGTCTTCGCAGTGGAAAGGAAACCTTTCCGCATCCAGGGACACGAGGTGCCCGTGGCCACCAGCGGGTGCGGTGCGGGGCCCGGCGGGGCCGAGGGGACGCTGCCCGCACATCCCCGCACAGGAACGGGAGGGCGCTGGGAGCGGGGGCCGTTCTTCCCCGGGGCCCCCCCGGCAGCTCCGCGCTTGCCAAGTCCTGCAGCAGCGCCAGGGCAGCTGCTCCCCGTGCCCACGCTCAGCTGCTCCGCGCTCGGCTCTGCGGCTGCAGCTCAGGCTGGACAGTGCCAAAGCTTTTCCCCAGGACGCGGCAGGGGCTGCGGTCCTGGGGCTGCGCCAGGACCCTCCTGCCTCTGCAGTGCCGTGGCACCGTGCTGGTGCTGCTGGGGGAACGCGGGCTGTGGGCAGATGTGCCTGCAAGGTGAGCAACAGCTGTGACGGCAGCCCCCGGGCACTCCTGGCCTGGGAGGATGGCGAGGGACAGGGACAGTGAGGGATGGGGATGGTGAGCACCCACCCTGCCCACTCCTCCCTGACCAGCTTCAGGACAAATGACAACACGCGCAGCCCGCTCTCACATCTGTTATGTTTTAATACTGTTCATGTCTAAAATGACCAAAACCAAGCCAAGCGCTTGCAGTCCCTTGCTCTGCCTCACACTGAGAGTGAGAGGCCCAAGGGCTGCCCTGTCCAGTGCTGGGTGCAGGCAGGTGTGAGGGCAGGTGTGCAGGTGAGTGTGCAGCTAGGTGTGCGGGCAGGACACCCCAGGCAGGCTCCTCCGTGCCTGCTGCCGAAGGGGACTTGCACGGCTCCAGTGAATACATTTAAATAACAAACTCATGATCAGCAGAAGTAAAAGGCATCTTAACCACATTTCCTAAAATAGCGACTGGCACCTGTTCCTGGCTCCTGGCAGTGAGGGGGCCCGCCTGCCCCACGGGGCTGGGTGCAGGCCAGGGCATGGGGCTGTCCCAGCACTGGCACTGCTGGCAGCTGGCAGTGATGGCACGCACGGTCCTGGTGGGCATGTGAGGAGTGTGGCTGGGCTGGGGGCAGTGCAGGAGGTGCTCAGTGAGCTGGTGCAGGGCGGGCAGTGCCAGCAGTGGCAGAGGGACACGGGGCTGGGCTCCCCTCTGTGTCCCTGGGAAGGCCATGCTGGCCCAGCTGCCATGGCCCCAGGGGCCACGTTGTCACAGGGGTGTCTACTGGGGGCTGCTCTCATGTGCTGTCCCTGCCCTACAGTACAGTGGGCACAATGTGGGTAATGGCCATAGCAGATGGGGAAGGTTTTTGGGGGGGAAGGCGGGCTCTTGCCACAGCCCTGGCTGGAGCTGGGGTGCCAGGGCCAGGCTGCGTCAGGATGCCCCAGCCAGGCACAGTGCAGGGTGGGTGCAGGAGTGCAGTGGGACCCGCCCGGGCACTCAGACCACGAAGCGGAGCCTGTACGTCATCTGATGGCCGTTGTCCCAGGCATAGAGCACCTTCTCCTTGGGGTTGTAGTCGACCTGCGTGGTGAAGGAGTAGTGGTTGAGGAAGGGCAGTCGGAGCTCTGCCTCTGTGTCTGTGTGCGTGTCGAAGGCATAGGAAATCTGCCCTTCCTTTTGGCTGTAGGTGTCCACAGCATAGAGGATGCCACAGATGATGAAGCAGTTCCCGTATGTGTTGCGCTTCAGCCCCGTCTTCCAGGTGGTTTCCTTGCGCACCGAGAGATCCACGGGGTCAAGTTGGCTGAGGACGATTACCTCCTGCTGTGAGTAGTCATAGTCCACCGAGGGGTAGATGACCCAAAGCCCGCTCTCATCCACAGCGAAGTCGATGTCCGAGTGGCCCCTCCACTTCCAGGGCGTCGTGTCCTCATACACCACGTCGTGGAGCTGTGCCCAGCCTGCCACGTACCGCTCCTTCAGGTCATACTTGATGATGTTCTTGGTGAAGGCACGGTTGTAGTAGAAGGCCCCTCTGTACACCACGTGCCCGGTGCCAATCCAGTTGTAGGGAAGCTTATAGAGGTTGCTCCAGCGGCCTGTGAGTGCATGGGAGAGATATTGGGACCCTGCACAGCACTGGGGTGCCATGCACGATGACCAAAGCATGCTGGCAGCAGCAGGGGACTTGTGACCCCCTTGGTGCCTTCTGGATGGTCCTCAGCTCCCCTTAGCTGCCCACTGCCCCAGGGCCCTGCACAGCTGGTGTCACAAAGCACTGAGCACCCACTGAGGAGCAGCCAGGACCCCTGTGCCCACTCACCCTGCTTGAAGCTGTCGAGGCTCCTGAACTCCACCAGGCTGTTCCCATAGTAGTAGTTGGTGACGTAGATGCGGTCATCCTTGGCTGCCGGGTCCTTCATCCAGGCTCCCTCGTTGCGCCCGTAGCTGTGGTGCTCCATGGGGGGCTCCACTGATTCAATGGTGCCTTCACACTCCGCCTCCTTTACTGGGTACCGAGGGGGAGGAAGAGGAAGGCTTATCCCTGCCCTGGGCAGCTGATTCCTCCTTCTCTTCCCCCTGGAAGATTACCGCTGGCCTAGCTCGGCCAGGGGCACGGGAGCACTGGGCTGTGTGCCCTCTCCCAGCTCACCCACCTCTGTTTGGGGTTTCGGGGTCCCCGGTGCTGTCAGCCCCCTGCCCCAGGCCAGGGCCGGGGGGGCTGCGGGCAGTGCTGCGGGGTCCCGGGGCCGTGCTGGGCACAGCCGTGGTGCTGGGCACAGTGGTCTCTGTCTGCACAACAGCTTGGGCTGGGATGCCCTCAGCCGAGGGAGGCGGGGGACCTCTCTCCTCCTGCTGCTCTGACACAACTGCCGCTCTCACAGGTCCCTCTGTGGAGGGACAAGCTGGGGGTCAGTGTGTTTGCAGGGGCAGGCCCTGACCCTCCATCCCGGTGGGAGGTGTCCTCCCAGCCCCCCATCCCTTCCCTGCCCCCAGACTCACCACGGCTGCTGGCCGGACCCTCGGCCGCTCCCGCCTGCCCGACCTTGTAGTAGGTGATGCCTCGGACCACAGTCTGCTGGTGTGCCAGGGGCTTGGGTTTGGCCGTGGGCTGGGACCCCGCCCTGGCCTTGCTGTTCTCCTTTTTGGGCTTTTCGGGCTTCAGTGGCTTCTCCTTGGGCGCTCGGGGGCCGGCCCTGTCCCCCAGTGCCTTGCGGGTGCTGGGGTATCGTCCTGCCTCCTTCTCTCGGCCGCCCGTCGTGTCCTGGGGGGCACAGCCTGGTTGGACCCCCTTCCCTCCCATGCCCTTCTCTTCCCTGCCAGGGAGTGGGCACAGGCTCCAGCCCAGGGGTTACCCCAATGCACCCACCACAAGCCTGGGGGAGGGAGCTTGGCCCTGCCTGGCAGCCCTCACTGTGCCTGCACGGGATTCCTGTGCCTTGGGGTACCTGTGCCTTGGGGTACCTGTGCCTTGCTCTCAGGGACTGCAGCCGCATCCTTCTGCAGCAGCTGGTAGCCCAGGTTGGAGATCTCCTTCTTGATGCTGATCATGATGTCAGAGTAGTTCTCGTAGCGTTTCATCTGGTCAGTGAGGTGCTGGACACTCTCCTTCATGAAGTCATTCTCCCTGCTCAGGTTGGTCTTGATGGTCTGAAGGAGAGGACAGGCTGGAGCCCCATTCAGGGAGCTCATGCGTGGTCCTGAGCTGCACAGTGGGGAGCACCATGGGGATGGTGCTGCTGGAGCCAGCTCACCTCCTCCAGGGTGTTCATCTGTGCCACCACCTTGTTGATGTAGGAGTGCACCTTCATCAGGTCCATGCTGTACAGCGTTCCCTCAAGCAGGTCTACCATGGACTGCAGCTGCAGAGGGTGGCAGGGATGGGGCCTGGGGTGAGGGCTAGGGCACAGGGCAGGGGAACAGGGCAGGGGCACAGGGCAGGGGCACGGCTGCACAGAGCAGCAAGTGGGTCCGGCCGCCGGTCCCACCATACCACAGATACCTTGAAGAGCTCAGGGGCCTGTTTCTTCAGCTTCTCCATCTTCCACTCATTCTCACAGGGGTTGAGTGAGGAGGGCGGCGCGGTGCAGGAGCACTTGCAGTCAGCCCCCGAGCTCACTGTCTCCACGGTGTAGAAATCCTCCACGCGCGCACTGCCGTTCCTGACGCGGCTGCAGGCGTCCTTGCTGAGCGGCCGCAGGATGCACTTGCAGCGGCAGTCGGAGCCCTCCGAGGTCATCCGGACCTGATCCGCATCACCCAGAGCCTGCAGGACACGTGTTGAGCCTGGTGTCCCACACGGGTGTCCCTCAGGGCCAACCCCAGCAGACCATCACAGCCAATTCCCTCGCTGCTGCTTGCCCAGAGATCTCCCACTGCCCCTGGGGCTCATGGTTGTGCCCCAAAGAGTGTGAGGCATTCTCTAGTCCAGAGCATCCTGTCCCACCACTCTGCACCCAGGCTGACAGGGATGATGCCCAGGGAGCTGCTCATCCCTGCAGGCACCAGTGTTTTGTGGCCCGGGTGCTTCAGTGTCATTTCCACGGCTGTTTCCCAGCCTCCAGCAAGACCTCCATGAGCAGGGATGGTGGCAAGAAGACCCAGCAGTGCCTCTGTGCCCCCACGGCACAGCTCCAAGCCCACACAGGGCCCGTTGTTTGTGGTGACATGCAGCCACCTCGGGGTGAGCTCGGCCCCTCAGTCTGCTGCGATGGCCTGAGGCACACGCTCAAGGACTCCCTTGTTTCCACACACGGCCCTGATTCACGCTACAGAGCCCAGGGTGCTTTTGGACTGGTTTAGCTCATTTCTCCTGTCGTGTTGAGGGGAGCTGAGTCCCTCTCGCCCCCTGCCACCGGCTGTGCACCCGCAGGGACCTCTGGCATGGCCAGGCCACTCTGGGTGTCCCACGTGTGGGGATGAGCCTGTTCCAAGTACCCGGGAGGGTGGGAGATCAGGGAGAGGCAGTGCGGTGACCCTGGAGGGAGAGGGCTCTGCCCACAGGGACTCTGACTCATCCTGGGAAACAGAACGGTGGCAGAGCTGGGAAACAAGCTGAGCTCTGGCTCCCGGTTCCCCCCGGAACACAGCGAAGCATAGAGCGGCGTGGGAAAGGGCAGAGGCCCACGGGGCCCATGGACACGGGGTCCACGTCCTGCCTGCAGGCAGCACCCATGGCCACACAGGGACCCTCCTTCCTTCCAGCAGGGTTCCTGCGCTCTGGCACCGGGGCAGGGGCTCCCCCTGAACTGGGCACGGACCCCCAGCTCCCCCCAGCCCACACGGGCCGGGGGCTTCCTCCCCTTTTGGAAGGGCTGCAAAACTTCACGCATTTTGCATTTCAAAAAACCCTTTTTCGTTCAAAGGGAAACTAGGTCCTGCTGGCTGAAGAGAAACACCAGGAAGCCAAAGGGCTGTAAATTGAGCATTATCTAATCAAGCTCTCAGCAGGGAGCGGGGCAGGGACCCCCTCCTCAAACACCACCTCGCCAGGCTCGCATGTCCCTGGGTACCCTGACCTCCCCCATGGCCAGGCCAGCACTTGTGCAAACAGGGAGGACGATTCACAGCCTGGCCCCTCTGCACACAGCCAGCAGCAGCCAGAGCTGCTGTCCTGGCCATGAACAGTGTCCGTCTGTCTGTCCGCACGGAGCTTCTGGTGTGCACACAGCCCTGTGGGAATCCCATGCTGTGAGATCTTGCTGTGCCCCTTTGGAGGCCCACTTCAGTTCCAAGCTGGGGTCCCCCGTTCCTGCCAGCACCTCGAGAACCAGGCACCGCTGAAGGTGCCACTGCTGCAGCACAGCCCGACCCCGGCACGTGCTGTGACCCCACCTGCTCCCAGCACCTTCTGCAGGACAGGGCTCGTTCCTGAGGGAGCAGGTGACTGGGCTGTGCATCCCCTCCCGGCCCTGGCATGCTGTGGTGGGAGGCACATGTGGGGGCCCGCATGTCCCACTGAGGTTGGGCTGAACAGGCGGGTGCCCAGAGCAGCGAACGCTGTGGAGCAGCCACAACAGCAGTGACACTGCACAGTGTGGAGGTGTCTGGAGCACAGAACCTCTCCTACGGGATGAAGGGCCAGCCGCTCCCCAGAGACCAGCCCAGCTCCAGCCACATCCATCCTGCGTGGGCAAAGGCGCTGTGGGTGTCTCTGCACTGTGCCCCCCAGTGCATCTCTCCACCTTCACGGGGGACCGTAATACTAAACTTCGCTCTGCTGTTTGCCAGCTTCCCTAAACAGGAACTACGTGTTCTATTTATAAAGAAAAGTCCATAAGCAAGGAAGTATTAAAAAACAGGCTCCCACGTGGGAATACTCCGCGAGGGTCGCCCAGGGCGGTACATGGGCTGGGTGTCCTCTGTCAGCCTGGCCGGGCTGTACCCAACTGTACAGGGGACAGCCAGAGCAGGGCACGCACAGACCCTCTCCCCAACAGCGCACAGCTGGCTGGGGACCTGGTGCAGAAGGTGGCCCATGCTGCTCTGCTCTCTCCAAGTGGGAATCTGTGAGCTCCCCAAGAATCCTGCGTGGGAAGCCGATTCTTTCCCTTGGATCCCCGCCACTCGCTGCAGACCCCAGCCCAGGGTGCTGGCAGGTGGCTGCTGCCTCTCCTCCCGAGCCGGTCCCGGCTCCACAGGGGCTGCACACCCCCCCTGCAGAGTGTCCCTGCACTTTGCTGAGGATTTCCTCACTGCGAGTTTTATGAGCTGGGTAATTTTCCCAGTTTCCGGGACCTCTTGCAAGAGCATCCATGTGAGCAAAGAGTTTGTGACATTATTTGGAGAAAGCGGGACCTTTGACAATGACCCTTGGCCAGCTTTTAAGCTGTCCTGTGGCTGCTGCCAGAGGACTCGTCTCAGAGGAAAACACGCTGTGTTGATAAGCTGCTGCACCGCATGCCTCTGGCACAGCTGCTGGGAGGCATGTCCCCATCACGGGAGGGAAACCGTGTCACCCATCTCTTCCTCCTCCTCCCAGGCTTGGCACAAAGTGTCGAACACGTCCTGCAGCTGAGGCAGAACGGTGCTGGTAGGCCTGGGCCGTGGCTGATGGCAGCCAGGCCCCGGGTGCTGGCGCTGCTTGGGCGTCCCGTGTTGGTCACGGGGACACAGCCATGCCAAGCGCTTTTGTGGCACACGCATGCCCACCGATGGGATCTCATCCAACGGCAAGAACCGAGAAAACACCTCTTAGCAGGCAGTACCTGCGGGGAGGGAGGGACGGAGGAGGCGACGGCACCGCGTGGATCACTGAGTGCTGCCAGCATCACCTCTGGCACCCCGCCGGGAACCCAAGCAGCAGGGCATTCCAGGCTTTGGATATCTGTTCCAAGCTAAGTGCTGCCGACAACAGCTGTGTTAGAGTCGTTTTCCACCAAATGTCTTGGAAAATCCCGTCTTTTTAACGTTTGGTGATCCTAGCAGGAGCTGCTCCCACCACCATTCCTCTGGGCTAGGTCCCGGTGTCCCTGCTCCGGCCCCGCTACAGCCACTGACCCCGTGGGAGACGTCTTCCAGCTGGAACGGGGGGCTCCGGGATGCACGGGGGAAGGTGGCTCCCCCGCGCTGCCCGGTTCCGTTCCCGTTCCTCATCCCCGCGGGGGTAGGCTTGTCCGGGCTGTTCTCCCTGGCACGGAGTCGCTCATTGCAGCGCCCATCGCCGCAGCGCCGGGGCTTGGGCACCTTCCAACCGCTCGAACGCGCCCATCGCCCGGGTCACTCCCTGCGCCGAACCCCGCCGCGATGGGAGCACCGGCACCCGAACCCCAGCCCCGCCCGGGACCCCGCGCCCCCGCAGCTCCGTGCGGGCACAGAGCGCTGCGACCGCCGGGGACACCGCAGGGACGGGGCTGCCCCTGCCGAGTCCCTCCGTGATCGCTCCCGGCCGCGATCGCGATCCCGGTCCCGAGCCCGGTCGGCGCCGGTGCCGGTCCGGCCCGTCCTTACCGTGGCGGCGCCGCGCACCGCGGCCAGCGCCGGAAGCAGGAGGAGCGCGGGGAGCAGCAGCGCCCGCATGGCGAGAGCGGCGGTGACCGCCCGCACCGAGCGCCCGCTCCGCCCGGCCCGGCTCGTCCCGTCCCGGCGGCGGGGAGGAGCTGCCCGTCCCGTCCGTCCCGTCCCGCCCCGCCCCGTCCCGGCGGCGGCACCGGCCCCAGCAGCGGCGCGGGGGCGGCGCGTTCCCCCCGGGCGGAGCCGGCCGTGCCCAGCCTCGGCGCTCCCGCAGTGCCGGGGCTGCCCGGTGCCCCGTCCGGGGCTGCCCGGCGCTCCCCGGGCTGGCCGATCCCCTCCTCTGAGCAGGGGGCTGAGCCCGGCCGGACCCTCGCCGGGGCTATGCGGTTTCCCCGTGCTACGGCCCGTGCCCGGTGCCCGGTTTCGCCCCTCTCGCGGTGGCCGTGCCCGGTGCCCGGTTCCCCTCCGGCGGTGCGCGGTGCCGCGGGCAGCGCTCGGGGCTCGGCCGGCGGGTGCCCCCTGCTGCCCCGCCGCTCCCGGTGCACCGGCCCGGGGAAGCCGGGGCGGGCCGGGGCGCGGAGCCCGCGGGGCGGGGCGGGCCGGGGGGCTCGGGGCGGGCCGAGGGCGCGGCCGTCGGGGCCGGGCCGCGGCTCCCCGCGGGCGGCGCTCGGACTACGGCTCCCGTGGTGCCCCGGGGGGGCGGGGCGCGGCCGGCCCGGCCGAGCGCGGCGCGGCCCTGGCTGTCAGCAGCGCCCGAGCGGCCATGGGGCAGCGCGGCCGCCGGGGCCGCTGAGACCGCCGAGCCCCGGCCCGGCCCGGCCCGGCGCGGCCCCGGCGCCGCCATGGAGCTGGAGCCGCCCGCGGAGCTCCCGGAGCCCCGCGCCGCCAGCAAGGGACCGCCCCGCAGCGGTGAGTGCAGCGCGACGGGTCCGGGCGGGCCGGGGGCGCGGGGCGCGGCGGTACCGGCGGCTCCGCCCGCCCGATGCGGGCCCGCAACTTTCCGCGGCCGCGGGGCGCAACAAAGGGCCGCTGCCCCCGGGGCTCGGCGGGTCCCGCAGCGGGTCCCCCCCGGACGGCGCGGCGTTTCCTGCGGATCTCACTTGTTTCGGCAGAAATCGCCTTTTCCCCGTCCAGGCGCGGTGTCCCGCGTGGGCCGGCCCGGTCCGGGCGCTCCGGGCGGGTGACCCGGGGCGGCCCCGCGCGGTCCCGGTACCGCCCGCCGTGTCCCGGCCGTGCCCCGCGGCTGCTCCCGGTGCCCCGCGGGTGTCTTGGCTCGGCCCCTGGGAGCCGGTCCCTGCCCGGGGTTTATGGGCACCATTTGGGACCCTTTTACACTTCCCGTATGCAGATGCCGCATCTGCACTTGAATGTCCCTGCCAATTTTTATGGTTTACCAATTGCATTTTACCATCTTAAGGTACTCGGGTTCTCTACAAAGGGTTTGCTCAGACAAAAGAGGCTTTTTATCAGGCAGCATCCTCGGTTTTCGAGATACTGGCGGTACCAAAAGATAGGCAGTGTGGGAACTGCAGAAATGGGCATTTCTGTAACCGCCCTGATGTGTAAGGTAGAGTTGTCCCTGGAAGCACTTTATTCCTCATCGCTTAATTAGATGTCCGGTTGGATGAAAGACACTTAATGCTCCTAGATACTTTAATAACACTCTTAATACTTTAATACAGCCCTAATACTTTTTGAATTTTCTGATTTGATTCGTCAAGTGTCTGTTGCTTTAGTGTCCCTAAGAGTACAACAATATTCATGCTTTGTCTGCATTTGCTATTTTTCTCACAGATGTGGGATTTTGGGGGAAATCTCCTTTGATTAATCAGATTAGCTTTAAGAGTTTCTTGTGTAGCTGCTTCTTGTGACAGACGTAGCTGTGATTAGGTTTTTGAATGGGTGATGTAACAACCTTTTACTACTTAGCCTTCAAAAATGTGAAATACTGCTGCGGTGTTGAGACATTGCTTGACCTTCAGTCTTTCTAAAGCCTCTGGGGGAGGAGCAGGAAAGATTGGGTTGTTAATTCATGGTTTTATAAACTACCTGCAAATGATAATGGCAAAGGAAGACTCAGAATATTTCGTTTTCTTACGGAAGATTCGTGGTACTTTTGATACCTTGAGGAACAGCATCTTAACTCTTAACCAGTGCAAATTGTACGAGACAGAGGTATAAAAGTCAGATCGTGTTCTTGGTGTTAAAATGTTAATGTTAAAATCATTAATGAACTTAAGCTCTGCACATGGCTTCTGTGTTAACCCAGAGTAAACTGCTGCAAGTTTATTGGTGCCTTCAGTGAGAGAAGCCTCAGGATAACTTTGAAATGCAGGGGCGTAGTTTTATTTCAGCAGTTACGGGCAATTGTAGCCTCATTATTTGAGGGACACTTGACGTTCTTGCAACATAAGATGATGGTTTCCCCTTGCCAATTTGAGTACTTCCTCTTCCATGTAAGAAACATATTTTGTCATTGAGCAAATCAATGGCAAAAAAATAAAAACAGGGGTTTTAAAAAGCATTTAAACTGAGTTTTGCCATTTAAAATCTGTTTTGCTATAGCTTCAGTTGGCATCTTTTTCCTCTGTGAGGGAGACATGATGTCTTTTACATAGTTTTAATTATTTTGTGTTTTAGCTAAAATGGGGACACAGCAGATTATCTAGAATTAAGATAACTTTGTTGTGTACTCTGGTCTTGGAAGACAGATTTATCAGGAAACTACTTGAATTTTGTGTTCTCGTAAAATGATCAGAGTTTCAGATGGGCAGATTACTGATCTGGATAAACTTCATACCAGAGAAAAGAGGAAAGTTGTCAGAGCACAAAGAATGTAAGATTTTCAAAGAAAAATCCCTTTGCCTGCATCCCTTCCCTTTTCCACAGCATTCCCAAACTTTACTGACATTTTTAGTGGTTCTTTATGCTTGGTTGCTTTGCATCTGATGAGATAAGCCTTTGCTTAACAAAGCCTATTTCATTGATATAGTTGGGTCTTAGTTTACTTGCTATAAACATTTCTTTGAAGATTTAGGAAGAAAAACAAATGGAGTTGTCGAATGGCAACTTGCTGAAGTCAAAAGTCTCAGAATAAACAAGAAACTACAGTGTTAATTCAGCTCAGCCTTGGCTTGTTGGATGTGGATGTCTCTTGCTTTTGTAAATAATAAAAGAAGTAATTCATAGGATTCTGAACTCAGTTGTGTGATGGGAAATGAAATATTTGTAATTTAGGATTTGATGGTAAAGATGGAAAAACACCTCTTGGTATAAAGTTGGAATTTGGTATTGATGGCTTCTGTAGATCATTAATCAGGAAAATGGGTTTATGCATGCCTTTTTGTGCTGAGCCCAGGACTAGTGCTGTGTGTTGAGCAGATGCAGTGTGTGATGTGACACTGCAGCAAAAGGATTTTTTTTTCCCCCGCTTTTCTATAAAACAATATAAAGATACTGTGTTATGGAAAATGAGGGAACTTTCCTATCTGGGAGACTAATTCTTGATTGTTGGGAAGCAGTAGCTATCTTTCTGTCCTGCCTCTGGCTAGTCCTTTGTGGTATTTCTTTTCTTGGTGGGGAAAATGTGCCAGTGGTTTATTGAATTACTGTTCAATTCCTACGTGGTAGAGCTTTGAACAGATGCATTTACACCAGCATTCTGTGAGAATGGGAGCACAGTTTATCCTGTTGATAAACTGCCTATTTAAATAAAGCCTTCAGCAGTGTAATCTGGTAATTCTAATTAAGTCATTTACATAGGGAATTGGCCCAGGGTTTCATCAGATGGCTGCTGGGGAGCTGAAATGCATTCTTTCCCTCCAGCTGTATTAAACCAGCCTTTTGATCCTGTCCTTTTTTTAGCCTTTAAGCCAAAGTGGTTATCACTGTGCAGAGTTAATTGAGAAAGGGAAGTTGGGGGACAAGGGGACCCTTCGAGCTTTAGCTTTGGTCTTAATTATTACAGCTCTAATTACATAATTAGAAGACTTCCAGATTTTATGTGTTGATAAAAATGATTCTGTACAGGTTTTGTTAGAAAGAGGAAATACTCCACAGAGAGGCTGGCTTCAGTGAAGTTCTTTATTGGTAAATGATTGCCAGTAACTTATCTGGAAAGCAGTATATGCCTGGAGTATCTGAGTTCTCCCCCAGCACTTCGATAAGGAGGTTTCATTTACCCAGGGTGGACCCCATGTCCTTCAGAGAGCACAAATTACATGTCTAACTTCAATTGCCTAATCATCCCAGCTGTAGGCTTGTAGAGGTGGTGAAATTTAAACTTAGAGAAAAGTCTGGTCAGTGTGAGAGATTAATTTTTTAAAAAATCTATCATAGCTCTCATGCCAGGCTGTCTGCAAACTGCTGTGATGTCCTTGTCTGGAAATATCTCACAGCTGAAACTTGAGGGGAAACCTTCAGCAGTTTTTATGGGAACATAATCTGGGACTGTGACATCCCTCAGACTAAATCCCCAAATTCTTTTGTTGGGTAAAGCCCCCCCCAGCTGTTCCTGCAGGAAATGTGGGTTGCAGTGGTGGTACAGAAGGTGTGGTGGGCTCCCTGCACTGCTCACAAACGTGCTGGTGCTGCACCCCTGAGCTGTGAATGAGCACGGGGCTCCTGTCAGTGTTAGGCTTTATTCTGATTATTGCTGCTGAGAAGCCCAGGGTTTACCTGCAGGAATTACTGCAGAGCCCTCAGATCCTGAAGCCAAGTGATTAAATGATGGCTGTCGTGGTTGTAGTAAAAATTTGTAAAAGAACTCCGAGTCTCTGAAAGTTCTGCCAAACACCAGCTTTTCCTTCAAAAATCTCTTCATTCAGTCTCACAGCTGTAGCTTTATGTTATTTGGCAATACTTACAAGGAATTATTCCTAAGTATGTTGTTTCAGATGTCTTGTAGTGCTTTTGCCAGGAGACTCTCTATCCTCTGCCTGTTTTATCAACAGTGCTAAGGCAATGCCCTTTCTGTGGGTCACAAGCAGGGGTTATTCTTACCTGCAAATTTTACTCGTGGTGGTGTTCAAAACTGAAGGGAGCTGAGGAAAGGTGCCAGTGTTGGGTACCAGTTTGCTGCTGTACCAAGCTGGGCTGTGGCTGCTTTGCTGCTGTTTTGTGAAGCTTTTTCTTTGCCCAGTTCTGCTTTCCTGCTTACCTGGTCCTGCCAATTGGGCCCGTTGGAGACATGTGAAAAGGACACCCAGCAGGAAGAGAGGCCCATGGCCTGAAATATTCATCAATCATTTTCCTGGCACCAGGAAACCAATCAACTCCTCTAAGGGGGAGAGTGCAATCAATCACACAATGTGGGAAACAGGGATTGCTGGCCCTGCCAGAAATGTTCCTGCATGTGGGCACAAGCAAAGGGCTGTGCTGGTCCTTACTCACAAGTGGTAACTTACACCCTTTTGTAAAAGGCACTCTGTGCTGCATCACCAGCCCCAGCCTGCACTCAGGGTTTTGTTTTCAGTAGTGCTGACTTGTATTGTACTTAGATTTTTTTTTTATATATATATATATTTACCTCTTTTCTGTAGCTGGTAGGTGAAGGGTTTGTTTCCTGTTCCCAAACCTCCATGTTCTGAAGTGGCAGGTCCAGCAGCAGCAGCATGTTTTTATCTAAAGGATGAGAATTTAAAAATTTTGCTCTTTTTTAATGAAAAAAAAATTGAAACAGCTTCTACTGCAAACTGGTACTGGGGAGAAAATGCACTTCTAGGTGTTTAACCTCTTTTTCTCTCTTTGGGTTATGCTAAAAGAAGGATATATAGATTGCCCAATAATAAGTGAATTGTAGGTGTCAACATCTGTAGGATATTTTATTGTAGGATAGGGATTATTTGAATTCAAGTAAGAGTTCCAATAATAATTTGAAATTCAAATAAGAAATACTACAAAATATTCTAGTAAGATGCTATAGATTGGAACAAATGACCTGTTTATAGCTTTTTTTTTTTTCCTGGTAAAACCTCTGCAATAGTTGCTACATAAGAAATGCCATCATCATGGCAAAAATAAATGGCAGTGTCACAGCCTTTTTCATCTCCTTTAGCCCAGAGGATCACGCTGGGATGGTTTTTCCTGAGGAGAGTGAGATGTTTCAGGCATGGCCATGGTCTGGGTGGGGTGCAGGGGGACCAGCCCTACCCACCACTGCCCAAGCAGAACATGACCATCTGTGAAGCACCAGTGCTGAGCAGCTTCAAAAAGAAGAATACAAATAGATCTCCTGTAGCAATGTGTGTAACAATTATTTTAAAATTGTAAAACTTGTATGTCTTCCAACATAGATTTTAAAAAAGGCAAAATTGTGCACTGTCTTTTCATGGAAATCAGCAAAACATGAACTGCTGTATTATTTAATGTAGATTAAAAGTCAATTAAGATTCAGGTTGTTCTTCAGAGCAGCACTGTATACTAAATTCAATCCAAAATTAATTTCTCATTGAAGAGATTAGGAGCCTTCTCTTTAAAAATGTAGATATTTTTCTGCATTTAAGGTAATTTTCTAGTATAAGTGGAGACAAATATCCAGAAATATCAGGAAGGATATTTCTATTATGAACAGCATTTTTCTGTCTGTCAGACAGTTTCTGATGTGCTTTTTAAGATGCCTAGATGTGTTAATACAATTAAAAGCTACTATGAGATGTGGAATCCTGCAAAATGAGATTATAGCAATAGGCAGATGTGGCTGGAATGAGCCCCAAAGAGAAAGGGAAGTGTTTCTGGAATTGCAAGCAGCAGGAGCTAATACGGTTTGCAAACATGGGAGACAGTAGGCAGAGAGGTAGGTGGGGAGAAAGAATCAAATTTCCCTTGATTCCTGCCCCTTTGTAATCCCTATCCCTGGGAGGCCAAATGCTTAATGTGAGCCTTTCAATCCAACAAAACCTGGGCTGCTGGTAGAGAGGGAAGTGCTCCGTGGGGCTCTGAACACTGAATTTCATCAGCAAGATGCTCGAATCAATAATGGAAAGAAAACCTGAAATCTCAAGCACTGGGCAGTTATTGCAGCCACCAGGACAAGCCACAGCCACTTCCAGGTGGGCTGTGGGAAGTGGAGACCTCCCAAAGATGAGAGAGCCACACCATCTGTGTTCCCACACTGCCAGGTGTCCACTCTCAGGGCTGCTTCTAACCTGGTGCACTGCCTGTGGTCTAGAACAACTTGCCCCTGGGAACACTGGCTAATTTGCAGCATGATTTCTGCCATATTCTGTATATCACAACGTGCTGTTATTTATCAGGAGATCACTATTAATCTGCAGTGATGTTGACTCTTAAAAAAATAGCATCTCTTGTATAGTATCAGTCAATTCCAGTTTATTTTTGTAATGTAGGTAATTCTAGTGGACTCTAGATGGATATTGCTAAAGTGGTATGCCTTGTGTTGGCCAACACTTTATCAGTGATAAAAAAGTCAATAAAGAATTTCCCTAGATTTGCAGACTGATTATGCAATTGATCTTTCAATATTGGAGTAGGCTGGGCTGCCTGGTAGGCAATATCCTAATAAACCAAAACATCCCCGAGGCAGAGAAGATGCAGAAATCTCATGGCCAGGGACAGAGACATGATCACCTTCTCTTAGGACAGACTTTTTTCTTCATCATCATAGTTTTTCTAAAAAGTGTTGGTGCTTGACTGTGTTTTCCCTTTTGGGAGCCTAAAAAATCTAAAATAAGATGCCAAATGTGTATGAGTCCCCTTCAGGGGAATGAGCTGGCTGAGAGCTGCCCTGAGCATTGCTGTTACCATGAGCTGGCTCTGAGGACACTTCTTCCACACCACCCCCTTTTTCAGGAGCAGAGCCTGCTGAACCTCTCGGGGAAGCTTTCCAGAACTCCCAGAAATCACAGAGGGCTTCTGGAAACCCAGCCCATAAGGTATGTGGTAATGCTGATACCACAGCAACATGCATCTCCTTCCTGCTTTGATTTTTGTGCCTCAGGAGGCACGTCAGGAATCCTGTGACTTTTGATGGCATCAATAAATCAGATACCTTGCTGACAGAATTTTACTGGAATGTAAACAGGCATTTAAAATAACAATGTTTGTAGAGAGTGTATTGAGGAATGGAGTGCAGGTACAGGGAAGATTGAGCTCTGTGTAGGTTTCCTTTAAGTTTTGATGGTAAGCAGGAACTGGGATTGTTTTTCATGTAAATGAAAATAAGTAAAAATATTTCTCACGAGATGACCTTATTTCCCACTCCTCTCTGCAAACAGTGTGTGTTTTCAGTGCTGAGGTGAGACAGGCTCTACGCAATGTAGGGGAAAGGGGAGGAATGTCTCTGTATAGTAAAATTTAGCTGATAAGAGATAATGAATCACCTTTAACTGGGCTCTGCTGAGTAGTAGCTGCTCTGGGGAACTGCAGGCTGGTCAGCCTTGTCTCAGTCCCTCAGTGGGAAGGGTATGGAGCAAATCCTCCCAAAAGGCATTTCCAGGCACTTGAAGGACAGGAGGATAATTGGGAACATTCACTGTGGGTTTACCAAGGGGAGAGATCATGCCTGACCAACCTCATTCCTTCTGTGATGAAATGACTGGCTCCACAGATGAGGAGAGAGTAATTTTGTCATTAACCTTAGCATTAGGCAAGGCTTCTGATGCAGGCTCCCATGTCACCCTTGCAGGCAGTTTGGGTGGAAACCTGGGCTGTTTGGTTGAAGGGTGGCAGTGGAGTTCAAGCGCTCACTGGTGGCCCTTGTGCTGTGATTGTCCTTGGGAGTCAGTACTGGGGCCAATACTATGGAGCAATTTCATCAACCATCTGCATGGTGGCATGGACAAACTCCTCAGCCTCAGGCTGATACTCGGGAGGGCACAGCTGCTGTTCAGATGAACCTCAGTAACCTGAAGGAGAAGCTTGATTGAAACTTCAGAGTTAAACAGACACAAAGATCAAGTCCTGCACCTGGATAACCCCATGGAACGGTGCAGGCTGGGGAGCAGCTGAGCTCCTGGAGAACCTCACAACTGAGTCAGGCTGGGCTTGTGACAGCTCGTGGCCACGAGCTTGCCTGAAGCACTTGGTGCCTTCTGTGGGACATGGCAGAGTCCCCTCTGGCCCACGCTGTGCCTGCTGAACCGGTGCCACCTGCATCTCCTCGAGATGAGCACGGGCTGTGCCCCACAGCTCCGTGTGTGTGACTGATCCTGGGCAGGAGAGCAGCTGCTGGGAAGGGGGGAGCACCACGGCACTCCCTGAGCGAGCACCTTCTGCTCCTTCCCACCTCGAGCATCCCCGCAGTGCTCAGGGCACCGGGTGTCACCTGCTGAGCCCCTCCGTACCTGAGGTGACAACACTCAAGGGAAGGGGGTACCACAGCTCATCCTCAAAGTCCAGGGCTGTGCCACAGGTTCAGGCTAAGTTCATTTCTGGGGAAAGCCCATATACCCCTTCAATTAGCATAAACAGGGACAAGGGCAGGCAAAGGTCAAGAGAAGTTCAAAATAGTATAATCTCTTTTTGCTGGTGTACCCAAATGTTCCTGATCCTGCAAAGCTCTCCATGCTGGCCTTGCCAGTGTGTTTATTAGACCATTGTAAAGGTCAAAGGTCTGGCTTGATACAAGGGGAGTTAGAAATCGAGGGGTTAAGAATAGGTAGCATTGTTGCTTAAAACAGGAGAAATAATTGATTTATGTTGTGGTGGTCAATTAGGCTGTAAAGTGAAAAACTCTTAAAGAAACCCTGTGGCTTCAGGGGAGCTTTTTGCTCTGATTCCTGCTCAGCAAATAGGGGTACTCCAATAAAGGTCATCAGCTCTATGAGCTGAATTATTAATTCCTTTCATGCCACTCAGGGCTTGTAAACAGTGTATAATACAGGAAAACAATTGGCACTGTTCACTGAGTGGGCAGAGGAGAGGTCAGGAGGTAAATACTTGGCAGCAGCCACTCTTCAAAACTGAGCATCTTTTTCATCTTTTAGAGTAAACCACTTTCCAAAATCTTAGTCTGGTTGTTAGTCTGTATCTCCTTTCCCTTAGATGAATTGTTTTTAGGACTTTAATGGATTACATATAACTAGGAAGATAAAAAGGGCTGGAGGGAATGGTGGGGCATTATGGATAAGAGAGCAAACCAACATTGTCATGTTTCATAAACAGCTGCAGATATTGAGAGAAATTTAATATTAGATTTAATATTGAGAGAAATTATTAAATCCATCTATTCAATGCAGGGTACAGAACAAGCAGTTGTGCTTTTACATACTTAGGGAAAAAAAATCAAAGTGTGATTTTGAGATTAGTGTGTTACAAATACCATCTGCCAGTAGTAGCACAAGACCAGAAATGTTGATGTATTGCTGCTCTTGGATGCCACAGCTGTGCCATGTTCCTGCAGCACAGGGCAGGACGTGGAAGGAATTCTAACCTCAAACTTGAACAGCTGGATTGTAGTGAGCATGGTGTCTGCATTGGTGAACATATTACAAATAGTCAGCAAAATACATAATTTCAAGCGTGAGCTGAAATTTCAAAGTATGTCTGGGAAATAGTTACACTTTGTTGTTTGCAGCCTGTAACGTGGCATTACAATGAACAATCTAAAATTTCAGGACTTGGAGAATTTGTGCTGCCTCTCTCTAAACACTTTCCACTCAGAAACCTCTCTTCAGAAGGCACAGGCATTATTTAGCTGCTCTTTGAATGATACTTGATAAACTATTCCAGATGCTGGCAGATGTGGCTTACTGCCCTAAGTGACTGCTGCTCTCACAGCAGCTTCTCAAGTGCCTGCCCTGTGCCATCTGGCCAGTGCTGGGCAGTGACCTCTGTGTGCCAGAGCAGCAGGTAACCTGAGTGACCATCTGCTGGCTTGGTCCCTCTGCCTCCCTGAAAGCAGAGTTGTGCTCAGTGCTGACTCTGCAACACTCTCAAAAGACTCACAGTAACTTTAACCTGCACTTATTTTGATTTAGATGTATGTGAAAGCATGTGTAGCTTTCAGTAGGTGGAAGTACAAAACTCTTTCCAGGAACCTGAAATGGCTGTACTGCATATGAAGAATCTTTTATTTATTTACAAAATATGCACAGTATATGGCTTGCTAGTTCCTAAATCAGGGAGACTATAGTATTAAGGTGGAAAATAGGAGGATGCCAAATAATTTTTTCTTCTCTGAGCACATCAGACCTGTGCAATGTAATCCAGAGCCTGCTGGGAGGTTGCAGTCAGCATGTCACATGCAGCTTTCTGAGCACTGCTGCAAGAGCTAAGCAAGATGATAAATTAATGTATAGATGTTGTGGGCAGTAAATGCCTTGGTAATTCAGTGGGGAATAGGACAGAAACAAGCCAGGTCGTTGCTGAATAAATCTGTGTTTGTTGCTGTTCTCAGCTATGGCCAGTGGTTAACATGATGAACTAAAGCTGCTGCTTTGAGTAGCTACACTGAGGAGGCTCAGAGTGGTACCAAAGTATGGCACGAGGATTTAGTCAGTGTGGTGCAGTGTCTGCTCTCATGTTCTGTAAAAATGGGCTGCTGAAGTGTTTACTTTTGTTTGTGGTTTGCCTAATTAGAGCAGAACTTTGCACTTCCAGTGTAAACAGTGGTCCTCAGGGAAGAAATGGGAATTGCAAGAATGTGAAAGGCAGGATTTGGGCTGGCAGCAAAGCCTGGCCGTGGGCTGGAGCTGTGTTCTGTGGTTTGGAATGTAAACTTAAGAGTGTGCATTTATTGGGTCTTAGAGCTAAACAAGTTACAGAATATGTAATTATGTGGGACCTACCAGCACCAAATCATGGAGATGGAGACTGAGCTGCTTGACTTGGGTGTTGGTGGTGATGTGCTGAGAGAGGGCTGTGGTCTTTTGAGAGAGATTAAGCCCAAAGAATGAATCCTGACTTTACCTAATCTTGGGTTAAAACTGACCCTGTTAGTGCAAGATGGTTTTCTCCTGGTTTGGATCCTGGAAAGGTGGGTCCTTTCCAAAACACAGAGGGTAATCTGGCATTTGTTTCTGATCATGTTCTGACTTTGAGGGTTTTCACTGGCAGACACAGGCAGGAAGTTCTGTTTCTTCTTTCAGCTGTTAGAAAATAAAGCTTTAGAGTGGCTTGTGCTTAAAGACACTTGTTTCTGATGCTGCTCCAGATCAAATTCCAGCAGCTTGCCAGCCTTTGGAAGAAGATCTCTCCTCTGATCAGAAATCTTTTGAAGGTTCACTGGACACAGATGGGAGATCATCATGTCCTTTCATTCCACAGTAATACTCTGAATACAGTTTAAACCTGATGTAATTTAGACTTTTTTTTGTGCTGGAAGTTGCTCTGAATTGATATTCTCAAACCATCACAAGTTACAAATTACCAATATGACTGCTGAGAAAAGTACATCTACAGATAATGTGTATGATAGAAATACCTTGAAAGGGGAAAGCTGATGCTGCTAAAATTATCTGCTTCTCAAAGCAGCTTCCTCAGGTGATTGAAAACATGTGTATTCAATTTCAGTGTAAATGAAAGTTTTCAAAATAAAATCTTCTCAGAAACATGCACATCACATCTTTCTCATTTTCACTTTCCCATTAGCTACAGATGTGGAGCAGATGAGTTCCTCCTCTCCTGTCCTCCCTATGAACTCCATGGGCAGTAAGTACCCCTTTTCTTGCCATGTGTGACCAGGTAGAATTTCTCATTCTAAGATAATCAGGAGATATGAACTGATACTCCATGGTAGAGACTTGGAGAAGTTTTACAGCTGATGCCTATTCATGGAAGTGGGGATTCCCATGGCTGAGAGCTGATGAGGTATTTGTTACAAAAGTAGCACAGACCAGGTCTGCACATCACTGTTTATGCCAGCAGAATGCAGGTTCTGTAAGATCTGTTGCCACTCAGTGAAGGAGATGCCTGCGTGAGTGATACAAACCCCTGAGGCTATGTCAATTATGTTGACAGGGGAGTATTTTTCTGTAGTGTTTCACTGTTACACTTGAAAATCTATAGCCTGGAATTTCTCATTAAACTGAGAGCAGTTGGTGAAATTCTCCTCAATTTCAGGGTAATTCTGGGCCTGTAACTTTTTGAGACTTTGAAAACCTGAGCTGCTGGACACCTAAAAAAGTAGGAATTCAGAATTCCTTTGCAACACTCCCTCTAGTGGCATTTGCTGTGTGGAGGGACCAGTCGATGGGAATCCACTAGGTGGCAACAGGCCCTTGTCAGACTGGTGGGACTGGGAAACCATATCCTTAACAGGGCCCAGAACCCCTTGTCCAGAGCAACTTTACATCTCTTTGTTTGGAAACTGTGGACTTTTCAAATGTGGCAGACTTCTAACTGACAGCTCATTTCAAAAGTAATGTTCACATGTTCACAATTGCTAAAAGCCTCCCAGAGCCAGGACGTGGTCCTCTCCATGTGCCTTTGTGCTGGTGGACTTATACTTAATTTTACTGGAGAACTGTAGTTCCTATATGGTATGATATGTAGTTCCTGAATGAAGATCTGGTTCCTTCCTTTTTAACGAGAACAGCCCTGTGGGATGCATGCATGGTAGGCTCCGAGTTGTGAACATGTGTGCAGTTATTTGCCTTTTGATTAATAAAACACATCTTTGTAGGTATCTAGCTAAGTTTTCATGTAGTTTATCACTTCTATATGGAAACAGGTAATTTGATGTGCATATGGAGAATAATTTGTCATGTAGAGACATGTACAGTTCATGACAATATATTGGCTAATACTCTGTTGAACCTTTGTGGCCTGACATAGCTCATATTTACTCTTGTGCATTGACAGGTATTAAAACAGAACTAAGTTTTCCATAGTATTCTCCCAGTAGAATCTATCTGCAAAACAAGGGCAGGGCTGTCCAACATGAGCTGACTGACCCTCTTTCCCCCTTAAATAACTGTATGTTATTGCCAGTGTGCATTTGTCCAGCTACAGCTCTCATGTCTGTTATCTTTTGCCAAACTGAAAAATGCTTGTCTGTTCCCTATGAAGATATTTATATAAACTTTTGATAAACTAAATAAACCAAGCTCCTCGAGTTCTTTTGATGTCTTGCTGTCTCTTGATCACCTGGTCAGTGCTGGTGGCCACTCTGGTCAGTCACGACGATGACCCAGCCCTCGTTGGCATCTGGTGTGGATGGATGAGCCCTGGCAATTCCTGCTGGGCAGGTCCCAAACTGCTCCAGCCCCAGCTGTCCCATGGCTGTAGTGGCAGCACTGGACATGTTGGTGCTCAGTGTCACCCTGATGTGCCCTGGGGCAGGGGGTGGTGGCTCTGTGAACAGTTGCTGACACAAACATCTAAAGCTTCCCGAGCATGGATTTAAAAACATTCTGAACATGCCTGCTAAACTGTCATAGATTTTTTTCCCCTTGCTGTCTCCTTACCAAAATTAAAGAAAAAAAAAACCAGCAAAACAAAACACTTAAAAAAAACTTCGGAGGATTTTTTACAGTCAAGTAGGAACCCAAATTTTAAGCTTATCTATGCATCCAGAGCATTTGAGAGGTGTGGAATGTCCGCTCGGCCTTTGGCTTGCCGTGCATTGGCAAACTGGGGCAATGGCCCCTTTACTGTAATTTTCCCTGTTTGTCTGAAATATCTTATTCAGAGTAATTGCAGTGAATTATTTTCACATGTCCTTGCAGTAAAGAAGAACACCTCTGTCAGGACCTCTGTATTTTCTACTTTCATGCAGGTATACATGAGGAAAACCAGTTGGCCAAAATGTCTTTTTAAAATAACACAAAAGTGCTTTCTTGTACATCATGTAAGATGTCTCTGGAAAAAATCCAAATTGTGCACTCTCACTTCCGAATGAGTCTGCCAAGCATGCTGAAAAATTTGAGATTTCAAAGGCAGAATGTCAAACTGCATCAAAAATGAGTCATTTGTCTTGTTTTCAAAATGTTAAAACAATTTTGCAGGCATGCTTTTGGGCTGTTCACTGTTACACTGCTGTGGTAAATTCCCTGTACCACCACACTTACCCGGGCTGTCGGTGGAAGTGCTTGCTGTGGGAGACTGAATAGGGCTCTTTGCTATCAGACTCGGGGAGAGGGGAGATTTTTCCTAAAATTCCACTTCTGCAAAGTTTGGTCTGTTTAGTGTGTAGCAGTTCAACTTGGTGGAGCTGTTCCTGTGTAAAATTGAACAAGTTTAAGTCTTTTAACACAGCAAGCAGATATGTTTTCAGTATTCACCCAACTGGAGTTCAGAAGTCCTTGGTGAGTTGTTCTGACTTGAGCTGTACAGAGGGGCTTGGTTCCTGTGGGACTGCATGTCTGAACAGGCTCCTTCAGGATAATCCTGTGAGCAACTGGAGGAGCAAACAAGGTGTAAGAGAAGTGCTTGGACCCTCTACTGCCCAGGGAATTGACTGACACCACTGCTGAACACAGTGAGAGCCACCATCCCTGTTCTGAGGGGCCTGGGAGCACCACAGGAGCCTCCTTCCTTTACTGCATGGCACTGTCACAGACAGGGGCATTTCTGGAACAGCTATGTCATGCCAGTCACATGGAAATACTTGGAGGGCACCTTTGCTGTCTCAGGGCAGTGTCAGGTGTGTCTGTCATGCAGAGATGTGTCTGTTCCTCCCTGCCTGCCCCAGGCAGTCAGCTCCAGTTCCTCACATTTCCAGTATAATTGAAACTGGCCCTACCCACCACAGCCCTGAAGAATGTTCTCTGCACCTCAGATCAGTATTTTCTGCTTTGCTTCCTCCCATTCTCATATCTGTCAATCCAAATCCAAAGTTCAGTCCCTTTTCATCTCTCATTGTAGGACCAGTGCTGTTCCATACTTTGGCTTGCTCAGGAGGAAATTTAATTTCCTATAAGCTGGTAAAGCTGTAGGTTTATGCTTTATTGATTAATTTACCAACTGGTATCACTTTTATTAAAACTGAACTAGTTCCTCAACTGTTCTGCTCCTTTAAAAATCCCTGTGCATTTCTTAATTAGCACTCAGATTTGCTCAGAAAGGAGCTGGATGACATGTCCTGAACTTCTCTGGTGGGACAGTGGCACAGCCATAGACCCGCCTTACACAGTTTTGGGAGGCAGAACTTGGATATGGCATTTCTTTGGCAAAAGTGTCTCTTTTCTTGCTGGACAGGCCACCCTGGCCATGTGAGCAGGTGGTCCTTGGCTGGCTGGTCCGCAGTTTGCATTCATTGATCAGTGAGTTGATAGAAATGAAAACCCACCGACAGCAATGAATGTTGATTGCAGCCATTAGATGCTGAAGATGCCACGCCACGGTGATGGTGCTGTCACTCTAGAGCAGCCCAAGACAAAACTCCCTGGCATGTGCTTTGGATCTTTTCTTATTTTATGGATTCTGCAGTCCCTGTATAGGCAGAACAAATGCCTGCACCCTTGTGAAGGCACCCGCTGCCAGAGCCTGCAGTCCTGGTCACCAGCTGGGCTGGAAAAGGTTCCCCATAGGTACCAGTGAGGAGGCCAAGCCCTTGGCTTTGTGTGCCTTTGGAAGGAAGAAGTTTCCTTGCTTGCCTGGCTGCAGGGAGACAGCCTGAGCCGCGGGAGCAGCTGGAGCTGGAGGGAGGGAGCTGCTCCTCGCCCGGCCTTCCCGGTGAGCAGCTGCTGGAATCCAGTGCAGGTTCCTGGGAGCTGATGAACTGACATTCCAAAGCTTTTTCCAGCAAAGCTCAAGTTGCTAGCCCAAATGGAAAGGTTTCCCTCCTGATCTGGCCTGTTTTTTTTGAACGTATACCATGCTCAGATTTGTTTCCAAGTGTCCCATATGGTGTGGATACGTTCCCGCTTTTGTGCTGCCCATACAAAACCTTCCATTGATCTCTTATCCTCTGTTCTGCAGAAATTCTGAGCTAGTATAAAGCTTTAATTTTTTTTTTTTTGAGAGAATACAAGCATTTCTTATACACCAATTCACTTTCAGAGAACGCAGAACTGGAAAAACTCAACCTCTATAGCTCTTAATATAATCTGTAAATGATGACCTGCTAATGGCAACCACATGTGAAATCTCTGAAGGTTCAGGCTCTCCATTTAACAGAGGGTTTGTGATAAACCTCAAGGTACAGTCAACGGTCGATGGTTTTTTCTAGTTCTCAAACTCACCGACAGCGTTGAATGTTCACTGAAGCTATCCAAAGATGGCTGTATACATGCACTGTACAGATTTTCCATGCATGTGTTTTCCATAGACTGGCAGTGGAAACACTGCTGAGGACTGCACATTCTTTATTGTAAAGTCTTAAACTGCAAAGTATTTTAATTACGGAATGGAACCTCAAGGACTAATGAATTGCAGAAGTGTAACACTCTGGTTATGGATGCTGAGTTGACTTAGTATTTCTTAAACCAGCTTTGAATATATCGGAGATGTAGTTGTGGAAAAAGCCTTTCCTCTTGTGGATATGCCTGTTCTTAACAGCAGCACTAAGGATGTTTATAATGATTCAGATTTCTTTATAAAATTCACTTGGAAAAAAAACTTGGGGAGGGGGCTCACCCATAGTGCTAAACCAACAGAAGTGAGAGAAGGGGATCTACTTAGTGGAGTACATAATGTCTGTATTTCCACAGCTCCTGTTCCTGCTCTTCTTTCCCCTAAAAAGAGGAAAAGGGGGTTTAATCTCTTTAAATCTCTATATTGCATCTAATCATCTTCACCTTTTCCACTTGGCTTGCATAATTCCGGAGAGATTGCTTATTTGCAGTGTGTTTGTTAAAAAGTAAATCTGTTGCTATATCTGAAATAATTTTCCTGTGAGTGCAGTGGAGCCTACAGAGTCAGTGGGGATAATTTACTGCTTAAATGCTGGAAGCTTGCTTTAAATGCAGAGTATTTTCTCTTGTTGTAGGGATCTAACAGTTTCTCTCTGAATATCCTGAGCTGATACATGTAATTTAACAGTAAGTGTACTGTCTAATAATGTACTTGAAGCAATCTTGCTCCAGGAATACAGTTTGTAGCCTGCACTTAAACCGATTGATTTTAATGGTATCATTAAACATCAGCTGATACTGAAAATCAAAAGAATTCTCCAAAATTAATCTCACCTTCTTCTTGCCATCATTTGGAGTAGGAGCTGGTGGAAAGAACAAAGACAATTTGAATTAATCACAAACAGTGCTCAGCCTGGAGTGTTAAGCCTCAGCAGTGTCCCAGTGTGAAGGGTGACTACATGTGGTAGGTATAACATAAATCAAGGAAACTCAGTTCAAGTCAAGCACGAAATTTTGGTTTTAACAAACCAAAACAGTGTTCATATTTAAATGACATTGTGAGAGAGGCTTTTTTATCAATTCACTATTTCTTCCTCCTTTATCTCTCCAATGACCTTCACAGCAGGAACTTTGATCTTCTTGTTTCATGATTTCAGAGCCTGAATTTCTTCTGCAAGTTAAACTGTACATGTTATTTCTGTATCCTGGCTGCACACTCCTTCCCCTTTGCAAAGTTCAAAGCTCTCCATGAGATTTTTTTGGACAGATTCCGAAAAGATAAAATAGTTCTCTGGAAACTCTAAGTGGGCAATATGTGCAAGGCACACTACAGAAGTTATGCACTGAACCTTTGACATACCTTCCTTTCTCTAAGACTTCTTTCACCTAGGAAGCCCTGAAAGTAGAGCTGGCAGCTGCCACCTCTATTGTTATTCCTCAATTATTATTTTTTGTTGTGTAAAAAGCATTAAGTGGACCCTCCCCAGATGCTGACAGGAGTCCCTGAAAGCCCAACTCTGTTCTCTGCACAGCATAGCTTGTAAACTGTAAGGCCACCAGTCAGGAGGCAGTTATTGCTGAACAAGACCTTTTCTATGAATGAAAGTATTGAATATTCTGAGCACACAGGGTTTTCTTTCAAATTACAGTGGACAGGATAGGTTTCTGTATGAAGAAAATGGTTTCCTTAAAATTTGCATACAACCCTGAAACACAGTGGTCAACCTGTTTGTAAGTGGTAACTGTCCAGGATTGAGTTAATTTGGTGGGTATTTCTTGTGCTCTTTGCATTTATGGTGCCTGAACAATTCTTACACCTCAATCCAATCATTCTACTAGCTCCTCACAATAAGGCTTTTATGCAGCAGGGCAGGAATCCCAACAGCACTACCTTTAAACATCACTAAATACATTTTACATATGTATCTGGTAGTCAGGCTTCCCTTTTCCTTTCACCCCTGTGCTGCAGCTGTCACTCATGAGGGAGGTGTGTGACCCCAGTGAAGGAAACTGGGGCCAGGACTGTCCTCAGCACATGACAGTGTCCAGCTGCCTGCCTGGAGCATCCACAGAAATACCATGTGCAAGCACATTTGCTTTGTCCTGGAACAGGCTTTAATTGTACTATAAAACTGTGCTTTCTTTGTCAAGGTAGATGACTTCAGCAGGGTAAGCATGCAACAAATACACCTTGGGGAGACAAGAGCATGGAATTGCTGGTGGTAATTTTAGTTATTGCTGTTTCATTGAAATTTGGGTGAGTGTTTAACTAGCAATGCCATAGCCAAACACTTCAGACTCAGCAGTCTTCTGCAGTGAGCACTGGAGATAAAAACTGTCCAAAAATTCCTTGGGACTACTACTTGAAAGTCTGGGGGCTACATAAAACTGGGGGGGACAAGGTTACCAGTCTGTTCCATTTGCCCTTTTTGAACACAGTGCTGTGATGGTGATCCTAGAGAAAATAGATGCAGAGCTCTTCTGGGACCTGGGAGAAATGCTGTTAGTACCAGTTTCCAGCGATTTTGGGAGGACTTACCAACTTCTTTTGATCTCATTCTAAGTTGACAAGCTTGCTTGTGGATGCAACATACCCTAGACTTTTGTAAGGTGTTTGACTTAATACCAAATGACAATTTAAACTGGTGTGATACAAATTTGTTGTGGCAAATGTTAAAAGGATTAACAAATGACAAATGGGGAGGTCTAAACGCAATTCCAAGTGGGAACCTGATCCAGTTGGCGCAGCCTTAGAATGACTTGGCCACATCCAAAAGTGTGGATGGTTTCTGGCCTGGGAGAAACGTGGGATCCCGTATTATCAGGTTTGGGGTTCTTAGAGAGAAGAGGGACACAGATTTGGATCTCTAGGTAAATCAAGTGTGAGTGAACGCTTTGGTACAGCTGAATGCAAAGTTCTATGTTTGGGAACAGGGAATACAGACCACGTGTGAGGATAAAGGGCTCGGCCCATGGAGCAGTACTTGTCATGGAGATAACTAACTGCATGTGTGTGCACAATCTGACTCCTACTACTGTGCAAACAATGAAATATTGAAAAGCAGCACAGCCTGGTGCATCTGCATTTAGTTCTCCTGAAACTGAAAGGATGCTTTAGCCAGTTCTGGCACAGGCTGCCCTGAAGACATCACTGAGCTGAGCAGGTTTCTAAAAGTTTGAGTGGAGAGCAATTAAATAATCAGAAAGACTGTCACCAGTAAAGTAAGGCTCTCTGAGGTAAACCAGTGAAGGTTCAGGAGTTCTGTCCTGTCTCTTAACATCTTTACCTGCATAAGTGAGCCAATTAGAGCACAGCAACCCTGCCCTGGGTTTAGAAATGGGTCTGGCTTCATAGTGGGGAAGCAGAACATTGGCAGTGGATGTTAACAGGGGAAAATGGTTTGACTCTTCAGAACCTCAAGGTACCAACTTGTGTTTCAAGAGCATATGAAAGAGTGGAAAGCTTTTTGACCTACTGGGATGTGATTTTGCAAGAAAATTATATTAGACACTCATGCTTGAAAAGAGCTAGGCTCACACTCAGCAAGTGATTTCAGCTGAAAAGTAAAGTAAAATTATTTTGGTTATGATTTTTTTTGCCAAATATTTTAAAATAAAGCATTTATGAATGAGTTACTCTGAATGTTCTTGCAATCTGACACCTCAGATTGAGTAATGTGATGCCCTGTATTTTTTTTAGGTGCTTCACCAAACTCTGAGCTATCAAAACAGTGAAATAGATGTATTTTTCTAGAAATATAAAACAAGTTTCGCTTTAACAAACACACAAGCTCTCCAAATCAAACTCTCTATCTCCTGTGATCTGTTAAAGGAAATAATTGTCAAATTTGCTTGGGTGGGGGCTGGAAGACACAACCATGGACAGGGGCTTCCCTGCTGACCTACTTAGCCAGGAGCGATCGCCTGGATTAGTGCCCGGCTCGCTGTCCTGTCTCCAGTTTGCTGTGCAAGGTCAAGGGATCAGCACGTCATATCTCCAGCCCTGCCTGCCCCCACACCACATTTCCCCCAGGACTGAGCACAGTCTCACCCAGGCAGGCTGGGGAGGGGATCAGGAGTTTCTTCAGCACTGCAACAGCTTCTCAGCACCCCAATGGTGCTGTAAGGGATGTTGTTCTGAGCAGACGAGCAGGGATGTGTTTGGAGGGAGCTCCATTTATGAACTGTTTGTACCTGGACTGGAACAAAATGACCTCAGCCCAGGATGTCTCAGGAACGGTGTCGTCATCTCATTTCACAGAACTTCAGAAATTGTCTTTGTTGGGAAAAAAAAACCTACTTTGGATGCTTGGGACCACTACTGAACTGCAGCTGTTGGCTGCAATCAATAAAGCAGTTCTGACTCTTAAAATAAAATCAAACCAGTGGCTAATGGATGTTTGGAAAAGGATACAAGGAGAAGCTTGCATATTTCCTGCTGATCATCTCCTGTCTTCCAGACCTTTTTCAACACACACAGACTTCTGGAGACAGACTTCTGTGTGTTCAGTCACCAGGAATGCGTTCTTCTTTTCATGAATTTGCACAGCTTCCCTGTGAACTTTTATCCCCCGTCTTTTAAGATAACTTTTGTTGCCATGAAGATGATTGGCTGTGTTAGATCCATCACTTTTAATGGAGAGGAATCTCAGGTATCCTCCTGATGGATTCCTGCAGTTGCACTATGCCCGGGCACATCTAACGCTGGGTAAGCAGCTTTGTGAGATATAAATAACGTTGTCTTTTCTGCTGTATTAAACATGCTCACAGGTCTTCATCACTGAGGACTGTGCTGCTCCAGACCCAGGATGTGTTACATTTATTGTGGTGGTGAATTTAGGGTAAGTGCTTCTTCAGAAGGTCCCCCTGTGCTGACTGCTCTTCTTGGCTGGCAGCTTTGTGTCTGTGAAGATCAAAAGATTTCCCATTAGCTGTGAATTCAGGCATAGTTCCTGTGCCTGTTTCGGGAAGGAGAGAGATGATCCCAACTGCAGATGATTCTGTTACCAAGATTGTTTTCCACCTTTTCGCTTTTTAGAAATCCCTGACAGAGTCATCAGTCTGACAGTTTTCACAAAAATTAGTTCCTGTGTTGCACAGAATTGCCTTGTTGTGCTGAGGTTGGAAGGAGTTGGACTTGCTGGTCTTTGCCAGGGCAGGGAGGGCAGGAAGCACCACTGGTTCTCCTGCTGGTCCCCAGAGTCCAGTTGAGGCTCCCTTGTCATTGTTTCTGGATAATGCCAGAGAATCCCGGGTTGGGAGTTAAGGTCTCCTTGGCTTTGGCGGGGCAGTGCACTGGGTGGGCTCCGCCCAGCACAACACCTGCCCCTGGATGTGTTTCACAGTAATCTTTTCAGTTTTCACATGTGAGATACTGAAGACGTGCCCACAACCTGCACTTGTAATAGGCAAACATAGGGAAAGTATATTGCAAAGTAATTGGGAGAGAAATCTGAGGTCTGTTTTGTTGAGATGGCTTCCTGTGACCCCCATGGAACTGCTGCCATGTGTCCCTGTTCACACACTGATCATACACAACACTATAAAAATACAGATTTTTTAAAAAATATGCTAACTGGGACTTTTACATTAGATCCTCTGTTTAGAATATTAGCAATTCCATATGGATAAAGCTTAGGTTATCTGCTTGGGAAGCAGTATAGATGGAGAAGGATCAATGGAGGATTTGCTTTTCATAATCATAATGTCTCCTCCTGATTCGTTGATAACTGTCCCTTTGAAGATAATTAGATCCTGGTTTTCATCTTTATAATCCAGCAATTCTCATCTGATAGACTTGAAGATTTCAAGTTGTTCTCAAAAAAAATACCTGTAAAATCTCACTTTCTGGCTCAGTTTTGGCAGTGTGGCACCTCTGGGTCAGTTTTATGCTGCCACCTTGTAAGACTCCATTTCACAATACACTCACTGCAATAAAGATTTTACTTCCAGTAACTGTATGTAACTGAAGCAAAGAAAATGACATTACGATGACATTGTAACGAGCAGGAAAATGAATCCTCATGTGGCTTTCTCCCCATCATCCTCCCGAAGGTTATGAGATTTCTTATCCCTTGCCAACATCTGGCTTAGATGAAGTGTGTTGTTCTTTCCATGAGGAGTGTCTTCCTTGTGCCACACAGAGCAAGTGCTCTGGTCTCACTGAACCTCTGCAAGATCCTGGCTCCCATCTTCTGCCCGTGGGCACTCCCAGTCAGCTCCAGTAGGTACCACAAGGCCTGGATGGATGTGCTCTGGGCTGACAGGGAAACATCACATCCTAAGCATGGTCCCATCCACACCGTGGATGGATTTCCACTGTGCTCTTTTTTTTCCCATTTTCACACCAAATTCATCCGGCCTTCTTTTTTACACATGGTCTGAAGGTGCAGTGATCACGCAGTGTTGGCTTCAGAGCTTCAGCTGTGTTTCTGTGAGACTTTCCTCCCACTGTGTGTGGCTCAGCCAGAGCAGCACATCTTGAACTGTTCCTTCAGGTGTTAAAATTTAAAATAGAAGTGTCTTCAAAGACTTGTAGAACAACTAACTGTGATTTGGGGGTAAAAAAAGAGGCGGTCTCTTCTATCTGGTTACCAGGCAAATATTCTGTTGGAAGAAAGACTTCCTCCCCCGCCTCTTATATTTTTAATTTCTTTGCTTTTCCATGCTTTTAAATATTGGATGGATGTGGATATGACCCTCAGGTGAGCAGGACTCAGCCATTCTTCCCTGAATTATACATTTAGCCTATTTAAATGCAGCCATCATGTGAAACAAAAAGGAGAAAATGTACTTATGTTCATTTAGAAGAATCATCTTTGGATAACGTCACCAAATATTGCAGGGTTTTATCTCGCCTATAAAATAAATTGGTCCCAGTGTGCTGTGAGATGCACATAAAAGTTTGAATATGAAAGTAGTATAAAATTCAGATGAGTTGGTAGAACTGGCTTTAGACAATTTTGAAAAAATGGGAACAGATTTCCTAAGATTGATGTATAAGAGTGGGAGGGATTTTAATTTGTGAATCTCAACCTATTGGCATATTTTCTTTTTTTGATGCCCCTTCTCCTGATGTTTGATCATATGACCAACCTTTTGTCCTGGGGTGTGATGAGAGCACAAGTGTTCCAGATGTGCTTTGTACCCCAGCACGATAAAGCCACAGAGACTGATGATGACAGTAATGCTCAAATTTGGTTGGTGGTCTTTGGACTGTGAGTTCTGCAATCACTTCTATATTTTTATAGTATTCCTTTTGGAATTCCACTGGATTCATTGGTGTTTAGAAAATAGTTTCTAGTATTTTAAGATACACCTTCTTGTCTTCCTTCTTTCTAGTACTTACACCACCAACAGCGGGGTTTGCATAGTCTCTGTTCTAGTAATTGCTTTCTACCGGAACAATTAAGAGCTGTGAGAGGAGAGGAAATTTGGCTAAAAATATTCCAAATGGAAATCTGATTTCATGTGGTTTCAGAATGACAACCCAGCAAGCATAGGTGGATGTACTGTAAAGTGTCAGGATTCAGACAGCACCATCCTTATCCTCAGTAAACAGGCAGGGTTGGGAGGGACGTCTGGACCTGGGCAATCCACACCAACCCTCCTCCCAGGACACCACAAAGCTCATATAGGTACAAACAAAACAGCCTCACTCAAAGATTTCAGTGCTTCCTTCTTTTCCAGAGCAGACTGCAGAAACATTGCATCTACACACTGGTTACTGAAGGCAAAAAAATGAATTAAATAGGGCAAACAAAGCTGGAGCTAAGCTATTATGTATTTCAGATTGCTTAGTATTTGGCATGTGGACCAAATGCTTTAGATTATAAGGCATAAGCCTTTCAGAACCTTAAGTTATTTTAAAATTAAATGGATGACAGGCACAGGTCTGCTGCATGGATTTGATTTTCTTTGTGTCTTAGCAGAGGTAGTAAGCAATGTCTCTAAGTATCTAATAAAGCTATTTTCTGCTGTTACAGAAAGGTTTGCTATGAGAAACAGAACTGAGAAAGGACCACATTTTCAATAAAACAAATTGAACAGATTCTCAGAAATCTAGGTCACAGTAACAGATGACCTATACATGGTCCTAGTTTTTTGATGCAACTGTCTAATCTGCTCTGAGAGTACTAGCCAGACATCATTCCTAATTGACCTTGATATTCAGTGAACAGAAAGAAAGCTAAAGCCACATGATATTTAAATCTTTAGCAGAAAATAATATATGGCAAACTTGAATGCATTCTGTTTTGTAACTAGGATCTTTTTAATCTGAACCTTGATTGCAAATGCGTTGATCATCTTAATAGTCTGAATTTGAGGCTCTACCTGGAGCGACGAATCTGAGTAGGAAGAGCCATTCATCACACCCAGTTGCAGGAGAGGGTTTTCTGTCCGTGGCATTGCCACCCTCTGTAAGGTGGCTGCCCTGGTGGGCTCCCCCAGGCTCCCCCATAGAGGAGCAGCATTCTCAGTGAGGTGAGAGCTCCCTCCTTGCCTGCACTGGGGGGCTCAGCTCTAGCATCAGCCCCGGGGGTACCCAGCCCTGGTTATGTAAATGGAGCTGCTGCCACTCCGGGGCACTGGCGTGCGTGCAGCTGGAAATGTGAATATGGGAGGCTGGGAACTGCAGCGTGTGGTGAAACCCTGACCACTTGTGCTCGTAGACCACATGAATCTTTTCTGCTCATTGGCATCAGACTCAAGATGCAGCACTGTTTACAGAGGCGCTGTGGACTTGTACATGGGAACAGAGGGACGTGTGCTCTAATGCTCAAGCAACGTTTGCTCAAAGCCTGGAAAAAGCAAAGTAGGAAAGCCTTGAATACTTATATGACAAGAGAACGATAAACTGATTTGGTTACCAAACAGAGAACCAGTAAATGTATTGACAGAATTTTGGGGATTGATGCCTTGCTGGACTCACTGCATTCCAATGTGCCTGCACTGGATAAGCAGTGCCTGGGCTGGAGCCACCCCAGAAGAGCACACAGCCCCTGTCCCCGTGTCAGAGCAGCTCTGGGCTGAGGGCAGGGTCTGTGAGGGGACACCTTCATGCTCCACGTGCTGCCCGTGCCCACCCAGCCCTTACAGCCGGGCATCTGATCCCACACAGCCTGGTCTTTCCCAGGGAAACACAGGTTAACCACAGGGCTGAGCAGCAGGGTACTGCAAACCCAAATTGTGTGAGACCCCAGAGCTGTTACGGTGGAAAGGGACCTGCTACCAGGCAGCAGAATTCCCATTCCCAGGCTTCCTGCAATATTCATTCCCACACAATTAACTGCTAATGCGGGAGGGTTCCTGGCTCTGAGATGCAGCACTCGGCACTCAGAAATGTGCAGTTTTACCCAGGTCACTGCTGGCAGTGGGGTTCATTTATTTGTGTTGTGGTACAGGGCAGCTGCAGATGGTTTCAGCTACTCTCAGGCAGAGCAGGGAGGGCTGAAGGCTGTTTGAAAAGGTGATGTCATCAGGCTCTATGTCCATGGTGCTTCTTAGGGAAACACACATGCTTCCATGTTATCCTTATATCAAAACACCCAGTTGTTATCTTTTGAGTTCTTAACATTTGAAACTGTTGAGCACTATTAATCAACACTGTGGGTTTGAAATGATTACAGCATCTGCTGGCTATTAAGATAAAATGAAATTCTTAGGATTCCACATTTTTTGTTAAATTGCCAAGTGTATTGTGAGATCTTAGCATACCTGACGCATTTTTATTGGCAACCAACCCTGTAATGCAATACCATCTATTAATGGTTGGATTATACACACACTGGTCTTCTGCATCTGCTGCAACTTCCAAGGCTGTTAGTGGTTGTGACAGTGGTTCAGCTTTATAAGCTTTCCCTTGGAATAGTTGTAACTGGAGTTGTGAAAACTGACTTTGGAATTATCTGTTATTTCTATGTGCAGTTTAAATAAACCCTGACCACATGAGAAGAGCCATCAGCATCCTTTTCTTATGTGCCTGATGGGATTATTCCCATGTCCAGGCTGAGTCTGTGGATGTTGTTGGGGGTGGGTTATGCCCAGACATTCCTCTTCTGGCTGTTTCCATTAAGCAGAAGTGCTTTTTGCCTACCTATAACGTCTGGCTTCCATTCAAAACTATGTGCTTAACAGGTACTCAAAATCTTACGACCCAATTGCAAGGACAGAATTTAACTTTTCAGCGCATATTTTAGACAGAACTTTCAAGGAGTAGGTTTTAACATTAGCATCTGGATGAATATTAAGTATTAGCAGTCTTACAGGTACCAGAAAAGGTTGCTGCATTTTAAGAATACCATGGAATTTCATCTGAAAAGTGTGTTGTAGATAGAGCCATCAATATCTTTAATCTTTATTAAAAATCATAATGTTTTTGTTCAAATCGTATTTTAGGTAGGTCCTTCTGGGCTTGTCAGTACCAGCAACGAAAAAAAAATCAAAATAGATGATAAGAATTGGGCTAGATTACAATCAAGCTAAGTTTTACTGAGAAGTAATACACCCAAGCCATTGTACTCCACAAGGAAGAGAATTCAAGGAAGTTATATAATTACTCAGACAAAAGCTACTCCTGTGAAAAGTATTTACATTCACATTTATATTTTAAATGTTCTGAAACTGCAGCAGAAAATTCTATGAGCAGGCCCCTCACATGTATGGGTGCTGTTAGTCGTACAAGAAGCACCTTTTTTAGAAGTGTGTTCTTTTAGTGATCCAGCCTTTTTTCAACCTTGCTCAAAGGACCAGTGGAAGCAAGTCCATCATCTACCTCATGGGCTGGTGGAGAACATTAGCACTGCTCTTCCCAGGTGTCTCCCTGGCAGATGGACAGACGTGCCTTGCTTTAAAACTCTTCCCCTTTTCCTGAGCTCACAAGGATTGTGTTGATAAAAACATGCTTAATGGCAGCAAAGAGCCCCATGTTTGTTTCTGTATTTTATGATACTTTGTATGGCTGCAGCTCATAACAAACACACTTCCCAACTGCAATATACAACTCTAAGTCTCACTGTTTTTCCTGGGTGAAGAAGAGCCAAGTCATCCCACGAGGCTCACACCTAGAGACACCCTCATACTGTGCACCCTGCAGAATTTTAAGTCTAAAACCCCGCTGGACAGAGTATTTCATCCGGTGCTAAGGTGGTAGGGGAGGTAAGATTTATGGAAAAATACAAAAAGAGAGGAGGACCAGCCCCAAACCTCCCGCTCTTTGGGCGAGCAGTGCCCCGAGCCCCGGTGCGCGGCCGCGGCGCCGTGCACAGCGAGGGGCTGGCTTCTCAGCTAATAAAACCTGCTGGTTGGTTTTCTAATCTCGATAATTTCTGCTCATTGGCTCCAATCAGCGGATTAAAGCCCAGTCTCCAAGCAGTTCTCATTTTAACTCCAGACTGGGGGGAAAGTAGGGGAAATGGGAGGTACCAGACACTGAGCGGTTTGGTTTTTCTTATTTATTTTTGTGTTTGCCAAGTTGACACAACTGAATGATATTCTTCTCCACAGCTGGTATTGGAGCTGCATGGAGTAAATTTACTGGACCTTTTAGGATGAAATAAGCTGCCCTGTCATGTCCCCTTACAGCCACCACTAAACCAAGTCCATTAGAACACCACCTCATCTCAGGCTGGACGTCAGCTGCCTCAGTTAACAAACCTCTGCTTTTATAAACACCTTGAGGTTTTTTGTCCTCAAATTCTAATCCCCCCCCCAACTTAAAATATCCAGCCAGATCATGCTTCTGCCTTCCAGACCCAGGGCAGCTGAAAAGTAACCATATGGACTTCATGATTTTATGTACTGCGACAATAAAGCTTTTATGACATTCTAGGTGGTTAAAAATGGCAGTCAGGAGCTCTTAAACATGGCACAGGCATGTTGCTGTTCTGAACCGACAGACCTGCCAACAGTGCATCAAAAGCTGTAATTTCCTGTGCACTGAAGCCCCTATCTCTGCTGCCTCGAGCTTTGTGTCCCAGGGCTTGTGCCTGTGTGCTAACAAATCTCTATTGTCCAGCGGGGCGAATAGTGGCTGGGACCAAAGAATTGCTGTCTGGTTTCTATTCAAATCCAGGTAGTCAGAGATATGAATGGAGTTTCTCGAACAGCCATGTGAATAACCTCTGCTCTGCGTGGAGCTGCAGGCGCTGCGCCGGCTGCTCTGCGCCGCGGCGACGAGGAGCACGCCGCTTGGAAATACACTTTTAATACTTATTAACTTTTAAAATATGCTATCTCGCATTCCTGGATAAAACAAGGAGGGTAAATCATCCCCTTCCTCAACTTGCTAAACTTGTAGAAGAATTCTACTTAGAGCTTGCTTAGTGGGTTGTTTTAGCTGAGGAGCCAATAGGAAAAGTTTATGAAAATTATTTTCTTAGAAAATACCAGATTTTTAAGTGTACGCTGAACATCTTTAATCATGCACAGAGCCCAAGCTCCACTGTAGAGGATTTTGGGGGAAAAGAAGTTAGATTTCTTTTAGATATCGTATGCACAACCCATTGCAATCGCCACAGTAAATCACTGCAGATGGTTTGGGGGAGCAAATACATCAAATTTCTTTTAGATATCGTATTGAGCCCATTGTAAGTTGCACAGCTAATCACCCGTCAACAGTCTGGGAGCAAATATGTTACATTTCTTTTAGAGCAAGTTATAGAAATTCCACATGTGATGGAGCAGGAACTGGGGGCGATACCGCACATCGGGGTTCATTTTATTGCAGGGTGGGTTGTTTTGTTGTTTTTTTTTTTTTTTTTTTTTTTTTTGTATTTTTAATGATTTTGTTAATTAACATAAGGCTTTTGGAATCGAGCCCCGCACGACCACAGAACCAAACCGCCGAGATCGGGTCTGTCTCACCCTTCTCCGACCACAACAACTGTCGCTAATCCGTCGCCGGTCGCGATACGGTCCGCGGGCGGGGCGGCCGAGCGCTCGCCCCCGCAGGTGCCACCGGAGCCAGACAAAAGGGGGGGACCGGGGGCATCCTCTCCCTCCTCGCCGTCCCCGCCCGGGTCTCGGCGGTGCCGGGCGCTGCCGCCGCGGGGCGGGGACGGCGTGTCTGGGGCTGCCCCCCTCCTTTGTGTCCCCGTCTGGCTCAGTTCCTCCCCGCCAGCCCTCGGGCGACACGCGTGTCTGGTTACCGACCCGGACCCGCGAGCAACTTCCAGCGCTGCGGAATCGCTCGAGTTTCTCCTTCTTCTTCGGGGGAGGAGGGAATAAAGCGAGGAAGGAGAGGAGGGGGGTAAGGGGGAGCTGCTGCCTGTCCCCCCCCCCTCCCCCGGTACCGGCGGGGAGCGGCTGCTCCAGCTGCGTTACATTAACGGATATATATATATATATATACACATATATGAAAAAAAAAGCGCTTCTGTTGGAGAACAAAGGAGCACGTGCAGAAATGAGACTGGAAAAATAAAACATAAATAACAATAAAAAAAAAAAAAACAACCGGCAGCAGGTCGGGGCGCAGCGCGACCCCCGCCCCCCCGGCGGCTCCCCCCGGCCCGCCGGGACTCGGATTAACGCCTTACCTTGGCGGGGCGCTCCCGGGTTGGACTCCGCGCTGGGCTCGCTCTACCCCAAAGTTGGCGGCGGCGCGGACGGTCCGGCAGCTCCCGCCGCTGTCCGGCGGCCGCGGCGCGGGCGGAACCCGATCGCGGCCGGACCCGCCGAGCCCCCGCGGCCGCCGCCGCCCGCGCCCCCGCCCCGCTATATAGCGCCCGCTGACGGGCGGCCGCGCGCGCGGTCACGTGCGCGCCGCCGCCGCGCCCATTGGCTGAGGCGGCGCGGGGTCGGCCGGCGATTGGGCCGCGCCCGCGGCCCGGAGGGTCCGTCCCGCCCCGGCGGCGGCGGGCGCAGGCCGGGGTTGTTTGGGTGCCGGGCGGGCCCGGCCCGCACCTGCCCCGCGCCCGCCGCCCCCCGAGCGCCCCCGGCCGCACCGCGGGGCCGAGCCCCGCCCGCGCCCGCCGCCGCCTCCGCCGCGGGGCTGTCACCCGGCCCCGGCGGGCGGTGGCCGGGCCTGGTCCGCCGGCCCCCCGAGCCCCCGCCCGGGTTATCCCCGGGCGTTCCGGGCCACTGGGAAACTGGGTCACGGCGCGGCCCCGCCGCCAGCACGGGCTGAGCCGGGCAATAGCGCGAGGCCACTTCGTGTTGGCGCTTAGAGGCGCCTAAGAGGTGTCAGAGAGCGGCTCGAGCGCCGTTAACGAGCGCTGTGGGCTCCTGGAAAACCTCGGGATTGTCCCCTCTGGAGCGGCAGGACAGCCCCCTCCAAATCACATTGCCCTGAGCCACACGGAGCATCCAGGAGGTTTTCCACTTGTGTTTGTTTCTTTTCCGTTCCTTAGCGCGGTGAGAACAGCCGTGGCCGTTTGTGTGGCAGGACGGAATAAAGCACTTTAAAGCACGTTCTCGATACCACCTGATGATGAATGCACTGCACTGCCTTGCTGGTTTCAGTGGTTTGAGACTGACAAATCTCAAAGCTGCTCCCAACAACCCGTGTGCATCCTTTCCCTGTGCTAGAACGGTGAAACAAGACGCTGGGATGTCTCTGGAATGCATCTCTAAGATGCACTGACTTTGTTTCTGTCAAGTGTTTTCAGAGGGAACCCAGGGCTGAGCAGTGGGGAGAAGTCAATGTCTGTGTTACATTTTCTCTTCTCATTCTCTTCCAGGTTTCTTGGTCTTTTTTTTTTTTTCCTCTGCTTTTTTTTTTTTCTTCAGTTTCTGACCTGTTATTCTTGTCTGAGTTCATTTTGAGAGGGGGAGACCAAAGCCCTGGGCACCCTCTTTGGAGGGGAGCTTGGACTGGGTGACTCCTGAGGTCACTTCTGTACCGTAGGGCAGGTTCTCATTCTCTAACACTTCATGGCTGTTCTCTCTCTGTGCTTTGCTGCTGTTCAAATACTTTCAGTAACTGCAGTAACCAGTGCTGGCTCTGGGTTCCTGTGCTGTAGCCCCAGCACGCTGGGACAGGGCACGTGCCCAGGGCTGCTGCAGGTGATGGATGAGAGGAAGGAGCCACAGACAATGCAGTTCTTGCCCTTCACTGCTCAAGTTTGAGTTTTTCAGCTGTGCCATGATGTTGTTAGCAGGGACACGGAGGGGTGGGTCAGAGGGACCTTGTGGGCATTCTTGACACGGATTTCTGTAGATTTCCCCCTCAAGGACTGGATGAATGCATAAATGGAAAATGAAAACGAAATAAGGAAACAAATGACAGTTACATGGAACTCATCCAAAAGGAAGCAATTTGGAAAGAAAAAGGGGAAAAAAAAAAGCTTGACATGCTGCTTTAATGGTGACCCAGGCTCATATCACTGTCATGCAGCTGCTATTGATGTGGATGAAGAGGTTCCCACCTCCCTGTCATGAGTGTGAAGGAGATAACTCGTATCTGCTGTCCATTCTGCCCACAATCACCGTTGTAGTAACTTCTGCAGTTCCCAGACAGCTTCCTATCTGCCTCCTCTTTTGAGGATTGTCTTTCATTTCTTGAGTTGTTTAGTTATACTCCTGAAACATAGTTGATGCAGTTGTTAAAATACATATTATGGTGCTTTCTGGGGTAAGAGTGGGCTTCTGACTGAAAAACATATGGTATCTTTGATCCTATTTATGAAAAATAAAATTGAATCTGCAAGAGTGTTTTTGAGGGTAATATGGGCTTTACAAGGTATCTGAGCAGCTATGGAACCCATTTTAAGATTAGCAGAAATACTACAGAAGTCCTCAAATATGAGATGTTAGGGTCTGGAAAAGGGAGCAGGGTTTTGGCACAGTGTATAAGCACAGCCACATGCCAACCTGCAGGTGCTTCCTTCTGTCCCCACATCAGAGGTGATCTTCAAACGTTTGAGTCGCTTGAATATTTTGAGGCTCGTCCTAATTATTTTGCTCTCATTCTCAAAACACTCGGTCCTGCTCGGTAAGATGAACATTGCGATTACTAAATTAGAACCGTGTTTTACTAAATCTATGGAAAACATCATTTCCCATTGGGAAGTGAACTGCTGGAGCAGCCATGGAGAACAAGTTCCCCAGGCAAGGGCACTGCAGCCGAGGCCGTTGTGCTGTGCCTGTTCCTCCAAGCTGGAGCTGGGCCCTGCAGGACCCTGTCTGTGGTGATGGGGCTGGGGGCAGGAGGTGGGGGTTGACCCAGTTTTCAGCATTTCAGACATTTTTCAGTACTGTCATCAACTTTGTGTTACATTTTGCTGCTCAGAATTTACCCAAGTCAAAATGAAAAAAAACGATGGAGATCTATTGAGGCATCTAAAGGAGAGGCAATGCCAGTACTCCCTCGTGCTTCCCCCAGTTATCCTTGAGTCTTTCTGGCAGTTCCCATCCTGGAGAAGGGTTGTGACAAGACAGGGGAAGGAGGAAGGAAGACTTGCCATGAGTTTGTGCTGATCCAGACAGGCAAGACCCAGGGCAGATGGGTCTCATTTATCTTCATACCGCAAAGACCAGCAAGTGAAGAAGTGGGGGCTTAAAGGACGCATCTTTTTTTTTTTTTTCCTCTCCTGTGTCATCATTATTGAGAAATAAAGAGAAATCCAGAGTGTTAATCTGGACCTCCCCTCCTCCACCACCCCAATTTGCAGCACTGTGCTGGTCAGACCAGCTATCTTCCTATCCCTCCCCATTGCTGTTCTCTTCCTTTCCTTGGGAGACTGAGATGTGCCTATTGTCAAGTTCATTCAGGCAAGACTGTAAAGAAATTATTTAAGAAAATAGTTTGGAAAAAGTTAATTTGGGTCAAGGAGGGATTAAGTGAGGAAATTGTTTCTTTACATCCTTCTGCTAAGAAGTAAGCAAGGGAAGAGATTGAAAATAAACCTTGTTGAGCCCATTTTTGGAGTTATTTTGTATGTGCTCTCTCCTTTTGGTAGCTGTCATTGCTTAAATCCATCTAACTTGATGAGGAAGGAAAGAGATTCAGCTTGAGAGCAAATTCAAAGTGAAAAGATTTGGCCAGTGACATGATGAAAGGGATAAGTGTAGGTAGAATGGGATTAAACAGAAGTATTCTTGGTATTGAACACATGGCTCAGAGGCCTTTAGTCTTGGCAGCCTTCTTTGAAGCCAAACTTGTATCCCTTTTGTATGAAAAAGGAAGGATAAAATTAATTTAATAAAATCAATGTGAAACTGAGCGAGATAGAAATTGTTTGATGGAATTGATAGGCATTTATGAAGCCTCACTGCAAAACATCAGGAACAGCATCAGGAAGCAGCTGTGGCAGGAGAGACACCTGGATTTGGAGGAACTGGTCCAAAGGAGCCGTCCTGGTGGCTGCAGCTCTGTCCAGGAGAGACCTGGCTGCACATTCCCTGATCCCTGTGCAGGGAGAGGATGCAGCTCTGTCCAGGAGAGACCTGGCTGCACATTCCCTGATCCCTGTGCAGGGAGAGGATGCAGCTCTGTCCAGGAGAGACCTGGCTGCACATTCCCTGATCCCTGTGCAGGGAGAGGATGCAGCTCTGTCCAGGAGAGACCTGGCTGCACATTCCCTGATCCCTGTGCAGGGAGAGGCCCTGACAAACAGCGCTGGGTTGTTGCATTCCTGCTCCTCTATCGTTTCCTGCTTAGAAGAGTAGCCTGTAAAAGTGCAATTCCCTGGGCCTTCCGAATTATTCCATTTACTGCCGTGAGCAGTAGTGAGTGTTCTGTGTGCAGCACAGGACAGTGGTTGGTTCTGCAGCGTGGCACAGCCACGCTCTGTTGTGCAAAGCCAGTTGTCCTCACCACGCTGAGAATAAGGGAGCAGCTCGAATTCTCTCACTTGGGGGAGTAAACACAAGGGGAAAATCAAGGCACAAAACCAAAAAAAAAACTGAATAAGAAGTCAGTAGAAGAGCCAGAAACAGGGTCTGCTAACTCTGTGCATTATTTGTTTTTTAGGCTGTGCTGCCAGTATTAATAACAAAAGGATTGGCTGGGTTTCCACACTCGGGCTATGAAATATGCATGCCTGTGTTGCTGCAATCAGGGAGCGCTGTCCTCCGAGGAGGAGCGCTGCAGGTTAGCACTCTGACAGGGTCCCCGTGGCTGGCTGCTGCTTCGGTGCCTGTCACCTTCTGTACTCATCAAGTGGATAAAGAATTTTTGTCATGCTGCTTCATGAATGAAGCCTGTGCTCCTAAAGAGCATAAGAATTAGCTCTGAAGTGTGCATTAGCACAAAGCCGAGGATGTTGAAGATCATAAAAACTAAAATACACATGCACTCCATTTTCCCTTTCCCTTATCCTGACTCGGAGTGGAGACGGGGTCTGGGTTTAGTTTGTCATGGTTTTTTTTTCACCCTGGCTGCCGCTGAAATGCTTGGGACTCTGGAGAGCTACCAGCCCTTTGCTTTTAGCATCATTCAAAAATCTTCCATTTAGAGACCATTCTGATATCTTGGTGGTTTTTTTTTTCTTCGTCGTCTTTTTTTAACTACTAAGGAAATTTGCATGAAAATGGAATCATTGTTTCTGAAGAGTTCCATCTGCTCCTGCTGCTTATTCTGGAGCTGAAGTCATAATCCTCCATTTGTGTATTTCCCATTGAAGAGATTTTTGGCTTGTTATAGTTTCTGCACAAAATTTCAGAACAGAGGAAATATAGATGCCTCACCTAGGGAAAGAAATAAAAAATAAAAAGCCTGAAGATGACATCATAATCGCCAGTATATCTGTAGTCAATACACTGTAATTCCATAGGGACTGAGGGGGTAGGAAATAGGACAGTACATAAGGTGTGAGGGGCTTGGGGTGGGAAAATGCATTTCCTCACAGCATCTGAGCTTTGGCTGGGGGTAATGAGGGAATTGTAATCTTCTGGGTGGCTCAATAAATAGGAATCCTTTTGGTAGAAGTGAAAGGGCAGGAATGGTTCAGGGCAACAGGAATGCTCAGAGCTGACAGAAACGAGCAAAAAGAGCTTTAGCCAGACTGGAACTGCCAGGCTTCTCCCAGATCCATGGGATGGATATTCATGTAGCCACTCTCACAGCCCTGTATCTACTTCCGAGGAATATCCTGAGAATGAGAACAGGATCTTTGTTGTTCTAATTCCTTCTCTTCCTGTGTTTAGTAACATTTACGTGCAATACCGCGTGTGTGTGCGCCTGCATGTAAAGGCTGTGCACATCCAGGGAAGCAGTAGGGAACGCAGAATCCCGTGGGCTGGGAGGTGACACTCATCCTGCTCAGACCTCTGTCACTGTGCAGAAATGCTGTGGGAAACTGGGTCAGGGTGAGCAGCTCTGGCAGCTGCTGTGGGGCTGTGGGATGGGATGGGATCCATGGGATGGGATCCATGGGATGGGATCCATGGGATGGGATGGGATCCATGGGATGGGATCCGTGGGATGAGATCCATGGGATGGGCAGGGCAGGGGTCACGTGCAGGGCTCCCTCCACCTGCTCCCAAAGATATTCCAGGAGAATTAGTGACCTCCTTTTGCATCCTCTTTTGCGGGATTGTTTCCCGCACCACGTGCAGTGTTGGTGAGGGACATTGCATATGCATGAACCGGGCTGTGCTTAAAGCAGGTAATACACAGTTCTGCTCAGGAAAGGCAATTCATCTGCAGCATCCAGCCTTTTCTCTGTTAATTAGATGGTGGTGTGCACGTGTGCCCCTGTGTGCAGTGCCTGTGCTGGGGAGCTGCCCCGTTAATCCCTACTGGTGTTGGCACTTTCCAGAAGAGCTGTCCTCCACCACTGCGGGCTGAATTCACACATCCCTCCTGCTCATCTGCACTCCTGCGTTATCTCCTTCCCCATGTGATGTCCATCACGGTGCATTCCTCCTTCTCCTGAGCAGTGCCACGTGCATGCAGCTCTGGAGCTCCAGCAGGGGCTGCGTCAGAGAATCGTGGAACAGCTTGGGTTGGAATGGACCTTTATGCTCATGCCTCCAGTGCCATTGTCAGGGACAGGGACAGGGATGCCACTCACCAGACATGGCCAAGGGGTCGCCAGGTCCTGTCCCATCCAGCCTGGTCCCCCAGCCACACCCTCACTGGGCTGCCCCTGCACATCCCTCCTTGGCTTCTTTTCACTTCTCCCTGTCTGTTGGCTGCTCAACTCTCCCCCTTTGTAAAATCTCACAGTGTACTGCCCCTTCATAGGAATTGACTCCTGGAGATGTCAGTCCACAGCTCTGTCTGCAGTTCAAGCATAAACATCAGCAGCTATTGAACTTTATATACAAATCAGAGGTATAATTTACCTCTTTAGGGACAAAGGATGGCTGATACCAACACACCAGCTTCGAGTGCAGCCCTGCTCTGTGAGCTCCACAGGAAATACACTTAGCTAAACACAGTTGCAATTACGTGCAGCTTCCAACCTCTGTTTGCTTGCTTTTCTGTACCACAGTAGTGCTCAAGTACCAGGGATTTAGGAAAGCCTGGCCATCTACACCTCATCCCAATCAGTCTTTCTCCCTTGTTGCCAGCTGCTTTATCTCCTGCATCTTGTTTCTTATGTGTCCCTGACCTTCAGAGTATTTTAAAGAGGTAATTTTGGTCTGCTGGTCAGGTCAAACCTGGTCTCTTGTGCAGGTGAGGCACTGCTCAGACCCTCCTGCTCTGCCTAAAGGTCAGCTTTTCATCCAGGAACTCCCATGGACTCCACAGCTCTTACCATCAAACCCCTCTGTGCTGTGGTGCCTTCCAGAGGCTTGTCTGGAGCTGGGGCCAAAACACTGGAGGAGGCACCAAATCCTGGCTCAAGGCAGAGCTCTTGCACTGACAGGCACGGACCCTGACATCCCAGAAATTCATTAGTTGGACACAGATTGTGATAGTAGATATTTGGCAGAGGATAATGGACTTTATTCTGTTGGATATTGAATGCCTTCAGAGGAGAGGCTAGTGGTGGGCTTCAAGGATAAAGAAATACTGGAAAATTTATATCTACATACTGGTCTGAAAAATGTAACCTCACTTCTTGAAGGGGAAAAGCCTATGCTAAAGTTTGTTATCACTATAAGTACCTTCGATTTTGAGGAAGGATCCTTTTCACTTATTTGACAACAGCAGGAAAGCAGGCATTTTTCAGATCTGTCAGGTCAGTTTGAGGCTGTGTTCACAGGCTGGTCTGTCTGGCCTCCAGAGCTGCCCACAGAACTGTGTGTGAGCTGCAGTAGCATGTACACATCCTTCCAAACATAGCCGTGTGTGTTACTGCAGCATACAACTCCTTTGTTTTATCTTTTTAAAATAATTCCACGCTTTATTTCTGTGTGCAGAAACACAGAGACTCACATGTATGACCCGAGCACAAATTCTGCACAGCTACAGCAAAGTTCCAAATGAGACTAGAAATTACATGTAGCTCTGTGATTTGATTTTCTCTGACATATTGAGTCTATGTTTTAGCCTACAGAACTCCACAGCTGTGCCCTAATTCTCTTTTCCTTGTGATCTCAACATCGCTGCCTTTTAAGGCATTGCTATTCTTGGATCTCAGCAGGACACCATGTTAGACTGTCACCCTGCTCGCTGCATTGCCAGTGCAGAAAGCAGCTTCTCCCTGGACCTGCAGAGAGTATGTGCAAGCAAACTTTGGAGCAATTTAGTGGGTGGATGAGACTAGATCAGAGTGCTTTATATCCTACATAATAGTGTGTATTGAGGTGAGGGTGTACAGTTCTGTGATTGCTGTCTTGGGACATGAGGAAAATGTTTATGTTTTGTTACAAATAACAAGCAATAATGTAATTAGTCTTTGGCAAGACTCACACAGGAAAAGCTGGATGTCTTTTGCTTTAAAGAAGAGGGTCGCTGCCCTGTGGGTATTTAATGTTCTGTTTTGTTAAGTGACATTCATATCTCTAGAACTCATAAGCCTAATTACTGATTTAACCAAATACTGAGCGTGTATAACCCTGGTGTGGCCCTTATCTAACATCTTACATTTGCTCCTGTAGACATAGTACAAGTGGAGTTTGCTAAATTTGGTGTAGGAGATCACTCAGATTTGGGCTGTTCTGACACACGATGTGGCACCTCACAGTGAGATCCATGGATCTGAGCATCCAGGGTGTATCCTGTGAGTAGCAGGGGCTGATTTCAGGAGTACGTGTGCTGCAGAGTCATCACAACACAGCACAAAGAGCCCCATAGTTTTGCTGATAAGATGCCTGGTGGTGAGCACTGGGAGTTTTCTATTTGCCTGGCTTTCAAGATGTATGATAAAAACCCTAATGCAGATTTTAATTTTTAACTTCTAAAAAAACCGCGTGGGATTATCTTGGGTGAGCAACACGAACATATCATGCCATTGGAATGTCAAAAATTTAATGCAAAAATCCAGGCGCTGTTGTTGGGGCAGATCATTTTAATTTCAAATCTGAATCTTAACATGTTTGCTCTCAAGCCCTCTCACGTTTCTTGCGGCACCTGGTGTTGTGGAGGATCCCTCTGGCTAAACCTGCTGTGCTGTGCTGGGGAGGATTTATGGCCAGTGAGGCTGCAGAGAGCAGGGCACCTCTGTCTGTCTGTCTGTCTGTCTGTCCTGCACACACAGACATGCTGTGAGTGGGGCGTCGGCTGCGCCCACTCCTTGGTTTGGTTTGGTTTGGTTTGGTTTGGTTTGGTTTGGCCAATCTGCCATTTTCACATTCCCAAAGCCAGGAAAAGCAGGGCAGCCCTTGGGGGTTCCTGGAATTCCAGTGTTTCGCTGGAGCTGAACTGGGACCTGTGGTTCCTGCAGAGAGCAGCTCAGGACAGGCTTAATGAGGGGAAAACAACCCCCCTAATTCGGGGGCAGTCACGGGGAGAGGTGGATTCCTCAGGCAGGCAATTTAGAGGCGTCTGTTAAGAACTAATCACAGTCCTAACACAGCTCTGCTCTGAGCACGAGGTTCCTGCACAAGGGATTCAGGCCCCGACTTCCACCGGAGCTGGCTGGGAACAGATGCTGCTCTGTGCCACTGTGCAGAGGAACTTGGAGCCTCTTCACTCATGAGGCATGAAATTTGGGAATCTCTATGGCCTTGGTACCAGGTCTGGTGTCTGTTGCTTTTGGTCCTCTAAATCCTCACTGTTCCTGTGGGCATGACTCGCTCCTGCTGTTGGATGTCCTGGGAAAAACCTTCACTGAAAAACCTTTCCATCACTGTGCTCCAGCACAGCATCATCCCACACTCCTGTTTTTCCAGCAGACTGGTCTGGTTGTTCAGCTATGGGTCTGTTCTCATGCTTTAATGAGGCTGAGGTTTGTGGTCAGGGCTGCTGACAGGAAAGAGAAAGGGGAAAATAAAAATGAGCATAGGGAAGTGTTGTGGGAAGAGCTTTCCACAGCATTCATGGGATTTAATGTCCTGAGGACACAGTCAGAGGAATTCAAAGGAATAAAATCTCTATGACAAATCATAGAATTGTTGCATTGCATTTAATGTAGTTTAATTGACTCTGGTTTTGTCCCCCGTTGGTTTTATAGTGCTGTCATCTGGAAGACAAAGTGTAGAGCTCTGCTTTCCCAGCAGAGCTGTGCCTGTGTCTGCACTGGTTGGATCTAGAAGGCCAGACTTGGTGTGAGCTGGATAGTTATCCTGTAAATGCACCAGAGCAAATGTAGGTTTGAGGAATCTCTTGAAATACGAGTAAAATATTGACTAGATACCAATTTAGTAAGTAGAAGGCTGGATCATGTGGAAAATAGCATGTAAAGATGTAGTTAGACTGTAGAGTGAGGCATACATACATCGGGATCAACTTGATATCCAAAAAATTAGTTCCACCATGTGGAAAAGTTCTTGACTCCAAAGCAGACACTTGGCACAGAGCAGATTCTCTGCTGCTTCAGCTGGGGAAGTAGCTGGTAATTAGAGGCTCATCTTCTGTGAATCACCACAAAAGAAAACGAGGGCACAGTTTCTGAATGGGTTTGATGAAAACAGAGGGATATTGGGATTAGAGACTCATGGTTTCTTCTCTGGGTTTGAAGGAGAGTGTGATTTGTCATGGGTTGCATTGTTGGTGCACCCTGCCTGGTCCTCTTCCTGTCTGCTCAGTTTGTCTGGAGGTTGTTTGGGTTCTCTTGTGCAGGATGACCACTTTTCTGTTTCTCCTGCTTTCCTCTCCATTTGTGAAATTAAGGGAAATTCCTTAGTACATAGAAGACCCCGTTTATCTTTGAGCAGCTTCCTTATGTAAAACAGTTTTATGACAATAGAAATTCCATCCTGAAAATGTGCTGCAGTCCTGGGGGCTCATGTTATGAGCAGCCAGTTGTAGCTGTTACCACTGTGCAGTAGTTTTCCTCAAGTACATTATCGTATTACCATAGATTTAAATATTTGATCTGCAAAATGTCGCTGCCTGCTACTGCAGCAGTATCATATAAGACACATCACAATAGATACCGAGTGTAAAGATTGTTTTAAATGGCTTTAATACAGACAGAGGTCAGAAAAGGCAAGATAACAGCAGAAGAGGCTATGTCAAAAAGTAATTAGAGCAGGACAAATGGATTGTGCAGGCATGTCGAAGGCTGTTATTTCTGTAGGCAGTGAGTAGGAAAGGTGTTAATGTAATGTGACAGATCTGGAGCAAAAATGAGGGTGCAGGGAAAACAAATAGGAGCTGACCAATGGAATGGTTTAAATTATGAGGTTTGCTTTAACATAATTTGATTACACATGAAATAAATGTTTAGTGTAGTTTCTTTGAAAACCTAATTGTCTTAAATACTGCATGTTCAATTCAGTCTTTACACCCAAAGCAGCAGCCCCTGTGCTGGGGCAGCCTCACTCCCTGTCAGGAATAGGCATGGCAATACTTTGCCCTGTGTGGCTTCAGGAATGAGAGAATGGAAGATTTTTTTTTTTCCCCCTAGTGTTTGTCTAATAAAATTGGCTCTTTGCAGTCACGTACATCTTAATTTGTAACCTCGTGCTAGCTGGGGTGGGTGGTATCTGGGCCTGGGGGATGCTGGTACAGGTGATGTATAAATTATCCAGTTTAGCAGAAAGAGAGGATGAGGATCAGGTTTAGCAGGAGGAAGGCAGGGATATAACATATGTTTTTTCATGATTCAGCTCTTGTCCCCCATTCAGAATTGGAACCAATATTAGTAGGAGGGGGGAGCAATGCAGAAATGCCCCGGGTTTCCAGGCTGCTCCAAAGGACTGAACAGGATACAAAGAACTTGCCCAGCACCATTCTGCTCTGCAGTGTTGTGCTGAAATCACACAATCTGCTGTACACACAAAGATTTCCCCTTGCATCAGGACAACCTGTGTAGCTCATGGGGACATTTTCCTCACATTTGAAGCAGAAGAAACTTAAAATGATGAAAGCATTTTTCTAGAGGAGTCCCCTCTGCAGCTTTGAGCTGGGCACTTCAAGTTATGGGTGGACAGTGGAAGGAGATGCAGAGCTCATGACAAATTATGGGCCCTTATCCCCCTAAAGCAGGGCCAGGTGTGTCACTGTGCCACTCTTCTGTGCTGGTTGCCTTTCCTTGCTGCTTTGAGGCCCTCTAAGGGCCTTGAATTTACGCAAGGATTTTTTGAGTATGGGGATTTCTCTTGTGCTGTTGTCCTCAATTGCCCTTGCGTTTCTATTTCCCATAGATTTTGACATTTCACAGTTTGATTTAAGCTTGAATTAATCTTAAGAAGTAATTGTTGTTTATAGATGCTTGTGGATAGTAAATTACTCAGTCTCCAGGCTGAGCTGTTGGCAGGAGGTTCTTAAAGAAGCTGGGAGTTCAGGTCATGTTTTTATCAGTGGAATATGTTGTTTTCTGCATGGATGTATTCTTGACTGGTTACATGGGTACAGAGGGGAAGTCTGAGGGTTTGTCAGGGTGTACCAGATAGTTCCTAAATAATTTTGTTTCTGTTTCCGTCAACTTTGGAAGGGCATTTCGGGTCACCTTTTCCTTTTCTTGCAAGAAAGGAAAATAGGATTACAAACTTCATCAAGTTACATTGAATACTTAAAGATGATTAGGGGCAGAAAGGGACATTTTAAAGAGCTACTCCTACTGACAGAATAGCTAATTGCAGGAAGATTAAACCCGAAGTGCCATCCAGCCCCTCTCCCGGTGTGTCCAGCCCCTCTCCCGCTATTCCCAGCCCCTCTCCCGGTGTGTCCAGCCCCTCTCCCGCTATTCCCAGCCCCTCTCCCGCTATTCCCAGCCCCTCTCCCGGTGTGTCCAGCCCCTCTCCCGGTATTCCCAGCCCCTCTCCCGCTATTCCCAGCCCCTCTCCCGGTGTGTCCAGCCCCTCTCCCGCTATTCCCAGCCCCTCTCCCGGTGTGTCCAGCCCCTCTCCCGCTATTCCCAGCCCCTCTCCCGGTGTGCCGCCCCCCCCGTGCCGCTCGCAGTGTCCCCGGTCGGGTGCTGCCCTCTCCCGTCCAGCGCTCGGACCCGCGAGGACACCGCGCCGTGTCCGTGTGTGCAATGTCCCTGTCCCTGTTCGTGTCCCTGTCCCTGTCCGTGTGTGTCCCTGTCCGTGTGTGCAATGTCCCTGTCCCTGTTCGTGTCCCTGTCCCTGTCCGTGTGTGTCCCTGTCCGTGTGTGCAATGTCCCTGTCCCTGTTCGTGTCCCTGTCCCTGTCCCTGTCCGTGTGTGTCCCTGTCCGTGTGTGCAATGTCCCTGTCCCTGTTCGTGTCCCTGTCCCTGTCCGTGTGTGTCCCTGTCCGTGTGTGCAATGTCCCTGTCCCTGTTCGTGTCCCTGTCCCTGTCCGTGTGTGTCCCTGTCCGTGTGTGCAATGTCCCTGTCCCTGTTCGTGTCCCTGTCCCTGTCCCTGTCCGTGTGTGTCCCTGTCCGTGTGTGCAATGTCCCTGTCCCTGTCCCTGTCCCTGTCCGTGTGTGCCCGTGTCCCTGTTTGTGTCCGTGTCCCTGTCCCTACAGGAGCCCTGCAGCACAGCCCGTGTTCAACTGGCTGCAAAGCCCGTGGGTGCGGATCCGTCGGTGTTTGCTCCCTTCTCACATCATCCAAGCGTTTCTGTGTGCCCGGGGATGCTCAGCTGTGCTCGGTGTGTAAGAGCATGGAGCACCCAGATCGTTCCCAAACAGGACTTTCTCCAGCTCCTAATGATCCAAAGAACTTCCAAAGCTGCTGCAGTCCCAGCAACGTGTTGGCTGCAGTTGTAATTCTGAAAGTTTTTTCGTTTTCTTTTTGCCATCTGAACTGAAATTTGAGGAAATGTCCTCACTGTTTGTTTGTTTTTCCCTGGGCATACAAAAAAATTGCTGCTCACCACCTAGCTGGAATTTGTAAATACTGTTCAGAACTATAATAACTACAGTTATAATAACAAACCTGGTCTGTTGTTGCTATTATTAAAAACACCAGCAACTGCAGCAGGCTGGTGTAGCTGTGTAATTGCAGTTTGTGTAAGTCTGGCATAAAGTCATCTTTTGGCTTTTCATTTTATCATTTTAATGCACAGAATTTCCCCACCTTTTCAAATCTGGGAGATGCTCTCTGCCTCCTGACCTACAGGCCTCTCCTCTGTTCCTGCATCCTGCTAAACATCATCATCTGCCCAGGTTTGGATGAAGAGATTTGGGCTCATTTGTGTCTCATTTTGGCTGATGGGTGCACTGGTTCTGCAGGGAGGACAAAGCCCCACTGCTGCATCTGCTGTGGGCTCTGTGCCTGAATATGGAGCCCTGGGAGAAGCAGCCACCCACAGGAGGAGCTGCAAGGGCCAGACCTTGCCCTGGGCCTGCTTTGCTCTGGCCATGTGGTGCTGTTGGCTCTGAGGCTTTCGTTGGTGACAGGGACCCAGCCCAAGGACTTCCCATGTTGTCCAGTATGGTGTGATGCTGTGTGACCTCATTTGGTTACTGGGAGTTACAGGAGATGCACTCAGAATGGATGGAGCCATCCCATAGGAAGGGAACGGAACTCGATTGCCTCCTCATAGAAATGTAAAGCTTCTCCCTTTGCAATTCCCCTTTCTTGTACTTTCCCACTAAGGCAGTAAAACCATATACTTCCCATGCCTACAGTCCCATTTGTTTTCCTTTTTTCCTCTGAAGGCGACCTCTGTGAGGAGCCCTTAACCTCCCCCCTGCCTTTTCCTCTGTTACACAGAGCTGCTCTCTGCTGTTTGTCACCCACCAAGCGAGGTGCAATGAAACCCTTCGTGCAGCCACTCAGTTATCTGGGAGGGCAAATTTGGTAGCCAGGCGAATAAAAATATAAATAAACAGATAAAACCAGAAATTGATAGAAGGATTCAATTTACACAATGACCTAACAAACTAGTGAAAAGGAGAAAATTGCTTAATTTTATGTGCACCAAGCGACCACCTTCACTGGAATTATTAACACCACACTCCTGGTGTGTTTAACACCAGGGAGGAGAGGAATTACCCGATCTGTTGTTAAACCATTATCACAGAACAGCTCAGACATCAGGTGGATGTTTATTATCATTCCTTGCAGTTCTTCCCATAGCTCCTCTAAGCAACTTTATTTTTAATTTTTTTTCCCCTCTGAAATAGCTGCATACGTAGTGAGTGGAATAGATCTTTAGGGGGAAAACACACAGTTCTCTCACGGCAAAGGAGTAACGTCCACAGTACCAAGGGTATTGACATGTGTAAATGTGAATTTTTATCATTTATTCAGCTACATTTGCAAACCGAAATTTGGTTCTGGTCTCGTTCCCCAGGTTCCTGTGCCTGCACACAGCAGAGGTGCTGCCGGCAGCACCGTTGCTGTAAAATGAAAACTAAGCCAGGAGTTGGGTGTTTCCTTAGGATCTGTTTGCTGCTTGAAATCAAATCCCCTCCAGTGCTGTAGTTTGGTCCCTGGCCAGCTCAGTGGTGTGGGGGCAGCCCCGGCCGAGATGTGCTGGGTTTTGTTATCCCCAGCCCAGACTTTGTTCCTGCCACAAAGGGGCTGATGGCTCGAACTGCGGGGACACAACAGAGCCCCGATTGTCATGAAAATGGGCAAAGCCTCGCTGGAGCACGGGGAATTATGAAACCGTGGCCGTGGGTGGGAGAGCAAGAGCTCAAGGAAGGGCTGCCCCTGTCCTGGGGCCACGCAGCTCTCCCAACCCTGCCCTGCCCAAATCTGGGGTTTTCAGCAAAGATTTTGGGATTGGCTGTGGCAAGTGATGGCATTGGCAGAGAGTGTCCTGGGAGAGCTGTGCAGGCCTGGCACTGTTCAATCCCTTTTGGTACTGGCTCACGACGCCACTTCATCTCTGTATTTCTGAAAAAGTCACATCTTTTGAGAATTCCTTCTCTTTGGAACGGTGATCTCATGGCACATGAGCAGGGAGCACCCGGGGAGAGGGGCAGTCCCTCCTCTTGCTTCCTGTGCCTGTCCCTTATGGCTTTAACATCAGGACAATAAATCCCTTGCAGGCAGCAGTGCCACTTGCCCCCTTTTTGGCAATGCTTTTGGGGTTTTACTGTTCTGAACTGGCGTCAGTATAATACCTTAGACGTTGGTTTCGGTAGCATCAGGTTCTGTCTGGAGTGGGATTTTCTGATACAGGCTAAAATAAGAACTAGCTACTTTATTTTAATTTTGCCTAGACTTGCTGCATGGCTGTTTGGGTCAGAGAACAGAACTCATTTTTCCTGTCTCCTTGCTTGCCCTTTTGCAGTCAGTTGGCCTGTGATTTTACAGAATAGTTTTGGATCTCTGCAATTATTTTATGTCCTTAAGGATTTATTATGGATAAACGCATGTATTAAATGTGAGTTTTGAATGATTTGGAAGATTTGGGTTGTTTGGGCAAATACCATTTATCCCAGCCAGGTTTTGTCTATAATTGCAATTTCAGAATTAGGAGAGGGGTTTGTTTTGGGTTTTGTTTTTGTTTTTTGGTTGGTTTTTTTTTGTGTGTCTGTGTTTTGGGTCTGAACAGCAGTTGTGGGAGAAACTTTGTGTTATCTCGAGATTAAGTTGCTTCATTTCAGTCTGCTGTGTCCACACCACACTACGGCTTTACAAAATAAGCTCTCTGCATTCTGGTCACACTTCTCCGAGGGGTGCCGGGAGCCAGCGAAGGGCTGCATGGGATGAAGAATGTGGAGCTCTGGGAGCAGCACAATTGCAAACAGCTGTGTCAATAGTGCAGCCAGGCCTGGCTTACCTTGGCCATGCGCTGCGGCACCGACTCCTCACCCAGCTCGGGGCTGGGGGAAAAGGGGAGGTCAGACCCATGAGGGTCTCCTGGGCTGACACGGAACTGCACAGATCCACAGCATCAGCAGAGCAGTGCAGGGTGGGCTCGCGAGAATTTGCTCCTGCAAATGCACCTGCTGTGCAGAAATGCTGGGTTAAATACAGGATTATGAGTAGAGTGAATCATGGAAGGGTTGGAGTTGGGGTTGATGGCCAAATTCCCTCCCAAGCAGAGTCAGCTGGAGCAGGGGGCCCAGGCTGCCAGGAGGACACCACTGAGCTCTGCCCTGCATGCTCATGAGGTTACTTGCATTGCTGGATGTCACCAGAAAGCAATAAAATTTCAGGCTTGGGATGGAGTGAAATATGACCTCTTTTGTTGCCTCTGTGCCTTGTTTATTCTAAGACAGCCATTTCTCAGAGCACAGTTGGGTGCTGCAGTCCTCGGGATGAGGAACAGAAGCAAACTCTGGCTTTTGAGCAGAGCCAGTTTTGAGACATCCAGATATCTGGAGGACGGGTTGGTTTGGGCATCAGCAGAAATGCTCTTGAGCCTTCCCTTAAATGCTGTGGTGTGGTTAGGATAGCTTTGGGCTGGTCAAACAGCTGAGCACCAGGACAGTTTATTGGGCACTAAGGACACATAAGCAGCACTGTAGCCCAGGCTGAGTTCATCTGAGGAGGGCTCCAGTCCCCTGACCCATAGGGACCACCACCAAAAGAGCACCTGAATTCCCAGTCCTGGGGGAGCTGGGAGTCCCAGTGCGTGTTCACAGTGCTCCACCAGGTGTGGGCATGGGAAGGACACTGGCCTGAGCATTGTGAGCTGTGCCTGTTGGCTGGTCCTGCCTGTGCCTGTACTGCTTTTCACTGCTGATTAAAACTGAGCATAAGTTTTTGGCTAATACTGATTATCAGTTTAAATAAATAATTTTCATAGAGTCATAAAATCTCAGAATGATTTGGGATGGAAATGACCTTAAAGCTCATCTTGTTCCTCACCCTGCTGCGGGCAGTGACAGCTCCCATTGGACCAGGTTGCTCCAAGCCGTGTTCTTCCTCACCTTGAACACGTCCAGGATGGGGCAGCCACAATTTTTATTTTCGTCCTGGGGGTCCCTGGATTTTGTTGATGTCTGTGCTGGTGGTACCTGTTTCACACCGCGGTGAACAGCTCTCTCAACTTCCTGGGGAAGCTGGCGGAAGGACGGTGCAAAGTGGTGGCCAGTGGTGATGGCTGGTGGCCAATGGCCAGTGGTTGGTGGTGATGGCTCATGGCAACTGCCCAGGCCGCGTCTCACGGCAGGGGCAGCGATCAGTCTGTCAGTCAGTCAGTCAGTCAGTCAGTCTGTCAGTCAGTCTGTCGGTCAGTCAGTCAGTCTGTCAGTCAGTCTGTCGGTCAGTCTGTCAGTCAGTTGGTCTGTCAGTCGTTCGCTTGGTCGGTCGGTCTGTGCTGGTCAGTCGGTCTCAGCCCCTGGCTCATGCTGTCTGTCGGTCTGTCGGTGGCTCAGGCTGTCTGTCGGTCTGTCAGTCGCTCGGTCGCTCTGTCGCCCTGTCGGTCGCTCTGTCGCTCTGTCGGTGGCTCAGGCTGTCGGTCGCTCTGTCGCTCTGTCGCCGGCTCGGTCCCGTGCCGGCCGGCCGTGGCCCGTCCCCCGCGGGCCGGTGCGGCGGGGGCGGCGCTGACATCACGTCGTTAGCATAGGGCGGCCCGCGGCGGCGGCGATGGCCGAGCCGGGCTGTTCGCCCGCCGCCGCCATGAGGCGGCCCTAGGAGCCGGCCGGGGATGAAGCGGGACTCGACCTGCATGGAAGGTGAGCGGGGCCGGGCCTTTGTCCGGGCGGTGCCGGCGGGGGCTGCGCGGACCCGGGGCCGCTCCGTGCCGGTGCCCGCGGCGTGCGGGGCTCGGACCGCGGGGTGCGGGACCGCGGCCGCAAGGAGCCGTGCGGGCTTTTCCCCTTCTCCTGCCCTTTCCCGGGCAGCGTAGCCCTGGGCTGCGAGCAGGATTATGCAATTAAAAAAAAAAAAAAAAAAAAAAGGGTATTAGTTTGTTTTGTGGCTTAATTTGTTTATATTTTAAACTTCCTAATCCCTCCGACCATCTGGAGGAGCTTTTTTTAGTATCGTTAATTATGGATAGTATCGGGGTCACGGAGGCGCTCGGTAGCGCCCGCTCGCCCTCCCGGGACCGGCGCTGTCCCCCCTGGTATTTGCAGCCTTTTTTTCCCCTCTGTGACTGAAGGCAGCCGTAAAGCTCACGTTCAGAGTAAGGATTAAATATTTCAGGAGAGAGCATTGCGTGTTCGGTAACACGCGTTGGAGAAGTCACTGTTTCGGTTGTGCCCAGGCCCTGCTCCCGCAGCCCGGGCTGCTGGGGGTGGGGTTACTTTGAGATTTTCTTAATTCAGCATCGTTCTCAGTGGTTGCACATCTAGACAGCTTCAGTAGGGCCGAGAGAATAGGTTTTAGGGCAGGTAAGTCAGGTCTTCATCTTACCGCTTTGTAATGTATAAATTAAAGAAACCAAACCAGTCTAACCCAGTCATTAATTCAGAGCGTGCGGCCGCGTCGGAGCGAGGGCAGGGACCTCGCACGGAGCTTTATTTTACTAAAATTAGATCAGCGAAAGTTTATCCCTCGAGAGAGCGACTAAACTCGGTGTCGCTCTGTGAGCGTGGGCAGCGCGACCGAGACCCTCGTGCCTGTCCCCAGCTGCGGTCCCGACCATCGGGCACATTTTGGTGTGCGGGCTTTTGTTCCAAACTCTTTGTGCAACAACTGGCTGGAGTGAAGGATCCGTCCTCTCCCCGTCCCGCACAATGGAGCGGGGCGAGGGTCCCGCAGCGCCCCGTGTCCCCGGGCAGCGCCCGCCCGCCGGGACCGGGGGTCCGTGGGGAGCGGGGCTGGGGTCGGGGTGAGGCAGCGGCGGGGCCGGGGCTCCCCTGCCCGGGAGAAGTTGCATTTCACAGATGAGTTTTTGATATGCAAATGGAGATTGTGTCCCAGGCAGGGGAAGGGTGATGGGTTTCATCAGCTGCACGCTCTTGATTTACACCGAGCCGAAAAGGAGCAGCTGATGATTTCTGGGGTTTTTTTTTGTTTGTTTGTTTGTTTTGGTTTTTTGGGTTTTTTTTTTTTAATGGGGGTTTTCTTTTGATTTAATTCTGCTTGGGTAGAAACAGAATCAGGGTAGAATGAAACCGTGAGTTTGGGATTTCATTACTGGAAAGGGAGATCAGAGTGAGATGTACTGGCCATTCCTCTAGTGTTGCATTTCTTCTCTTTTCTTTCCAGTATTCATGTGCTGCTTTTTAAACTGAGACTCTCTGTGAGTAGAACACTTTTTTGCAGTTCACAGAATAAGGCTGCAGGCTGCTGCTGTCTTTCCCCTCCTCTGTATATATATATATATATATATATATATATATATATATATATGTAATTTTTTTTTTTTTTACAGGAGGCTTGTCCATTTAAATTAACCTTTCTCCCAGCTGGGCACACAAATGTTTTTGTTTTAGTTCACAGAGGGTTAATTCTATTCAGCTCTCACCATGGCCGGCCTGATCCGGGGCAGCACAATCTGCTCTTTGAGCCGGGCTGGCCAGGCAGGACGCGTGGGGCTGGGACCCCCATCTGCGGGCTCGATGGCGAGCAGGAGAGGGATGCCCCAGCCCTTTGTGAGCCCGGCCACGGGCTCTGCCGTCCCGAGCACGGAAAATTTAATCCCTGTGTTCATCGATTATAAATTAAAAAAAAAAAAAAAAAAAAAAAAAAAAAAGCCCCCTGAAGCAAAGGCGCCTGATTTGGGGGTGGGCTTGTTTGGACAATGCAGCGCTCCACAGTGAGGGCGGAGTTCCTCCAGTTCTGGGGCTTGAATTTCACAGGATGGTTTTCTCGAAACTAAAAATTGACAGTGAAAAATATCGTTAGGAAAAATAAAGGGGAAAAGAAGCCCCCAACGCGTTTGTTTGTGTTCGAGGCATCACCAGAGGCGAGAGCAGAGCGAGCTGCGGTTGGGGTTGAGGTAACACATGTGAGATCTCCCCCTCCCCAAACAGCTGGCATTTAGCAGCTTCAGATTTAAACCCAGCTAAAGGGTGCTGCAGGGGGCTGTGATAGGGTCAGTTAATCAAGAAGCAAATAGCTGAAAAGATGTTAAATATATTAATGAATTGAAGTGCCGAGTGCTGCCTGTAATTTTTTTCAGCTCTACAAGATTTCCTTCACGGTCTGTTGTATAAATGGGAAGTTTTGCTGGCGGCAGCTTTCTGCCTTCTCCCTCTTGCCTTCCAGCCAGGCCAAATCCCAGCACTGTCTGCCCCAGGGTTTGGGTGAAGGGTTGTGCCTTCACTTTTGGCCTTCCTTTTGGGAATAAAGTCTTTGTTTCTGTTCCATGGTAAAGCACCAGTATGGAAAACCCCACAAGCTGACTGCACCAACACACCACCAGGTTTCCAAGGTAAATCTCACAGGGTAAATCTCACAGGGAGCTGTAGTTGCTGCAGAGTTTTCAGCTGGGTCTCCAGGGGTGGGTGTGAGCCCCTGGCAGCCTGGGGACCTGCAGATGCAGGCAGCACCTGGTCCCCTCCCAGAATGTGGCAGTGCCACTCCCCCGCAGGACTGGCACAGCTGGGAGCAGTGACAGGGAGGTGCTGGGTGTGTGTCCCCATGCTTTAATTTATTTGCTGTGTATTTTAGAATCTCATTCACATGCTGTAGTGCTTTCTGTTTGGGTCTGGTATGTGTTTCAGCGGGATTGTAAGGGTATTTCTTTTTGGAAATTCGTAGGATTTTTCTTTAAAAAATTATCAAGACTGCTTTTTTTGCTGAGGGGAAAAGCCAGTTTCTTCAAAAATTAAATGTATTGCTTTTACTGTTTTTCTTATAAAACATAGATGAGATTTTTTCCTCTTTTTTCCTCCATCCATTCTGTGATTCTTGTGTAACATCATCATATTCTTGGAGAATTTACATTGTATGTGGTATGAAACCTACCATGACCTCTGAAAACAATACATCCTTTAATGTGGCTTCGGGGAGGGGCTAGAGAGGGAGTAACCATAAAAATCTTCAGGGTTCAAGATGAGGTTGAGATTTTTGTGAGTGCTTTTGTCGTAGCAGCAACTGTTTGATTTAGTGGCCCCTGCTACAATGGGTTAGGAGAACAAAGCCAGAATATCCCGTGTATGAGTTTGTTAAATGTAAGACCCATCAGGAAAATTGGGGAGGGGGGTAGGGGGAAGCTTCCTCAGCTCTCTTTCTGAAATAAAACAGGTATTTGAAAAAATTCCTTATCAATTGCTTTGTGTCCTAGTCTGTGCTGTCTTGTGTAGCATTTGAATCCAGAGGAATCAGAGACAGGGAGGAGGGAGGGCTTATTCACTTAAAATTTGCTCTTCTTATTGTGTGCTTTGGTATTCTAGTGAAATTTCAAGGCTAAGGGAGTTCAGAGCACCCTCAGTGCAAAACTGCTTTAGATTTGTTTGTGCTTTACCATTTCTGTGAAGTTCACTGTGGTTCTGCCCCATCTCTCCCATCCTTCACCCAGATCAGGCACTGTGTTACTTGGGATGAAAACTGGCAAAAGTCAGGAGCAGCAAACTGGGGGCACAGGACAGCAAGGTGGACCTGGCCATGGTCCCTGCAGGATTTTTTAAAAGATCTAAACCTCCAAGACTTTCTGTAGGCCATCATTTTGATCTCCCAGGTTTTTGGGGAGCACGGACACCTTTGTGGTCTCTGGGGTTTGTGTCTTTGTTCACGGTGTGTGCTGCTGCTCAACAGCCAATTTTAATCTGGAAACCCAAGGAGCAGTTTCTGCTGGATGTGTGTGCAGTTCCTGTGGCCAGGGGGCCATTCACAGCATCTCCCTCTTCTGCTGGAGAGATGGGGATGGAAAGGGAAGGATTCTGATTCCTCCTGGGGAGAAGGGGATGGCCAGGGAAGGATTCTGATTCCTCCGTGCTTTATTCATCTGGGCTTCCCACACTGTCTGGGTGATGGCCCTATTCTTCCCACAACAAAAAAAGCTGTGCCTGGAAATGATCCCTCACTGACATGGTCAGCCAGGGCTGTGGGGTGAGGAGGGAGCCCCGGGGGCCGTGCCGTGGTGCTGGACACCCAGGGTGTCCTGTCCTGCCTTTGGCCATGTGTGGACCCGGTGGTGGTTCCTGCCCAGCCCGGCCATTGCTGCTGACCCCGGGATTTATGGCAGTGCTGTGTGAGCAGGGGGAGGGCCAGGGGTGAGGCTGAGCCTGAGCTGAACCCTGCGGATAGAGGACTCCTCTGTCCTGCCTAATCCCCAGACCCCTCCCCGCGTTTATCAGCTTGCTGAAGGTGGAGATTGTGCACTTGGTGACTACAAAGTCATGTTTAGCTGCCTCCCTTCAGAGATGCTCAGATAGCCCCAGTCCTGATCTGTACCCACATTCCTTTGGGTTCAGCACATACCTGAGGTGATCTGTCATGTAAAACTGGAAATGTTTTGGTGCAAATCAGGAATGTTTCTTCACTTGAAGTTTGTGTTTCCTTTGTTCATCCCTCGATTTTAATGTTTTATAACAGTGAAATTTGCAGAACAGTGCAAATGTGCGTGCTGTGCATAGCAAACCTTTTAGAGATTAACACAGATTGGTTCTGGTTTCTACTGGGTTTAAGCTCTGGAGAAAGCTGATTGTGAGTAGGAACAGCTGGTTTAGATTTTTACTTGGCTTGTGTAACTGAAAACTGTTTAAATTTCTGATCCTAATACATTTGGCTCATTCATTTCTCTTGCATTCACATGTACTGCAGTAGTAAGAAGCTACACACTGGTTTGTCAGCTTGCTTGGGCTTTATTGAGGCCGGAGAAGACTTCACTGTGACTCTTACCTCCTGCTGCTCCAAAAATCCATCCTGCAGACAAACACCTTTGTCTCAGAAGATTCCCTGGTCAAATCTAAATGATGAAAGTCAGGCTTGGTGGTGTTGTGCTGAAGTGAGTTTGACTCAGCTCATCTTCACAAGCCAGGGGTGTCCAAAGGCTGGGGGGGATTTTCAAGGTCTGTGTCTGAATGTGAGCAGGAGTTGTGGGTTTGTGCAGCTGTGTCTGCCCAGTCTGAGCCATGCCCTGCTTAGAACCAGTGCCACCTCCTGGGTCCTGCCTGGGCTGTGGGTGTTCCTGCCCCCGTGGGCAATGGCACTGTCCTGCCTTCAGGAAGGAACACCAGAACAGCCTGGTTTAACCAGCATCCCTAGGAGGGGTGTGATGGAGTGGTTCCTTTCTCTTCTCGGTGCCTGGCTCAGCCAGGTTGATCTAGTCATCTGGATAATGCCTGTTTGACATTTGGGAAAGCAGCCCCGTGGAGAATACTGGAATACTGCAGGTTTGTGTGTCCCTGAATATATTTGATTAGTTCCTACCTTTGCAGTGCAGATCTGTTTGCAGTCGTTGGGATTTTAGTGGGTTAAAACACGAGGTGGGGGCTGGAGGCATCTTGGCCTGGTGTGCAAGGGGTTAAACTGTTGAGCTGTGAAACATCTGCTACAAGAGGAAGAGCTGTTGGTGCAACTTGCTGGCATTATTTTAGGCATAGCTGACTTGGTTGAAGCGAGGTTCAGGCCTCCCTGTGCAGTTTGAGGTGACGAGTTCTGGGTTAACTACCCGGGTCTCTTCACCATCATTTACTTTTTCTTTTCTGTTTGACATCCCTGTCTGGAGATCTCACCAAGCCGAACATCATCTCTTCTCTCTCTCTCTCAGGCAGTGTTACAGTCTTGAAATACTGAATTTAATGTGACAGCTCCTATTGTGGAGAGCCCTGCAATTTACATTTGCAGTCTTCCAAAGGCCTTCCAAAGATTTGGAAAAGGATCAGTAAAATCCCATCACTGTGGTTCAAGTGTACCATGGTTTCTGTAATGATGTTCTCTTGCTGGCTACTGCAGTGAGGCTTTTGAAGTCTGGAGGTGCCCCTGGAGTCTGTGAGGTGTGACAGGATTTCGGTGTCACTGCTGTCCGCCAGGTTTCTGTATTGGTGCACCCTGCTCTGTGCAGTTGAGGTGGGACATCTTAGAATCCTTTTATCCCCACTGGAGTTTGTTCTCTGCTAAGGAACAGCAGGAAGGTCAGTGGATGCTGCTGGGGGGAGCCCCAAGGGTCCTGCCTGGCAGTGGGGAAGGGCAGGATGGAGCTGTCCCTGCAGCGCTGTGGGACGGATGCTCACGGGGCTGCCCCTCAGTCACCCCGGCCCGACAGAGCCCCCAGCCCTGCTCTCAGCCTTGCCTTGCTCTTGCCTTGCAGATGAGCGGGTGGATCAGCGAACCTGCCTGATCTGCGGGGACAGAGCCACGGGGCTGCACTATGGCATCATCTCCTGCGAGGGCTGCAAGGGCTTCTTCAAGAGGAGCATCTGCAACAAGCGCGTGTACCGGTGCAGCCGCGACAAGAACTGCGTCATGTCCCGCAAGCAGCGCAACCGCTGCCAGTACTGCCGGCTGCTCAAGTGCCTCCAGATGGGCATGAACCGCAAAGGTAACGGCCACGGGGCTCCTGTGGGCCACCCACACGGGGGACGCTGCTGCACGGGGGCTGCCCCTCCCTCGCTGCCCTCTTAGACTGCAGTTCTGCCTCGAAACTCGCGGCAGAACAAAAAAAAAAAAAAAAGAAAACAAAAAAAAAAAAACCGACAAAAGCAAAGCGTCAGTAAAATAATGCATGGGTTGAAAATTATGCACAGATAATACTTCGTTCCCGTGTGGAGGAACAATCTGTATGAGTTGGAAGCATGTATAAATAGTTTGAGAATGTTTGTATTTATGCTGAGGAAAGTGGTCGCTGTTTCCATGCTTCAGTCTACTAACGAGGCAAAAATTAAAGCATTTGAACAGGCTTTTAGAATCCCAAGAGATCTTACCTGTTTGCTGTTGTGGGTGCTTAGACCAGCAGCTGCTGCCCATGGGTGAGGTGGGAGGGTCTTCACTGGCCACCTGCTCTGGTTGAAAAGTTGAGGTGTGGGGAAGGGGCAGCCACCCTTTGTCCCATGAGTGCAGAGGTGATGGAATGCTGTGGTACCATCTTCAGGATGGACAGTGTGAAGTAACTCAGAAATTAGTGATAAAGAATGGGCTGTGGTTCATTTCTGTGTCACATCTCCACTCCTCACTTCAGTCTTTTGTGTGTTTAACCTCTGGAATTGCTGCCACCCATTAAAAGCAGGGATTCCTTTGTTTGATGGCACAAGTGGGATCTGGCTGTGCTGCCCTGGCCATGAGGCAGTTTGCCAAAACCCAGTGTCACCACATGGTTTTGGATGTGGCTGTTGGTGGCCTCTGGGCCATCACTCATGTGAAAGCTGCCTGTCAGAGGCACTGAAACTTGCATAAATTCACTGCAAATCCAGCAGGATCTTCCTTAGAAAGAGCATCAGGGCCGAGATGGGAGAGCTGGGATCAGCTGGGGGGGTGTCAGGGGTGTGCTGGGGTCTGGGGGCTCAGGGGTCCCTCACCTGGGGTCTGGGGTGTGCTGGGGTCTGGGGGATGCTCGGGTCCCTCACCTGGAGTCTGGAGGATGCTCGGGTCCCTCACCTGGGGGTGGCTCTCACCTGCGGGGGCACAGCGCCACCTGGTGGCTGCACGCGCGCCTTCCCTGCTCCTTTCTCATTTTCCTCTTTTTTTTTTTTTATTTATTTTCTCCTTCCCTTTTTCTTCCTTCTCCAAACACCGGCATGAATTCCACTCACCGCTGGTGCCTCTGCCAAGGCCAGGGAGGCCACAGGCAGCTCTGAAACTCCTCGGTGTTGGGTTCTGGAGCTTTCTCTTCCTGCCCTGGTGCCCAAGTTGTGGCATTGCTGGGTTGGAAAATACCTTCAATATGAGGTCTAAATACAATAATTTTAAAATTCTGATAAGATGCAGAGCTGAGCATTGGTAGGAAAACCAGTTTTGAGGAGCCTGGCTGTTATACAGCCCAGGGCCAGGATGATATTCCAGAGAATCCATTTGTATTTGGGAACCATCTGGGTCTCTTGAGGCCTTTTTGATGGACCACCAACATAAACATTCCTACATTTTGTTGCAGGTGTAAGATATTGTCTGCTAAAATTATGCTTTGAAATCTAAAGACCAAGACAATTTATACCCAGGGCTCATAATGGAATGAGCGGAAGGGAAACTTCTAAAGCACAGTTAGTGGTAAAATATCTTGGAAAATGAGAAAAATTCCCCCAGAATTCCTGTAGTTCCAGCAAGTTAAAAAAACCTAAAGGAGGTAACAGCTGACTATGACAGGTTTTTTTCCATAATTATTTTTTTTTTAAGTGAGAAACTGAGATTTTTTTTATAAAGAACTTTCATAGGAAATAAGCAGCCAGTGCTGTGCATTGCCCGGGTCAGTGGTTGGAGTTTGGGAAGCCACGCTCAGGTCCCCTGGTCCTCTCCTCTGCCCTGCTGAGGCACTCCCTGGGCTGCAGGAGCAGCCTCGAGGCACACGAGGAGGATTTGAGCTGAGGGTATCTCGAGCCAAGCAGCAGCTTTCCTGGGACAGAACATTTTTTTTGCTTAATTTTTGTGTCACTTTGTGCTGCGGGAGGGCCTCGTGCAGCCCCGGGTGCCAGGCAGGCTGAGGCTGTGCAGCAGCAAGGTCACCATGCAGCTGGGGAGAGCCTCCTGCCAAGTCTGGCCAGGTAGAGGGGAAGAGATGGGGCCCTGATAAAGGTGGGGACCAGCCTGGGAGGGGAGGCACACGAGGAGCAGGGCTGCCACTGGCTTCTGCAGGGCCAGGCAGAGGGGAGAAGAAGGCAGAGAAGCTGCTCCAGGTTAATCCCCTTAGCTGGACTTCTCAGGAGCTCCTTGAGAAATTGTTTAAAGAGCCTTAAAAATGCAGCTGAGGAATGAGGCTGCCCCTCTGAAATGCAGCTGTGCAGCCAGGTGTGGTAACTTGAGTTTTAAACAAGCAACCAGCGGGGTCAAACGTCTCCCCTCCATTTTCTGTGGTGGCTGTAGGAGATGTGAGGTGACACTGTGACCCTCCGAAGTGACAGCAGGGTCTGCAGTCACAGTGCAGGGCTTTGAGTCTGTGTTGGTGGCAGCACTGGTGGTGTCTCTCTGGGGGACTCTGGTGCTTCATGGGGCTGTGGGCAGTGGAGTGGGAAGTGCTGGCCTCCACATCTCATTTTCCAGCAGTCCTGGGCATTCATTGGGTTATTTGCAGGGGTCAGATAGGGTTCCTCGCCGTGTGTCACTTCTCAAATTATGCTGGGATTAATTGTGATAAAGGATTGCTATTTCTTCATTTACCTGTCACTCATGGAGCACGTGAAGAAACTAAAATCCTTGAGTAGTGCTTGTAGCCCCATCAATGTGTCTGTGCCTTTTGGGATGAGAACCATGGTGTGTGCTGCTCAAGCACTGGAGCCTTTTTTGGTAAACTTCTTTAAAAAGAAAAATTAATCTTTTAAGGTATAAAAAACTTCTTTCAACATAGATAGGTATCTACTTATGCACTTTGGGAATACCTGGCAGTAGTGTTCCTCACTAAGGTTTGGTTATATCTTGCAGCAATCAGGGAGGATGGCATGCCAGGAGGCAGAAACAAAAGCATTGGACCTGTCCAGGTGAGCATGTGTGACTGTCCCTCCATGTTCTCTTCAGCTTTTGGGCTCCTGGCTTGGCTGGGCTGGGCTCAGACCATGGCAGCAGCTCAGCCTAGGCTGGGGCTGGCTTGGCTGAGCCTCCATCATCCCTGGCTGTGCCTCCTGCTGTGTGGCAGGGCTCTGACTCTGTCAGAAGCACATCGTGAGCTGTGAGTTGGTGAATAGAGCTGGGTGCTGCTGTCCTGGGGTGCTGCATGGACACACAGACAGCAGCACCCTGTCCTTTGTGAGCCACACAAGGACATCTGTCCCTCCACGACTCCCAGTAAATCTCAGTCTGCCTGCTGCAATCCCTTCAGCTGTGGCAAGCAGGGCACCAGTAAATGTCTGTCTGATTGATGGCACAGCTTGTGCAGAGATGCCTTGTAAAGCACAAGGTAATTCAGCACAGCAGCTTGTGCCACACGCCTGAGGAATGATGGCCATTTCCAGCTTGCTTCTGGAAAAGGGGTCTTTTAAAAGTTTACTGTTTATTTTAGCAAAATAGAAATAACACTGAAAGCAGTTGCTGTGAGTCTGAGTGCCTGGGAAGGAGCACTCAGCCCAGCCCAATGCATGAGGAGCCAAGCAAGCACCACTCTGCCCAGCTGGGCAGTGTCAGACACAGCCTGCCTGGAACCACACAGACCTGTTTCCTGCTGTTTGCATTAAGGGACATACACAGAATTAAAAAAAAAAAAAAAAAAAAAAAGCCTCTAAATTTTTGTTGCATTTTTCCCATTAGTGGTGGAACATTCCTCCAGGAGCATGCCCAGCACTTTTTTGAAACTTTATATTACAGTGAACTCAGTTTTAATTTTTTTTTTTTACTTCATTTTAGCTTTGTGTATTTTACTCTCTAGAACTTAAGTATTAGATGTTCAGTTGCTACTTCAGGTGCCACCTGATTCTTATCTGCAGGAAAATAGGGAACTCTGCCTCCCTGTAAATGTTTTCCTGACTGATTTTATACGTGTCACCTTGCCTCTCTTGATTGCTTTATCAAATCAGAGCCTGCCCCACCTCCTGTTTGCCTTTCCCTCTCAGTCCTGAGTGATGTTCCCAATGCACTGGCCTCAATTACTCCCAGGTTTTTCATGGTGTGAAAGTGGCTGATTTACAGCCATGTCCATCTGACATCATCTCTTCATGTGTCAGTTCCTGTCTGCTGTGCTACCCTCACTTGAGTGGTACTGCTGGAGTTGGAGGTCACCACCATTACCTGTAAATAGAATTTTTCATGTGTGTTGTTAAATGCAGAGGAAGGATGTGGTACCTGCAGGGGGGCAGGAGGCTCAGCCCTGTTGGATGTGGCTGGAAAAGGTGTTTGCAAACAGAGGCTTTGCTTTTTCTGTTCCCAGCCAAAGTAACCATTGTGTCCTGCATTTGACAGATATCAGAGGAAGAGATTGAGAGAATTATGTCTGGGCAAGAATTTGAGGGAGAGGCAAACATGTCATGGAGCAACAACGGAGACAGTGACCATAGTTCCCCTGGAAATGGAGTTTCTGAGAGCAACCAGCCTTCACCTGTTTCTACTCCATCTTCAAGGTGGGAATGACACCTGGAAGAATTTGGTGTTACAGGAATCTTGGGTTTCTTTCCCTGAGTGGTACTTGGGGTCAGTGTTGGAAAAAGATGTGAATGCATCTTTGTGTAAACTGGTCATGCAGCAGGTTCTTACCTCTCTGATTGTGTTCTAAGACAAACTGAAAAAAATTGAACTGGGAACTGAGATGTTTATGAGTAAAGGAAGACAATCTTAAGTTTAAATTATATTTAAAATATACCTCAGTTTATATTGATTGTGTTTTCTGCAAATCTTGAGAACTTGATCACCTTTCACTGCTCATTCTGCATAAGCTCTTCCTCTCTGCTGTGTACAGATTTTGAAAAGAAAACCATTTATGTTAGTAATTGGTGTTGTTACACTAAATTTGGCTACTGTGAGTGCAAACCTCCTGATGCAGCCTTTGATTGCAAACACAGCAAGAATCTCAGACCTGATCCCATCTGCTTTCAGTTACAGCTTAAGCTTGGCCTTGTTTGCGTTCACTGGCTGTGTGAGTACTTCATGTGCAATCCTAAATTCTGGCCCCGTAAGGAAGCTGGGGTGGAAAGGCTGGGCACAGGTGCGTTTGGGGTTTCTGCATTGCTCCCTGAGCTCAGCTGCAGCTCCCAGATCTCCATCTCATGGAAGCGGTGCCCAGCCAGGCTCTTTCCAGGGTGAGCCCAAACACAAAAACATTTCCCTTCTGTTTGCTTTCCCTATTTTTATTCACGTTTCTGATGGAGCCGCACGCATCATTCCAACGAAGCAGGTGGAGTTTTGGGGGCGTATTGAAGAGCTTTTCCTTTTCCAGTAGGTCTGTGGAGCTGAACGGGTTCGCTGCACTCAGGGATCAGTACCTGGGCACGCCGGTGTCCACGCACTACCAGTACCTGCCGCACCTTTTTAGCTACTCGGCGCACTCGGCGCTGCTGGCGCCGCAGCCGCGCAGCCTGGAGCCGCAGTCGCACGGCCTCGTCAGCCAGCTGCTGTGTGCTGAGGACCTGGAGCCCCTCGGCACCCCCATGCTCATCGAGGACGGGTGCGTGTGAGCGGGGACGTGCCCCGGGTGCCCAAAGTGCAGGCGGCAAACCAGACCCCGTCCCGTCCTGCTGGGGGTGGAGCTGGGGTGCACGGGCCTGGCATGGGGTGCTGGGCAAGTGGGTGACACCTGGGGGCTCTGGGATGCCCTCAGCCCTTGCCTGGGCAGGGTGGGTGCTGAGCGTCGTGGTTTCCGTCGCCGAGTGGCACCCTGGGCTCTGGACAATTCCTTGTTTTTAAGCGCTTCATCAGATGATGTCATTCAATGCTTCTAATGTTTTTTCTGCCTTTGTATTAACCGTGCCTGCAGGTATAAAGTGACTCAGGCAGAGCTGTTTGCGTTGCTGTGCCGTCTGGCGGATGAATTGCTTTTCAGGCAGATTGCTTGGATCAAGAAGCTGCCGTTCTTCTGCGAGCTCTCCATCAAGGACTATACCTGCCTGCTCAGCTCTACGTGGCAGGAGCTGATACTGCTCTCCTCGCTGACTGTTTACAGCAAACAGATCTTTGGTGACCTTGCAGACGTCACCTCCAAGTACTCTCCCTCTGACGATGAGCTGCACAGGTGAGATGGGCTGAGCCCAGGGTGGGTGAGGCAGCGAGATCTGGAGATGAGGAGCCCAACAGACAGGTGTCCTCTGACCACCTCCTGGGACAGTCACTTTACCTGTGGCTGTTTTCCTTTTGTATTTTTTAGGGAACGCTTGTTCCAGGCTTAGAAAGCACGTCATGGTTAGGCAGTGCTAACTTCCTTCTGTAGGGAAGGGCACGGTGATGCATGGGACTGTTTGAATTCCATGGAGGAATGCTGTTGTCCTCCCTACAGGCCACCTTTTTACGAGGAGGGTAAAAGTAACCAAGACTTTGGGTAACCCTGACACACAGAAAAGAAAGTGTTATTTAAAAACCCTGTGGGCCAGTGGAAAGGTTGTTCACATAGCTGGTTGTCTGTACTATCAAAGTGTTCATTATTAATTGCTTTTTCATTGTTTTGATTAGATAAATTTAAAGATGTTGCAATTTAGCTCTTGTTTTTTCTGTGGTACAGACTATCTGATGCTCTGAGGAACTTGCCTTTCATTTATCATTTTGGTCAGGGTGTTGTTTTTTGGTTTGGGTATTTTATTTTGTAGTCTTGGTGCCAGACAGATTTTTCCTTTGGTAGTAGAGTTCCAGTCTCACCATGCTATGGCAGAACAGGTAGGATTTAGACAAACTGCTGCCCATCCTCCCTTTAAACACCTGCTCTTTGCTCTCTGTCCTTGCTGGGCTCACGATGCTGCTGGAGCCACCAGGGGATGTCTGATGAGCAGAGATTTAGAACACTGCTGTGGTCCTCAGCCATTGCAGCATCTCATGGTTCTTAGGGGCTCTTTTGTGCATCTGCTGTGACAAGCAGAGGCACTGGCTGGCTGAGCCCATGGTGGGGACTGGGGAGCTGGCCCCAGGTGTCACATTTCCTGGGACAGGTTCCTGTGCAGCACTGCTCTGCACAGCCATTCATCGTGCATCTGGTGCAGCTCCTGCAAGGAGCACTGAGGGTCATAGAAAACCACAATGACACTTGTTCTTGCATTCAGCTGTCCTTTTGTTCCTGCTGTCCTGGTCAGAGCCTCACAAGAGAAGTGTTTGTTTCATTTTGAGTTTGTGATAAATACAAGCGAGAGGTAAGACTGCGAGACAAAGGAGGAATCCTCACCCTGCAGAAACCAGCAATTCAGAGCTGGTTGCCTTGAAGGTCCTTCAGAGAAGATCTGTGCGTGTGGATGAAAATAGGTGTTCTTGGGAGCGGAATGCTTCTGCAGTCTCTTCTTGTGATTTAAATTTTCAAGTGTCATTAATGGTCATTAGTAACCTGGGAGAGTGCACTCCCAAAAAGCCATTTAGCAGGAAGCTGCACAGATGAGGGGTCTGGAGCTGTGGGGCTCCCTCCCACTGGTCTCCGTGGTCCTTCAGCCATGGCTTGGCTGTCTCCAGCAGCAGTGGGATAGCTCATGGGTATCAGTCTCCCTGTCCAAAGCACTCGTGGAAAAGCTGGTCCCTTTGGATTTGAGAGGGGCCCTTTTGGAGAGGTGTCCCATTTGTGGGTGATCTCAAAGAGCCCCTGGATCTTCTGGCAGTGATCAGGAATAACTGCAAAGGGAACTTCATTAGAGCTCACACCTGGTTGGAGAAATCTCACTGAGCAGGGATGGTCTGGCACTTCAGGGTTAATTTCTGCTCTTAACAAAATGACAAGAGCAGTGCTAAAGCATGGGTGACAAAGGCATAGAACAAGCTCCCCAGCCCCTTTAATTGCTTCTGACAACTGGCTAAATGTTCTGTTTGCCTGCTAGATCAAATGTTTTCTTTTATTGTGCTGTTTTTCTGAAGATGAATATGAAATGAATGGACTCCTGACCTCCCCCAGCACTCCTGATAGTGCTTCCCTTCCCCCTCCTCACCAGCTGATCCGGACAACTCCCAGCCAGAAACTTGCCTGGTGTAAACTGCAAGGAAAAGTGTGTGGAGGAGTTAGTCCTCGAGAAGAAATAGGGCTGTGAAAAACAGAACAGCTTTGTTTGAAAGGGGGAGGAAAGTATGTGCAGAAAAGTAAGACAGTTCAACTGCAGGAATGAGAGAAGAGCTCTCCTGGATTTATGAAGTGATGAGTGGCTGGTAAAAATGTGCATGCTCTAAAAACAATTAAACCCAACAGATGACTGAGTGGTCTTTGTGCTCATTAACTTCTTGAGCTTTGCAATCTTGCACCTGCAAGATTTTTAATGTCAACTGGAGAGCAAGAAAACTTGTACAACTTTAGATTAGCCGACAAGGCTTTCATCACTTACAGTATTACTTTCTTGAAGAACTGACCTGGAGTTCAGACAGCTTGTTTTCACTTTGCAGAGGTCAAACCCCACCATGCATTTTACAAATAACTTTGAAGTAAACAAACACACATGCCAAAATAAGGTATTATTCAGTGAAAAAGGTTCTATTTCTGTTCTATTCAGAGATGGCTTGCTGGCTGTGCTCTTATTCTTTGTGCTGCACAATGCCAGAGCACGCTGAAGCTTCCCGAAACACTTCTGTCCCACTTCTGAGTGCTTTTGCAATATGTGGCTGCTTTCAAGCCGGGGCTGTTGCTGTGAGATGTGTTCCCAAGAGGCTGTTCTGGCCCTGGGCAGGCGTGGGATGGTCTGGAGTTGCCTGCAGACACCCACAGCCCTCCACACCCTCCCTCTCCACTCCAGCCTGGTCCTTCCCCATGGCTTTTTGGTGGTGCACACGTGGGGTATTGCTCCTGATGAAGTGTGGCACCCTCTTTAGCAGGAGGACCTCATTCTGTGCCCACACAATCTCCATCAGGCTTTTTTCCAGGAGGTTTTGGGGTGTTTCCTGTGCATCAGTGTGCCCTGTGCTGCCCATCTCTGTCACTGGCTTCACTGCAGATTCCTGGCTCTGTGAAACCTTCTCCACTGTCAGAACAGGCTGGTGGTGAACTGAATCACCAAGAGAGGTTTTTTCCCTACAAATATCTGTAGATTGTGGACTCTCCATCCCTGGACCAGGCAGGTTGGGGCTCTGAGTAACGTGGTGTAGTGGAAGGTGTCCCTGCCCTTAGCAAAGGGATGGGGCTGGATGAGCTTGGTGGTAATTTCCACCCAAACCATTCCATGGTTCTATCATTCTGCATTTGTAACTGAGACATTTTCCTCATTACTTTTAGTACCAGCAGACTTCAGGCAGTTTTGGTGACTTTTTCTTTACTTAATTCTCCTGCAAGGTGTTAAAAATCTCTGCAGTTCCTTTAGCAAGCTTCATGCCTTCAGTGTCCAGTCCGTGTGCTGATGTGTGAGCTCTGTCCTGCAGGTTCAGTGAAGAGGGGATGGAGGTGATGGAGCGGTTGATCTACCTCTTTCGCAAATTCAACCAGCTGAAGGTCAGCAACGAGGAGTACGCCTGCATGAAAGCCATCAACTTCCTAAACCAAGGTGAGGCAGCAGAGAGGAGGCAGCAGCCCCACTTGTTCATTTTTATGCTCCAAAGGGTGAATTTATAAGACTGATTACTCTCTTTTTAGAGCTTTTCAGACTCATTAAAATGTTTACCTTCAGGATGTATCCTTAGGTCTCTTAGCTGGGCTCCTGCTTTTTTAGGTTCTGTACCTACATCTGACTCTTCACAGTGAATAAGGTATTTACATGCAGGCCATGAGTTCAGCCTAGGAAAAGGCTGTATCCTCCTGTTGAGTAAGCAGCATATTAAAGCTGGCAGTTCAGGCTTCTTCAAGACCCCGGGCATTTCAGAATCCATGCAGAGACAAATGCTCGGTGAATAGTGTTCAGCTGTAATTTTGGAAATAAATGTCCCCAGAGTCTTTTGTACTGTGAAAGATAGTTGCAGTCTGTAAAAATGTGCTGTGGGCTCCCTCCTCCCCCGCTCATTTCCAGAGGAGATAATGCTGACTCTTCAATCTGTGCCGGGCCGAGGTTCCGGTTTGCTTCCCTGGGCAGTTTCCTGACACTGGATAATGCACTTCTCGAGCTGTCTCCATTGTTTTCCAAAATGTATTTTCATTAACTTCCTGTCTTCTTTTATTTTTAGTTGAAGTTTGCAATTTTTTATGTGAAATACCTGAGACTTATTTTTAAAAGTCAGCTTTTGGGCAGTAGATCAATGCCTCTTCCGTCAGGTGGTCTCCCTGCACCGAGCCTGCTCCGAGGCTCCTCAGCTTCCTCACTCCTGGATCCTCCCCAGGACCTGCCAGTGCTGATGCCTCTGGTCATGCTACCCCTGGGACTTCCTGCCTGTCCATTTTTCCTTTGTGTGTGTTGCCTGACATTGGCAAAGCTAAATTTAAAAATAACTTGACAAGTTTATAAAGCTCCCGTGACATAATTCATAAGCAGATGAGGAGAAATGTAGTGCTATCTTGAATTATAGAGCCCTCAGCCAAGATAATACTGCTAAAACCAATGTATTCCTGTCTGAGGAGGTGTTGCACTGATTTGCTGTGAGGACCAAACCTTGACACGTGGCTGTGTTGTGCCAGGCAGGGATCTCAGGTTGCTGGGGCTGGGTTGTCTCCAAGAGCATTCACTGAGCTGCAGGTGAGCAGTGTAGGACATCAGCTGTTCTCTTCCCAGCCTTTTGTGGAGGGACATCCTGGATCCAAACAAACATATAAAGATGCATCATGATGCAGGCACAGCTGGAGGGGAGATGGGAATTTTGGTGCTGGTCTCACTGGGTGCTGGAAGCCAGTCTCCAAAGCAGGGGCCCACATCAGACTGACAGAAATCAGTCTGTCGTGAAGAAGTGGCAGTAAGTGCGAAGCTGCTGCTCTTCTGAGATGTTTTTTTGTTATGTTTTCATTGCTCTAATTGTATTCCTGTGCAGATATCAGGGGTCTGACCAACGCCTCCCAGCTGGAGCAGCTGAACAAGCGGTACTGGTACGTGTGCCAGGACTTCACCGAGTACAAATACCCCCACCAGCCAAACCGCTTCCCGGATTTAATGATGTGTTTGCCAGAGATTCGCTACATTGCAGGTAACTCCTGAGGAAACTTGCTTCTAAAAGATCATTAACTTACTGCGGTGAAATTCTTGTGGAGTTTGGTTGGGGATGTTTGTGTGGGATCATTTCCTATCAGAGCTTGTGCCCATCTTTAAGCCCGTCCTGTTGCCCTGAGCTCATCCAGTCTGGGGGGCTCTTGGCTAAGTGTCCTGGTGATGTGGGGGGCACAGGGTTAGTCCCACTCTGGGAAAAGGTGCCTTGCTCCAACCTTTTAAGTACATTGTTCGGTCTCCCCTTATGCTTCTCTCACTCCTTGCTGGGGAGCATTTTGTCTCAAAAGGGTGCGATCCTCCCGTGAGTGGTTATCAGAATTAGGGAGATCCCTGAACTGAGCAAAAAGTGATCAGCAGAGTTCAGGCAGATCAGTGTAACCCCCCCAGATTTCCTCATCTGGACCTCGGAAATCCGCAGGTGAATTCTCAACTGCAGTTGTGTTGCTAATTAGATCTCCAAGGCCTGGCGTGACTAAAACTGAATGTTCCTGAATGTTATGGCAAAGGGAGATGCTTGCCTCCCTGTGTCAAGGCTCTGTATGCTTCATCCTACTCCGTCATAATGAACTAGATAATAATCTCAGGGTAGCTCTCGTAATTTACTCACAGACATCAACAAGGAGGTTTGAGGTGAGATGGGATTTAGCCTTTCCCACTTTCTATAAATACTTCTTCATTGTGGAGAAATCATTTTGATCTGACTTTGCCCATTTATTTTGCTTTCTGTTTGTTAAATGATAAATCATATTGTGTCCAAATGCATATCAAATGTCTAATGTAGCTGTAGGATGATTAACTGTTTCTGTGAGAGGTTCAAGGTAAAACCGTCTCCAGTGCTGCTGGCTTAGGTGTCTCTGAAAACTGATTCAGGAGTGGCTGCTAATTCTGGTTTCTTTCTTACCAGGAAAAATGGTGAATGTCCCCCTGGAGCAGCTGCCTCTCCTTTTTAAGGCCGTTCTACATTCCTGCAAGACAAGTGTGAGCAAAGAGTGAGCCTTACACTGAGCCTTGGGCAGGGAGCCCGCTCACCCCGGGAGAGGGGCAAACACCAACCAGGCAGGAGACAGGGCAGGGGTCCTCCCTGCCCTTGTAGCAAGAATCTTTTTTGTTTGGGGTTTTTTTTTTTGTTTGTTTGTTTTTTTACTCTTTTTCCTATATATTTATTTCACGACAGAGTTGAATGTATGATCTTCAACACGATGCACATGGTTCTGTAAGAATGCAGCAGATGCATTCTCCAGCGGTTTACAGAATGTGAAGATGTTTAATGTTACAGTGTTTGTTAGGGTTAGTTCTTTTGTATTTGGGGCTGGGGACCGAGATGACTAAGACTACCTCAAGGAGAAGATGCTGTTCACGCACTGCTCTTTCCATGATTTGCATCCAAAGCATTTGTCATAGAGAGCAAATGTCTACAGAGCTGTTATATCCCAAAGGGACAACTTCGGAGAAGTGGGTGCTAGAGAAGTGCCAAGCTTTTTCTTTAATTTTAGAAAGGCAGGGAGTGGAGAAGGAGAAGTCTGTCTAGACAGTTGGTTTCTTTTCCCCTGGCAGTTTCCAGGTGCAGGTTCCCAGTGGGATGGCAGTTCTCTGAGGGATTCCCTGGCCCTGTCCTGTCTGGGGAGCTGCAGGTGTGGTCTGCCCCAGCCCCTCCTGCCCTCTTACTACTGCCACAACACCTGCCAATTCTTCTGAAATTGTGTTCCTGCAGTTCATAACAGGCTCCTGGCATTACACAAAGGTGCTACTGTTGCTAGAGAATGGCAGGGACTTTATCATCACTTCCTTAAAATCCATTTTAGGTTCACAAAACCAGGAAAAACCTACTTAGAGAAGAGGCAGGATTGCCCCTGTTAATGTGTTCCTCCCACATGGTAGCTGACTCCAGAGGCTTCTGCATTACAGCAGTCCCCATTTTGGGAGCAGTTAATGTATCCTGTGTTAAATGGGGCCTGTGTAGTGGGGTGAGGGACTCCAGTGTCCTGGCATGGCTTTCTCTGCTGGACTCAGGGAATGGGTGTTCCATAGTTATATCCTGCCAAGACTGCCCTGTTCCTTGTGGAATCCCAGGAAAAAGGACATTACTGCTGTACTTGGTTGCCTGCCATGTTCTAGGTGTTGCAAGGCTTGGATTTTCCATCTTGCAGGCTCTCCACAATTCCAGATGGAGAACTGGTTTAATGACAGCTGATTAGCTGATTGAGTGATTGCTGAGTGCTGGTTTTTAGCTGAACTTGGGCATTCTCATGAGTGACCTCATGGGTTCCTGCTCACAATGGGGAGGTTGGATGAGATGCTCTTGATCTCATCTCCTTCATTAGGAATTAATATTCAAAGACTCCTCACTCTCCTAGACAGCTTTGGCTGGATTTCCTTCCATTCTTCCTTAGATGTATATCTGGCATTCACTTAGCAAGGTGATAAGTGTTTGAATGCTAATTTAAAAATACTTGTGGGAACAACTTTTGCTCCTTCAGGGTAGGAGGGACAAGTCACCACCTTTGGTGACAGCTGCATGACACAGAGCGAGCACAGCTCAGCAGGGCTGCAGCTGCTGTGTCTGAATGTGATGGTGAGCAGGACATAAATCTCATTCACCAAAGTCATCTTTCCCTCCCTCCAGCCCTCCCGTGGCCCAGTGGGTGTTCCTGGGTCTCAGCCCGAGGGGGCTGTGTGTGACCTGCTGGTTTGGCACATCCCGGTCAGGCCGTGCCCGTGCCGGTGGCTGCGGTCACACCACGGGCATCCCGCTTGGGCATCTCTCAGCTCAGCAGTTTCCCTCTTCTCAGAGTCCACAGCTGTTCATTTTTCATTCTTTAAACAGCATGTTACGGGTAACAGCTGCTGGGCACAGCAGCAGCTCAGCTCGGTGGAGCTTCGCACCCAAAGGTGGTTCCATAAATCTCATTTACTTTCTGCCAGTACAATGAGACATATTTGTATTCTCAGGAAAGCCTTGTCCATACAGCCCATACCTCACGTGTTCAGGGGAAGATTTTAGTGTATCTGTTTGTAAGTTAGAATGTATTTCTCAGCTTTTAAGTTTCATTTCCAAATAGCTTGATATGATCTTTTTATTACGGGTTATTTCTGGCTTGCTGTTTTATACACTCAAGGAATTGTTAAAATTGCCTAGGAGTAATTTTATTCTACAGTTACTGAATTATTATATTCTGTTGATGAATAAGTGTTTTAATTAGTGTACATAAAAGCAGTCATCTTGTTGCCAGCTATCCAACAAAAATAGTCTATTGGGTAATCTGTGCTTTTCAAAAAAAGCCTCCCAAAACTAATGCTGTACCAAGAACAACCAAAAACCTAAATTGAGTTATGATGACAACCAGACATGAATGTTCCACTTTCTGTTGTAGAAAGCAAATTTTACAAAGGTTGATTGGCAGCAGTATCCGTTCCCAAATCCACATTTGCCATAGGGAGTAGAAAATCCTTCCTGAACTGACAGGTAAGGAAGCAGCAAACAGACCAGATGGAATCACTGGACAGTCATTCCTGATATCTTCTGCACCAAGTCCTCTAATGACTTGTATCTTTTAAACAGGGTAATGTGAATGTGTTGCATTGCAAACTCAGGTATTATGAGAAGGTAGGAATGTAGCTAGAGACGTAGAGATGTTAAGTAGATGTATTTGTGAATTTGGTTTGAAGGACACCCTGTAAAGGTTGGAATTTTTTGTTCCATTCTTCATGTAACATTCAGTTTACAGGGACTCATATTTTATTTGTGCTTAATGCTACTAGGGGGAAGTTCATTATCTTTGGTATCTATCTGCTCTTGCTTATCTGACCTTCTGTCATAGAGAAATCTATCAACAATAATAGTCTTTGGTAGAATTTTCTGCCATGACAAGTCAATTTTTATCCCCGATTTGAAAGATAGATTGGCTGACTGACCCCCTCTTCTCCTTCAAAGCGTCTGTGCAGCTGAAGAGTTACTTTTAATCTGAACAGAGATTTGGGACATAAATTTGAAGTGCTCAGGCTCATGTGCTCAGGGGAGGCTGGAAGGGGTCCCTGCTCATGGGGCTTGTTCCCAGGAGAATGCCAGACCCCAGGGCCTCAACAAAACCTTTTGGAAAGTGAGTTTTCTTCCCCTTCAGCTCAGGCTCCTGCCACGTGGGCTGAGCCTTGCCCCCTCAGTGTGGGTCATTTTCCAGTCCCTGTTGTGGCATGTCCAGCCCTGCAGGAGGGCAGGGGGATGAGCAGCTGGACCTGGTGCTCCCTGCCCTGCCCATGTGCTGCTCAGCTGTGACCTGTGCCAGTGCCCTTCATGCTCTCACTTCTGCAGAACCACTGCATGCTTTGGGCCATCAGGGAGCATCTGGATTCTTCTGTAATTCTGAAATCCAGAGATTTAATTCTTAAACCTTTTGCCATCTCCCATCACACGCAAGGGAGAACACGGCGTTTTCAGAGTGACCAGTGGTCAGTGGCATTGCCAGCTGCAGGGCACCTGTACAGGGGAGATGCCACCCTAGTACCACTCATTTTCCCAGTGCTGGGGTGTTGCTTTGAGGGAGCCCATGAAAGGGAGGGGTCCCAGGGGTGCTAGCAGGGCTCCTGGGCTGCTCTCACTTGCTGATGGGGGCCTTGGTGGCCCTGTCCCCACCCATGCAAAGGCTCAAGTGCCTCTGCTGCTGTCCTTCCCTGTGCCAGCAGGATCTCTTCTTGCTCCTCAGGCTTCTGCACAGACCCACAGCCACTTCAGGTAAAGGAGTTTAAGTCTTGTCCTTCAAACCAACTTAAAAAAAAAAAACCAAAAAAAACAAAACACTTTAATTTCTTTTATCTTTACTACATTTTTTAAAAGGAAAAAAAGAAAAAAAAAGACTCTCCTGTGAATGTTCTATTTCCCATTCATTCTTTCTTCCTTCTTGGTTTTGGTTTGAAGCTATGAAGCTCGGTGTCTGTGAAAATGTTGTTATTTCTCAGGATAATAAGCGGCAATCATCCCTGCCACATGAAAGGCAGGAGAAAGGGGGAAACATGGGGAATTAGTTAAAGTATGAAACTAATTTTTAAGTTGTAGATGATGTGTAAATGGAGGGGAGTGCATAGCTATCAGTATCAAGCTGTGGTGTTTCTCTGGGTTCACGGTGTGTTGTTTCAATGCACAGAAGCTCAGGGATAAGTATTTAAAATGTGACCCAGAGAAACCCTAGTTTTGATGTTGCAACAGTTGCTTCTTTCCCAGCTTGTCTGGAGGATCCGCTGAGAGCTGACCGAAGCCCCTTATGGGGACTTTGGGGGAAAAGTTTTGGGTTTGGCTGTGGGGAGTTTGCCTGCTGAAGGCTCAGACGTGGTCCTGTGGGCAGAGCATCCCAAAGGTGCACGGGGCTGTACGAGGCTGTGCCCTTGCACCACCCAGCAGCTGGGGACCAGCTCTGTCTGTGGGGCTCGATTTCAGCCCCTATTACCTCATCCATCTGCCTTTGGTGTTAAATGTTTGGCTGTTCATGGAAAAGGGGCAACAGGAATTTCTCATTGTGTCCCTGGCAGCCAGTCACAGGGCTCTGTACTTTGTTGCTTATGAATTCTTAATTTTCATCAGTACAGCTTTCTCACTGTGGTTGTAGGCACAGTCAGTTTGAGAACTGGTGCGTGACTGGTTGGGTTACAGCTGCTGTGAGTGTCCAGCCAGATGCAGCCAGCACTGGGTCAGCAAAAGTTTGAAGGGCTGAAACCCCCACCCAGCACCCTCAGCCAGGATCTGCAAATCTGAGTTTAAATCAGCCTCTCAAAAAGCTGGGGAAGCCAATCCAGGCAGTGTCTTTCCCTTGGAGCTCCCGTGAGCTGCCCTCTGACAAGTCTGAGAAAGAAGTAACATGGTTCAGTGGAAGAAATGCCCCCAAGGGCAAAAAGAAACAGAAATTGAGACCAGATGACGATCAACATTAACAAAGCCTTTTGTGATTCATTGTTTTCTTTCGATTTATAAAATGTCTTGTAATAGTTGATAACATTATTGACTCAATTTCCATAACTAAACTACCTCGTGTGACATCCTGTTTATCATCTCAAAGGGATTGTGTGAAAAACTAAACACTGCCAGTGTCTGTTGCCATTGAGGAGCAGGGGCTGTCATTGCTGGAGTTGTGTTTCCCTTCCTGTGGGCTGGGGCTTGGCTGCTGTCACTGCTGTGTGTCCCAAGCCTGAGGCTGAGCTCCTGTGTTCCTCTCTGGGGAGGATGTGGCTCATGGCAGTTTGGGTTTTGTCGGTGTCCATCAAGCCACAGGCCTGGTTCCAGCTCAGTCCTGGGGCAGAAGCTGCATTTGTAACCTGGGACCTCACAGGACCTCGCACCTCCTTGTGTGTCCATCCTGGGTCGGGTTTGAGTCAGCCCCTTGCTGGTTTTGGTTTGAGGGATGTTTCCAAGAGGCTCAGTTGTTGGGTCCTTCTTGGTCACGTTCCCAGTGATGGTTTTCTCCCGTTCATTTTTCTCACAATCCCTTGTGTAAATCAGGGAAGCAGGATGTTGCCTCGGCAAGACACACGGTGAACATTGGCACACTCAGAGCCAGGGCTGGGGCAGGAGGGTGTGTCTGGCCCCGTGTCACCCGCAGGGGCACGGGCACTGGGAGCTGTCCCCTCACCGCGCCACGACCAAATGAATGTTTCTGCTGGCAGCTCCCTGTCAGCCCGGCCTGCCCCTGCCCCCTGCTCTGCTCTGGGACTTGACTACCTGTGGAAATGTGACCAATAAGTGTTGAATGCATGTTTAGTGAGTGTTTAGCTGTATGAACTAATAAATGTGAAATGTTCTGCACTGCTGGTGTCTCCTGGCTGTTTGTGCCTTCCCCTTTTGGTGGTGGCTGTCTCTCAGGGTGGGGAGCACCATCAGGATGGGGGAGCCCAGCACTGCTCTGGGTGCTGGCCCTGCCTTGCTTGCTGCTGTGCTTGTGCAGTGGGCTGTGGGTGTGGGGAAGACCTTGGGGCTGCTGCTGTGGCTGGGAACTGGGATAAGGGCACAGTGCCACATGGGATTTATTCCCTGTGAGGGAACCCTGAAAATCAGCAGTGCTGGGGCTCCGTGGGAGGTGGCAGAGGATGCTCTGCACACGTGGAATGATGGGTTTGTTCTCACCTTCAAATGAAGCTGGAGCCATGCGGAGGTGACAAGGCAGCCTCTTCCCTCACCCTGCGCTGCCTGGAAAGCCAGGCTGGAGTGGAAAAAGTACCAACACCTTTTAATTTTCAGCTCAACCCCTACTGACCACTGTATTTTGATTAGAGCTCTGCTTCCTTTTCATCTCGGTGCTCCGGCGGGTGACAAGTGCCACAGCCTCGTGTGCGCGGCGCAATAGTTTATCACCGAAGGCCAGCGGCTCTATGAATTCAGAGCCAGCGCAGAACAAATCACGCTGTCACTAACGTCAAACTTGTTAACCTGATCTTTGGTGGATCACTAGTGTCAACATTGCATGGGACATACATTATCGGGCCCAAGGACTTAGGGAGATGTGTTTGTCAGGCTGCTCTGTCACAGTCCCACTCTTGACCTTCGCAAAGTAACTTTCAAGGGTAAGCTGCTTTCCTCTTGACGGGAGTGGCTGTTCCCAGGAGTGTGTCACCCCATGGGCACTGCCTGGGACAGGGCTGTGGGGTCAGCTGGGTCACCTCTCTGCAGCAGCACAGTCAGTCCAGCAGTGGGTGAAAGATCTGCTGGGATGGTCCTGCGGGGCCTCTTCCTGAGTTTGGGAAGGTTGTCCATTGACACCCAACCTGCCTATGTCTATTTTGTGAGCTCTCCCCATCCCTTCCCCAGTCACTGTCCATTGGGAATTCACACCTGAAAAGAAGAGTTCTGAGTGCAGCAGACTGGTGGGTCTCCATTGTCTGGTCCATCACAAGTCTCACACATCTCAGTTTGCCAAGTGATTATGCTTCTGATGGGGTTGATCACTGCTGAATAGGTCAGATGAAGGATGGATCACCATGCGTGGACTGGTAAGACCATGGAGAGGAGGTGTGTGCTCCGGATAAGCTCCTGTCCAAGCTTCTGGGGTCAATTGGGTTTTTCAGTACCTTTATTGGAATGGTGGATCCCCTCCCTGCAGCCTGCCATGAGTAGGAGGGGAGCAGTGCCACGGGCTGGGTGCTGGGAGGCCAGCAGGTTGGGGCTGTGCTGGAGAAGATGACTCGTGGCTGGGGGGACCCTGAGGCAAATGCTGGGTCTGTGCTCCACATCGCTGTCCTCGCGAGCCGACCCTGCTAATCAACTGTGAAAGAGAGAGAGAGAAAGCTGGAGAGAAATCTTTCTCTCTGCTAACCTCATCACAATAAAGATTCCTATAAAGAGCTCTTATCCTTGAAGAAAATGAGGTACATAAGCAGGAATAGTAAACAAAAGGCTGTCATTTTGACCCAGGAGTGCTTCATGTTGTTGGCAACTGCCAAGAGGAAACATAAAGAGAGGCTGCATCCAAGTCCCAATTATGCAGAACTATGTGACTGATATGTCAATGAGTCCCCCCGGGAGGAGACCACCAGCACTTCCCAGTGCTGCCTGCGCAGCATCTGCACCCACCGCCATGGCCGGGCCACCCGCGCCCGGAGCGAAGGCGTGTGTGGCATCGGAAGAATGTGGGGGACAAGGTAATGTCATTGGGAACGCTATCGCCAAAGTCCTCGCCGCACGCGCATTATCAGCGCGGGCCCCGGAGTCAGGGACTGCGGGCAGGCAGCGGCTTTGGCGAACAGTAGTGCCGGCCACACCTGCTGCAGGCACGCTCCGGGAACGTGGCGCAGGCAGGAGGGCTGCCCCGCGCCGATAAGCTGAGTGGATGGAGATAAAATCCGAGCAGGAGATATGCTTTGCTGAGCATCAAGGCTAAGCACCAGCAAGGAGCCAAAGCGTGCTGCGGCCTGCGGCGGGTGGTGCGGATCCCTGGGCTCCGGCTGCGCCGTGGTCGAGAGGGAAGGAGATGGGGAAGGGCAGCGTCCAAAGCAACAGCCGGAGCTTTGGTGATGGATGTGCCAACGCTCGGGCCCATCGAGGGCACAGAGCTGCGCTGCTCCCTTGGCTGGGACAACGCTGCTCAGGGCAGCAGCTTTGGGGCCTATCCCCGGCCCTGAACATCCCCTCCCCAGCACATCCCTGAGACCCCCCTCATCCTTCCCTCCTAGGTGCTGTGACTTCCAAAATGTCACCTGGCTGTACCTCCTCACTGTCCCCAGGAACCCCTAAGGCTGCCGGGAGCCGGCTCTACCCGGTGCCTGTGCAGCCACTCCAGTGTGGCTTTCCCAAATCTACCCTCTGAAATCCACCCTGACGCCACCAGCCAGGCCCCGCCGGGCTGCGCCGCGGCCCAGGCGCTGGCCCTGACCATGGCCGCGCGCCCACTGCAGGAGCCAGGCCACAGCCTTGGCCAGGGCCCGCGCAGAGGAAAGTGCCCAAGGCCGGCAGGGACGTATTTACCCCCGAAAGCACCTTGCTGCAAAAATAGCAAGTGGCCGGTGTGCGGCCGGGGCTTCCCAGGGGAACAATGCCTGGCAGGAGGAAGCGGCCGCAGCCGGCCCGCAGCTCTGTCCCGCCTCGCGCGGCGCTGAGCCGTGAGCCGCTGCGTGCCGGCCCGGCAGGGACCTTGAACCTGACACAGATTTATTTTCTCTGACATTGGCATCGCATCGGAACATCTGGCATGTGGCTGATAATTGCTGGGGATCGGGGCGGAAGCCACTCCAGGCCTGGCGCTTCTTCCAGAGCTCTGTTTTCATTAGTTTTTCTCCTCTCTTCAGCTGCAAAGCAAGGAAAAAACAAGCAGGGCTGTGCAGCCTGCACTCCCACTCCTCTCAGCACCCGGGGCTCACCGCTTCCCTCACTCTGCATGGGAATGAATGCTGTAGGGCACATCATTGTCACACCATGGAAGGGCTGTGCTCACACAGAGAGAGGACAAACCTTTCCCTGGGCCCAGGACTGCGGGTCCTGCTGTTCCCCCTGGTCACCAGAAGCCGCCTGGCCAGAGCAGAGCCGTGGTGCAGCCTTTTCTGGGCTGATGTGGAGCTTGAGGCAGCCACCCCTTCTCAAGGCTGTCGTCACTGTGGGATGAGGCAGAGAGCAGGACACTGTGTAAACATGTGAGGAGACACCGTGGTGATGGATGGACAGAGCACGGGGCCGGCAGTGAGAGCAGATCCTTGCTCTGGCAGGATGGAAGGGTCTCTCATGCAGCCTCCTGCCTTGGCATTGCAGTTCCTGTGTTGCACAGGGCAATTGGAAGCCGAGATCTGCCAGCACAGCGCCTGTGGGTAGGATCGAGCATGGCAGCCAAACATGGAGAATCACACATGGCAAAAACACAGCCAAGACATGTCTGCCTAGGCCCAGGGGCACTGGCTTTCTGTTAGTGCTGCTCTGGCAAATGAAGAGCTGCTGGCCTTGGGCACTGTGATCCCCAGGGACCTGGGAGTTGGGCTCCATGGAGGAGCCTCCTCTCATCCTCCCCTGCAGAGGAGACCTCTCATGGCAGAGGAGGCCGTGGCTGCATCCCGGTGCTGGGTGGGTGAGGTGAACTCATATTCCTCCCAAAAGTGTCTTGTCCTGTGCCCTCGGCCCCCTCCCTCCTGCCCTGGGCCATAAATCAGGGGTGGCCGTGGGTGCTGGGGCACTCTGGTGCCCCCCACCTCCCTGCAGGGTCTCCCTCCCGGGGCACCTTATCTGCTGCAGGGGTTCCACTTATCTTCGCTGTCACTTTCTAATGCTAGTTTATGGGCAGCGTTTTGTAGTTTAATTATGATGTTTTTCAGCATGGTCACGTGGCCACAGAAGCCAATAAGGCACCGAAGTGGGTCCATCCTGGCTGAGCCTGGCCCCCGTGGGGAGGAGATTGGCCGGTGTCCTGCCCGGGGCGGCGTGTGCGCAGCCAGAGCCCCAACACCTTCCCAAGAGTCTCGGGTCCCCATAAATCCCCCAGCCTAGCGTGGGCAGGGCAGCGGTACCCACACCCCACGGAAGCTCCTCGGGTCGCAGCTCCTGGCCGGTGGCCGAGCGAGGCTCTCCCACCCGCTGGCCCCACGCGCAGCAGCCGTGCAGCCGCCTCGCGGTGAGTACGTGTCCGTGGGGGGAACCGCGGTCCCCATCCCACCCATCTGCCAGCCACTGCCGCTGTTCCCCGGCACGGTGGCAGCCAAGGCCGGAGCTGGGGACGCGGCAGGGCTTGGCGAGGAAGCCGGAGTCCTGTGTGGGCCTCCGCTTCCCGTCCCGTCCCCAGCAGCGGGCGTGGGGATGGCGGCTCTGCAGATCGTGGGCAGCAGAGCGAGGCCTCTCCATAGCCTTGGCCCCGCGGCCGAGCTGCTGCTCGGAAATGGCAGATCTGGCTGCTGAGGGGCCCTGGGAGCCCAGCTGGTGGTGCCTGGGGGTCCCCGGTCACCCAAGGGTTGGGAGGTGCCCATAGGAGCACAGGCAGCTCCACACCCTGGAGCGGACATGGGAGACATCTGGGACCCTTTGACTCCTGGAGTTGGTTGAGCCAGTGTTCTGTCCCCATCCCACACTGGCAGGGATCACAGCCTTCGGCCCCGAGTTGCTTTTGTTCCTCACAGTGTTTGCTCAGTTCTACCAACCCAGAGCCCCTCCTGGGCTCCTTTTCCCAGCAGGCAGGTCCTGCTCCGTGGCTGCCTGGCAGCTCCCCCAGCAGCTGGTGGTGACAGTGGGGGCTGTGGTCAAGGGGCTTTGCCGGTGGTGGGAGCGCTCCTTCCCGGCCGAACAGCGGCTGACCGGCACTGCAGGCTGCTCTGCTGCTATTCTTAGCCTGGGCTCCATTCCTGGTGCCTCTGGAGTGATGCTCCACTGAGCCCGTTTCCTGTTTGCTGCTCTCCCTGCCAGCGCTGCTTCCTACCCGCTGCACCCATGGGCAACTGGAGTGTGGGTGGAGAGCGTGGTATGAACCCTTCAAGACAAACCATGCAGGGTCAGCCTGGCAGGATCAGCCATACGGGGCCATCAGCCATGCCTTCCCTTTGGGGGGCACTGCCAGCAGCACAGTCCTCATTTGTGCCAGGGCTTCAGGCACCCAGGGACTCAGGACCCAGTGCTGCTGTGCTCCCATCATGCTGGGACAGGCTCTGCACCAGGTACGAAGGGTCCCTGACTCAGTGGGTCAGCCCTGCAGGATGGGCTCAGCTCCAACTCCTGGCTCAGAGCTGGGGCCTGGAGCTCCCCATAGCCAAGTCCCATGGCGTGTGGCCTGGGAGCATCCTGACAAACTGGACGTGCCAGGAGCCAGGGTGCCGCTGTGCTGGTCTGCTTCTTGACGGAACGTTTCATCAGGATACCCTAACTGTGAAGCATTGAGTCGATACCTGCTGTCTGACAGGCAGACCAGGACACTGCTGGGAGTGGGTGCTCCTGGGGGGGTTACCAGTGCTGGGTCCAAACTCATCTCCTCAGTGGTGGCTCCAGAGGAGATTTCAGGAGCCGCTGCACACCCCAGAGTTCCCCTCAACTCTCCTTGGGCTGGCAGGGCAGCTGATGGGAGGTAATGATAAGTTCTGACAAAGCTGGTGGTCCAGGGCTGTGCACTGAGCAGAGCAGGCTCATGCCCAGACATGGTCAGTTTTGCTCCAGCCCCGAAACTCCTGGTTCTCAGCAGATCCTGCCTCTCAGGCCAGGCACTTCAAGGAGGCTGGGGGACTTGTTCCCTACAGATAATGAGGGGGAGCAAGGAGGGTCTTGCGGCCCTTCCTGCAGAGCGGTGTTCCTTGTCTGTCCCTGAGGGAGTCCCTGGGGGGGTTCCTGATGCTGCCGAGGCCTGGCCGAGCCGCTCCCCAGCCCGGCGCCGTGCTCCTGGTCCCCGGGCCGGCGGGTCCCTCCGCCCCCGCCCCGTCCCTGCCGCGGCGAGCCGCCCGCTCTCCCAGAGGAGGTTCCCCAGCCCCGGGGGGCTGGCCGTGAGCCCGCACCAACATGGAGATGCTCTTCCAGGCGCTATAAAGAGCTCCGGCTCCCGCACCTGCCGCTCGGTCTCCACCGCGCCCACTCCCGGTCCGCACCCAGCGCCGGGGCTGGGGCCGCCGTCCGTCCCCTTCCCCGTCCCATCCCATCCCATCCCGTCCCGTCCCGCTGACCGCGGCTCGTCCCGCAGCAGGGCCGCTGGAGGGGATGGACTATTCCTATGATGAGGACCTGGACGAGCTGTGTCCGGTCTGCGGGGACAAGGTCTCCGGGTACCACTACGGGCTGCTCACCTGCGAGAGCTGCAAGGTAGGACCGGCCGGGGCGCGCGGGGTCGGGGCTGCGGAGCCGGGGCCGTGCGGGGCTGGGGAAACGGGGCCGGGGCTGTGTTTTACTGGCTCCTTGTAGAGCCGGGGCTGCGAGGGGAACAGGGGTCCGGGGCTCCGTAGGGAGCGGGGAGGGGGCTCTGTAGGGTCCGGGGCAGCGAGACCGGCCGCGGGGCTTCTCTCGCCCGTTTTCGTTGTCGGCGGATTCGCTCCCGGTGGCGGGAGGGGAGCGCGGCCGCGACGGGAGCCCCGAGTGCGGCGGGAGCCTCTGCCGAAGGCGGGTGGCGGAGACGGGCTGCTGGTGCCGGGGTGCCCGTGTCCGTACCCACCGCATCGCCGCCGCCCGCCGCCGCAGGGCTTCTTCAAGCGCACGGTGCAGAACAACAAGCACTACACCTGCACCGAGAGCCAGAGCTGCAAGATCGACAAGACCCAGCGCAAGCGCTGTCCCTACTGCCGCTTCCAGAAGTGCCTCACCGTGGGGATGCGCCTGGAAGGTAGGGACGGCCCGGGCACGGCACGGCGGGGCGGGGGGCGGCGGGGCCGGGGGCTGTGTCGGGGCTGTGCGGGGACTGTGCGTTTGCCGGGACCGGTCGCGCTGTCGCCGTCGCCGTCGCCGCCACCTCCCCGGGCCGGTCAGTCCCGTCGCCGCTTCGATTCCGTTTTCCCCTCCCAAGTTAAGAAAAAAATCGTTTTTTCTCGTCGTGTCCTTCTTTTCCTTGTTTCATTTTGTTTCCCCGGGGTTCCTGCTGCTACGGCTTAAACTTTACAGGATTTTTTTTTTTTTTTTGCTGGCAGGAAGGTTGGGAAATAGCAAATAAATTACTGTTTTCCTTAAGCACATAATTCCAGAAGCCGAGACTTAAGGAAAAACGGTAAAAATTATGGGGAACCCAATAAAACTGTCGCAGACCCACCACGAATTATATTTTTTCTCTCGGTGACATTTAGTAAAACGGATTTCTGACCCTCGGGGGGGGGGGGGGGGGGGGGTGATTCCAGCCCCACAGCCGCTGCCTCTCTCCTGTCGGCGCGGAGGATCCCGACATCAGAGTCGGGCTCAGACAGCCCGTGTTGCGGGCTCCGCGATGTTCAGCATCCGGCAACGAAATATATTTGAGGGGACAGGTGGTTGGTACGGGATGGCAGAGCAAAAGCAGAGGCAGAAGGAGCCCCCCGCCCCAGAGTCAGCCGCCCCCTCCTCACTTCGCCCTTGAAATCGTTTGCATTTTGCAGCGGGTGGAAGTGAACTGAGCCCTCCCGCCTGAGCCTGGCCGGGCTGAGCCCCTCGTCCGCCGGGCTCGCTGCTCGGGACACATCTCGGTTAATCGGAAAGTCCTTCATGTTCTGGCAGGGCAGCCGTTCGCTCCGGGAGCGGGCTGGGAGCCTGCGAGCAGAAGCTCAGGAGTAAGACACAACATCGAGCTGCAAATTCAACCCCTGCAAACTCCCGGCGCGGGCTTGCTTCCAAAACAGATCCCGGTTCCACTCTCCTCCCTGGGCTGGAGTTACTGGTGCCCTAAATCCCTCGGTGCATGCTCTGGCCGTTTTGATCGATGTCGCAAGGGAATCTGGGCTCTGGGCTGGGGCTGGAGACCCTTTCGACAGATGAGCAGGGACAGTGCTTGGGGCGCCCGGGGGGGGAAAGGCACGATCTCAATTTGTCCCTTTCCAGCAGTTTTTGTCGTGTACACGGTGGAGGTGCTTTAATCTCAGAGCTGTCCCAAGAGCGTTTTCTTGTGTATTTTTTGCTGTTGGCTCCTTAGCAGAGCCGGGCATATGAGGCAAACGCCCAGCCAAGGGCGATATTCCCATGGAATCGTCTCTTTTGTGGTAAAAAATAGACCACCTTTTCCAGTTCCTAGTATTTTTGGGCAAGGCATCTGAGGCGATGCTCTGGAGGTGAGTCTACAGGTCCACACGGCAAGAGCAGCCCCGAGGTGTTTGATTTTGGGAACAGTGTTTCCACAGGCACCCTTCAAAGTGCCTGAAGGGATGTGGCAGCGAAACTTGCCTGGGAGGAGAAGCACAGCCCTGGCTGAAGGCTGCCCACAGCCCTGGGCACCCTGCAGGAACTACCCATGGCACATTCCATGTCCCTGCCCAGACAAAGAAAGGTGGCCAAAAGGAGGCAGAGTCTGGCCAGCAGCCTGCCCCAGGCAGGGCTCTGCCCTGGGATGAAAGCAGGCGAGGCAGTGCAAGTGGGAAGGGGCTGCAGGGTGCTGGACCCCTCCTGCCACCGTGTGGGTGTGGGGCTTGGGGGTCACCTGCAGATGGTTTTGGGGGGTTGCAGGGGTGCAGGCGCTTCCTGGGTGGCTCCACTTGAGCCCCCCTTGCCCTGGAAGTCAGAATGCAGCATTTTCTCCTCGGCTGTCAGCTGGGACACAGCAAATGGCAAGTTGTTCTCAATCCCAAGTGTAGCACAAACGGCAGGAAAAGCAGAGCAGGAGGGAATTAAAAGGCCTTTTCTCTCTTTGTGTTCTTGCTGGGAGAGGGGAGGAGGTGTATGCAGTTGCCTCTGGCGGGCTTGTGAGACCGGACTGTGAGCACCTCGCTGTGTGTGGGAGTGCAGGCAGCCCTAGCAGGGTCTCTGCCTGTGCAGCCTTGCCCGGGATCACAGGGGCTTGCTTTGGGATGCGATCCCTGGACGTCAGTGCCCGACCTCAAGCAGTGGTGGGATATCGTCACTTCGAGTGGGTGTGAGATCTGTTTTTTGGCGTGCTCTGGCTCTGGGGTGTGTGGCCAGGGCTTCCTCGGGCTGCCAGCCTGTCTGCCTGTGTGGGACCCCGGCTGGGCAGTGCACACATGCTGAGTGTGGTCACCTCCCTTGTTCCCGAGTCTGGAGCTGCCCCGGACAGCTCTCTGCCGCCCAGAGGGGAGTGGGCCGGCTCTCGGGAGCGGGGGCCACAGCACCCTTCTCTTCAGAGGCTGCCGCTGGCAGCCCGCTCCCAGCGAGATGCTGTTTTCATGAATAAAGAATGAGGGAGGAAGCCAGGACGGCTCTCCTGGGAGCGCATTCCTGCTCGTCCTGGAAATGCTGCTGCTCCCGGCCGCGCTCCCGCCTTTCCAGCCTGCCTTGGGAGGGCTGGGGAGGTGCTCCGGCTCTCGGGGGGGGGGCTGGCTGTGGGCCCCAGGAGAAGTGGGCGAAAGAAAGGCAGAGGTAACAGCCGAGAGGCAAAGCAAGACACGCTGGCTGTCAGCAGGATCACAAGCTAGCAGAGGGATTTTGCCTTTGATGCTCACTGTGGCTGCTCTCGCCGGCGCACTCCTCCGTGCCTCGGCGCTGCCATGCAGCCCCCAGCTCCTGCCTTCCAGCGGTCTGAGCATCTTCCGAGGGGATGCCAGGGCAGCAGCCCCCGCCCGGAGCACAGCAAGGCAGTGCAGGAGGACAGGCTCCTTCTGCAGAGGAGCACCTGTTCCCTTGCGTGCTGGCAGATCCTTGGGTTGTTGGTTTGTTTTGTTTGTTTGGTTGGGTTTTTTTGGGGGGTTGGTGGGAACATCTGCTTTGCTGCAGCCGTCAGAGGGACTCTGCCAGTGGGATGCTCCAGCAGAGCCCTCACCAGGGTTAGTACCACCAGGGCTGGCAGCCTCCTGCCTGAGGCCAGTGGGGTGAAGTGCATCCATTGAGACCTGCCAGCCATGCTCCCGACAAACGGGAAGAGATTTGCTGAGATTAAGCGCGTGGTAGCCTGGATGGAAGGAACTAGGGTCCCGAGGGGGTTGCGGGGTCCCAGGCTGTGCAGAAACAAGGAAATCCCAGGGCTGCTCCAGTGACACGGGTAGTTAAAACTAAAGTAAGTGTCAAATCCCCTCCTCTGCTCAGACTTTGAGATCTGTCCCATCAACCCACGGGGAAATGAAAGCTGTTTTATCCCCCAACTCGTTTTGAAGAGAAAGCCAAATGTCTCTTCCTTTCCTGCATTCCCCAGGGGCTCTGAGGGTGATGTTGGCTGAGCTGGGAGTAACACAGTCTGCCGTTGGCTTTTTTGAAAAGGTCTCCCCAGTGCCCCCCAAACACTTTTTGCCACAAAGTCGTGCCCCCCAGCACTGTCTCTGTGCCTCGGTCTCTGTGACCAGGGAGACCTGGTCTCTCTCCGTGCGGGTTCACTGCAGTCTCTGCCCTCACTCTGTCTCCAGCTGTCCGTGCAGACCGGATGCGTGGAGGGAGGAACAAGTTTGGACCCATGTACAAGCGGGACCGTGCCTTAAAGCAGCAGAAGAAAGCTCTGATCCGTGCCAACGGCTTCAAGCTGGAGACCGTGCCTCAGATCATGTCCCCTGTGCAGAGTGACTACAGCCTGTCCTCCACCATCCACAGCATCCACGCCATGTCCAAGACCCTGCCTCCCAACCCGGCCGCCCTGACGCCCGTGGATTACGAGCGCAGCCCCTACGGGACGCCCTCCCTGGGAATGACAGTGCCCGGGCACGCGCCGCTGCCCTCCTACCACTACCCCTCCTTCCCCAACCGCACCATCAAGTCCGAGTACCCTGACCACTACACAAATGCCCACGAGGCTGTGCCTGCTTACATGTACCCAGAGACCTACCCCAGCAGCTCCCCCCCTGACATCCCCGAGGTCATCCTGAAGCTGCTGCAGTTGGAGCCCGACGAGGCCCAGGTGAAGGCAAGGATACTGTCCTGCCTGCAGCAAGAGCAGGGCAAAGGCCGGCATGAGAAGCTCAGCACCTTCGGCCTCATGTGCAAGATGGCTGACCAGACTCTCTTCTCCATCGTGGAATGGGCACGGAGCTGCATCTTCTTCAAGGAGCTGGAGGTAGGAGCTGTCAGCGGGATGGATGCTGCTCTGGGGGGACAATGGGAGGCAGGCAGGATTGAGGCTGCCACGATGTGAGGATGGGATGTGGCTGTGGGCAGGATTGAAGGTGAAATGTTGTGAGGACAGGGCAACACCCGTGGCCACAAGCCTGGGGCCATCACTGCAGGTCTGTTGACACATCCCAGTCCTGCTCCCAGCTCCCTGCACGGCAGGGCTGGAGGCACCAGAGCTGTTCCCACTGCTGCGTGGGGCTAATGATTTCAGATTCATCACGGCGGGGGCAGGTGTTGAGGCAATCGCCAGCAGAGCGACTGTGGTGTCAAGCTCAAAATATAATTGAAAAATGTAACGTTGAGGAATTATAGTTGAGACAATTCTCTCCCCTGCCTTTAGGAGGAAAATCAATGTGGTCAGGTGGGTTCTATTAGCTCCAGAGAGCCAGGGCAGCCCGAGCCTGCTCCAGAGCTGTGTCTGCTGCCAGCAACCCATGAGTGTGCCCGGCTGGGGGACATGGAGTGACCTCCATCCTGCCAAGACATCCCTCCAGCAAGTGTCCCTGAACGTTCACAGGGACCAGGGGAGAGTTAGCAGTGCTGGAGCAGCTTCTGCCATCCTGCACACCTTGCCAAGCTTTCAGAAATTTTCCATTCATGTTCTGGGCTGACCTAAGATCCCAAACTGGTGCAAAAATGGGAGAGAAAATTTTGCAATGTAGCCAAAACTGAGAGAGCAACATCCTGGGGGAGCTGTGATGAGACTCAGGTGCTTTCTTGCTTTTCCAGCATAAGACTGTGCTGCCTGGCTCTGGCCAAAATCACCTTCTCCCAGTGGGACTGTGCTGTGGGATAGGACCAGGCTCTTCCCTGTGCCATGGGTGCCATGGGGTTGAGTGTGGCCGATCCTCATGGCTCAAAATAGCCCCCGTCTGCCAGAACAGTGTCAGGAAATGGCATTGTGGGGGTGGGTTGGGCTTGTTTCAATCATATCAGTGTCCAGCCTGGATTTTGGGAACAGGGTGGTTGTTGTTTTGCAGGAGATATTGTAAACAGTGTAAATTCAGTTCCCAGCTGTATAGCTGTGTAGCCTTGTAACTCCATTGTCAGCATGATTGTGCCACCAAAATAGGCTGTTCCTGTGTGAATTGGTGTTGGCGGGTGCTCCTCCTGCCGTGGGACTCTGGGGGGGATGGCAGTGCCACAGGCTTCACCTGGGCACAGCTACCAGTGTCCTGTTGGGAGCAGGACACGTGCCCTGCCATGCTCAGGACATGGGGTTCAGTGCTCAGTGGTTGCCCACATCCATCACTGCTTTTTACCTCATCCACGTGGTGATTGTGGGGTGCATTCCCAGCATCTCCCAGGGTTGGGGACTGCAGGACCCCACAGCCAGAGAGAGAGCAGCCAGTGGGACTGGAGTAGAGATCTTGAGATCTTGAATCCCCATTCCTGCTCCTGCCTGGCATATAAAAGCAAGCAGCTGCTGGGGTGGTAAATGAACTCCTGCTAGAGCAGGGTTTATGGCTCTGCCCTAAAGCCAGCACAGAGGAACATCACAATCTCTGAGATCGATGGCACCGGCAGTCCCCGCGGGGTGCTCAGGGCTGCTCAGGGCAGGGATGCCAGTGGCCCTCTCCCTCCCCTGGCAAGGTCTGTGTGGAAGCGACTGTCCCCAGCCCCAGCAGGGAAGGGCTGCTGGCTGAGGCCAGTGCAGGGATCCAGGCTGGAAAGGCACTGTGCTGGGACACCAATCCAGGGCATCATGCCAGGCTGGCACTACATGGGGAGGAGGTGCAGGCAGGTGAGAAGGGGAGGTGTGGGCAGATTGCCCCATCATAGATGGTGCTGCCTGAGCCCACCTGGCACCACTGTGTTCCTTTCACTGGGCTGTTAGCAGAGATCTGGCTTCTCCCCGGTGCCTCACAGTCAGCCTGAAGAGGAAGGAGCAAATCCTCAGGAGCATGGGGAACTGCTGGCTCACGGCTGGTTAGGATGAGCTTTTGGTTCCTGCCCAGGAAGTGTGGGAGCAGTTTTCCCTGGAGCTTGTTCCCATTCCCATTCCCACCCTAGAAATCTGCTGAGGGGCAGAGTGGGTGCTTTGCTTTCTCCACACTCCTGGCGTGGGGGCTGGGCTGGGGGGACACTGGGGAGAGCCCCCTGGCTCCAGCACTGCACCCGGGGAAGGAGGGGGGCCACGGGCTAATGGCCTCTTGACATCGGCTCACACGCCACGTCCGCCCGCAGGCGCGGGGCAGTCAGATTGAAAACAGATTTAACTTCCCAGATATATCGTTTCATTTAAGGGCCAGTAATTCTGTCAGTCTGCCACTGACAAACGAGGGTCCCCATGCCAATCCGCCGGGAGACTGATGTCGCGGCGTTCATCTCGTGTCACCAGGGGGAGAATTACGGACTGCGCTGGCCTTCGGAGGCAAGACTAATAACACTGCACAGCAGAGGGGGATTTGGGGGCCCGCTTGTTTATCGAGGGCCGGCCAGGCAGCCGTGGCGCGAGGCCGCGCGGGCGGAGGTGGAAGAGGTCAGCGCTGACGCCCATAAATACGAACTTTAACTGAGTCTAGATGAGATGTGTCAGGACTGAGGGAAGATTTGCAGCATCTTTTCAGGAAGAAAAATATGGGCCGGGGGTGAAATATATTTGGTTGGGTTGTGAGTCTCAGGCAACTTTGTCCTTTCAGATGTAATTTTTTTATATGTATATGGAGAGAGACAGACAGAGGGATGTGTGCACACGCACGCAGGCTCGCACACTCACATTGTGTCTGGTTTTGGTGTGGATTATACACACGCGTCTTGCACAGCCTGGTTTATATAGGTGTCACTGCCATACCTACATATCAATATCGTGTACACAGGGTTGCAGTGACCTTTAGATTGGGATGAGCAGCCAGGAATGTTAAACAAATTGCCACGGTTTCAGCCCGAAGGCCAGCCTGGTCTGGGTGTGCAGTGGGTCCCTGCACCAGTGGAAGGGCACTGAGGAGTGCAGCCACAGGGTGTTGGGATGATGCCGACCCCTTCCAGCCCTTTTGTGCCAAGGGCCTGGGGCAAACCTGCCTTCCATCCACGGGCAAGCTCCAGTGATGGGAGAGATGCTGAGGGCAGCACCATTCCCACAGACCCAGGGGTCCCTGTGGCCACCGGGTCTGTCTGCTGTGCTGCTCTTCCTCAGTTGTGCTTAGAGATCCCAGAGCCACGACAAAACCTATTTGCAGTCAGTTGCTTCTCTGCCTTTAACATGTGGGTCATCTTGACCCCATCTCCTGGCCAATGGCCAGAATGTTTTTGGCAGATTTAAAATCTCCTTCTGGTCGTGGATGCTGCAGCAATGTTTAGCATCCCATGCACTGGGGGAAATGTGATGTTTCCCTGCCTGTGGTGTCCTGGCCAGCACAGCCCTGCCTGCAGAGCCGTGGTGCCCACGCGGCCGGGGCTGCAGCAGCCAGCAGGGAGATGGGATCCTGAGCTAGCTGCAGTGGTCTTGATGGTCATTTGTTTTAAGATGCACATTTCGGTGGTAACTGGGTAGGACAATGGGGACCTGCACTGACCATTAACACCCTGGATGTGTGTGGGTTTTCCATGGTGGGTGGCTGGTAGACACCAGTCCAGTTCCACCCTTCTCAGTAGCCTAGGTGATGGGTCCTGCTTGCACTCAGTAATTGCTGGGGCTGCTCGGGGTGCTGACATGTGCCACACCAGAGGGCAGTGGGGCAAATCCTGCACCTGAGATCTGTGTTGTGGGGACTGGCTGAGAGCATCCAAGTGCTGCTTGTTCCTGTGGCTGGAGATGGATGTCCTGGGACCAGCTCAGCCCTTCGTGCCAAAGGGCTGCTGGTGGGTCACTCTCCTTCCTAAAGTGGTGGTACCCAGGGTGGGGGCTGCTCTGAACTAGCCTGCAGGGAGCAGTGAGCACTGTGGGGCTGCACTGTCCCTGCATGGGCTGGGCACATTTTGGGGAGCCCCAACACTTGCAGGGGCTTCCTCACTTTGTACATATGAACCCACAGGGAAGTTTGCAGAAGATTTCAAACTACACCCACGCGCAGGTCCTGCAGCCCTGTACCTGGACAGCACCATCCCTTCCTCTGCATGCCCTACCTCCCCTCTGGCACAATCCCAGACCCTTTCCCATAGAGAACTGCATTTTCTGTGGGTTGCAGCCCATAAGGGGTTGCTCTCCCAGTGTGGGGAGAGTTTCACTGCATGTTTTGTGAATGGGTTAAATGCTGGCTTTAAAAAAACGATAAGGATTGCCTTTCAAAGACAGCTTGCATCAGGCCTTTGATAAAGCACTCGGAGGAAAAGCCTTGACATTAAAAGAGGAAGATCCTTCGCTTAACTTTTAACGGTGAGTGTGTGCTGCCGCCTCGCTGGGAGGATTGATTGCCTCTGAGTGCCCCTCCATTAGCAGCCCCCTGCTCCTGTCAGGCCAGGGCAGGGCAGGGCAGGGTGCAGCCCAGTGACCCCCAGCTTGAGCCCCCTGCAGCAGAGCCTCAGTTCTGGTTCTGCCACCCAGCCTGGGCAGGGGGACAGCCGGCACGGTGCTGGGGACAACTCCACGGACCCCAGCCAGCTCTGACTGGCCCACGCAGCCCCCGGCCCACCCCAACATGCTCCCAAGCACATTCCCCCCATGCCATGGCCATGTGGTTCTGGTGCACTGCGACGTTCCCAGGAAGCAGCGCGGTGCGTCGGAGCGTGCTGACAAGGGAACAGCCCTGCAGCAGCCATGAAGGGTGAAATGTGCTGCTGAGGTGTTTCAGGGAGGGAGCCAAACACCCCTCGGAGTTTGGGAGAAGCTGATTGGCAATTTTTAAAGGAAAGATATAAGATTTCAAAATTGCTGAATTGCTTTCTTTGGGAAAGCTAATTTTTTAAAATGGTTTTCAAGGCAAAACCTTCTGACTGTCTCTTCTGGAGCTCATCCCGCTCAGGAATGAGGCACAGGAAAGAACTTCCAAAACAACGCCCTGACTGAGCCAGAGCGGAGGCGCTCGACACTGGCCGGGATCGTGCAGCTGGGCTGGCCCCAGCTCCCTGCTGGGGCTGGCCACCATCACAGCTGGCCACTGGCTTCTGGCAGGGGCCACCATGGCTGCACAAAGTCTCCACTTTGGTTCAGTGCAGAGTGAGCTTTTCCTCAGGGTTTTGTTGAGCATCTGACCAGGAGCCTCACTCTCTGCAGTGCTGGGCCACGAACAGCAGCTGCTGCACTGGTTGGGGGATGAGGGCTGAGCGTGGCCGCGGCAGCCCCGCGGTGCCCACGGCCCCACAGGTGGGCAGGGGCTGTGCCACAGCCCAGTCACCGTCACTGCATTCCTTCCCTCCTCATCTCATTGCCTGCACTGCTGCACAACTGGCTCTGGCCACCCACCACCCTCCAGGGACAAACCTTGGTGGGGAGCACCAGCTCTGAGACCATAAAGCCTTTTCTCATCTGGCTTCTATTCCTTTTGCAATCTCCCAGAGCGGGTTTATTGCAGCCTCTTCAGCAAAACGAGGGCATTATCCAGCCCGGTGATGCTGCATCTGTCTTCCCTCTATTAACAGGGGAGCACAATGGCCCTGCAGAGCTCGACTGCTGGCACTGGATGTGCTCCTCAGGGCGGTAGTGGAGGCAGTACTGTAATCCCAACCCTTTCCCTACACTGGCCTGGAAGGAGAGGGGAGCCCAGGCAGGGCAGGAGTTCAGCTCTTCGTGGAAAGGAGTTGGAGTTTAATGAAGAGCAGTGCTGAGGGGATGAAGCCAGTGACCCATGGTGGTCTTTGGCAGAACAGTGGGGAAGGCAGCATGTCCTACATCCTGCCACAGCTCTGGGGGCTTTTAGTTCTTCCAAATGCAGCTGTCGACTCTGGCAGCTCATCCCACCAGTTGCTGATGATGCCTGCAGTCCCCAGTGCCCTGTGGGGCCTTCGGGGACACTTCCAGCTGGTGTCCTGGCTGGAGCTGCTCACAGGGACAGTTCCAGGTGTTTCTCTGGGCACACACTGGCACATGTGCACATGATCACAAGTGTGAGTGCTGGTGCGTGGGCAGGGCTGGGCTGGCAGCTGCAGGGCACAGCGATGTCCCGTGCCTGGCAGCTCCCCCATGCCCCTGCTGCCCCCCCAGACCTGCCATCCTGGCCAGGGAGGCGAGGATGGGCACTGTCTTCTTTCATTTTAAAGTATCCAGAAGGGCTGTCCGGACACACAGGCCCTTTGTGCAGCCACCACGTGTCCCTCCAGCAGTCATTTTGTTAAAATTTGTGTGCTATTTGAGGAGGTTGTGCCTGGTGGGGGAAGACCCGTGCTGATAAGAACCAGCAAGTGGCTCTGAAACATGTTGAGATGCTTTGAAGTCAGCTCTGCAAAGCCACCTGCCCATCTCCTCTCCTCCAGCCCAGGGTCCCCCTTTCTGGGGTGCAGCTCCAGCTCTCCATGCTCACCCCAGGGGAACCCCCCTCCCATGGGATGCCTGCAGGCTCAGGGTGGGTGCTGTGCACTGCAGCATGGTGGGTGTCAACCCTGCTGCTCCCGCTCTGTTTCAGGTGGGTGACCAGATGAAGCTGCTGCAGAACTGCTGGAGTGAGCTGCTGGTGTTTGACCACATCTACCGGCAGCTGCAGCATGGCAAGGAGCACAGCGTGCTGCTGGTCACTGGCCAGGAGGTGAGAAGCGGCTCTGGGACGGTGGTGGTGCTGTGGAGGGGCAGTGGGGATGACCAGGAGCTGCATGGGGGAATGGAGTGACTTCTTTCTTTCTTTTGTCTCAGTGTGGCCAACTCAGCATAGGGCAGGCAGGTGGTGGTACACTCTGGGTCTGCTTGTGCAGAAGGTCACATCCTGTCCATCCTGTCCCATCCTGTCCCATCCTGCCACACAGCTCCTTGTTCTGGAGAATAATGCTTCTTATGGAGAGATCAACAGCTGCACCTGCACCATCAGCAGCGGGATGGGAGGAGGGGCCCCTTCCCTCCCTGGAGGTGGCTTTTGGAGATGTGGTGCCTTCAATACCATCACCCTGTGAAGCGCCCCCCTGTTTTAAATGGTGTTCCCATTTCACCCATCAGTCTGGTTTTTTGACATCCCTAATTCTCGGACGGTGCTGAGGGCTGGACCTGGCTCCTGCCCCGTACGAGCTGCCCTGCAGCAGGTTGTGCTGGGGCTGGGGTTGCCAAAGCTGATGCCACCTCTGTCCTCGCAGGTGGACATGTCAGCCATCGCAGCCCAGGCTGGCTCCATCCTCCACACGCTGGTGCTGCGGGCGCAGGAGCTCGTCCTGCACTTGCACTCGCTCCAGGTGGACCGGCACGAATTCGTCTGCCTCAAATTCCTCATCCTCTTCAGCCTCGGTGAGTGCAGCTGGGGGGGCACTGCGGCGAGGGGCAGCGCTCTGGGGTCTCGGCCGTGCTGTTGTGTGCAGAGTTTGGGGTGGGAGTGGGGGTGGAGGGGGCACAAGCAGCCCAGGCTCCGGCTGTGCCACAAAGGGGCTCTTAGCCAGGAGGGAGAGCTGGCAGCTGCCTGTCCCCCTGTCCCCTGGGACCCAAAACTTCTCCCGCTGCGGGCCCGGGCTCTGCTCCAGCTGCAGGGGATGTTGTCACCCCCTGGCCAAGCGGAGCCTGTTTTGGCAGTCGCCCATCGCAGCGGGCAGGGAAGCAAGTGCTGATATGTCTGGGGGAAAACAGGAGTGTTGACAGAGGCAGCCCGGCCGTATCTCCCGGGATGTGCGTCAGAGAGCCCGAGCCCCGCTCGGGCCGGGGCTCTTGGCTCCTGATTAGCCTCAGCCCGGAGCCTGCGGTCGGGCACACCTCCCAGTTCACCCAGACAAAATAACACCGCAGCCGCGGGCGCTGCTGCCAGAGCCTGAAACGTGCCTGGGGTGGCAGAGCCCGCTCCTGCCCCGGGATTCCTGTGCCGGCCGAGCGCTGGTGCTGGGCATGGTGAGCCCACCGCCGTCTGCGGCAGACCTGTCCCCATCCCAGCCCTGTCCCCATCCCAGCCCTGTCCCCATCCCAGCCCTGTCCCTGCTCCAATGCCTTGGCCCTGTGCTTGCACTTGTGCACGGCGGGGTCCCGTGCAGGGACCAGCGGTGGGAGCTGCGCTGCAATCCCGTCCTGCACCTGCAGCATCTCCTCCCTCAGCTTTCCTTTCCTCTGGAGCTGTTTAGAAACCCAGAGAAACGAGACACGATAATTCGCTGCTCAAGCAGTGATAAGGTGTGGCACAAACAGTGCCCAGGCTGGGAAATGAAGGAGCCGAGGGGGTTCGTACCCCGAGCCAGGACCTTCCCTGGCCGCTTGCCCCGCGGGCTCAGCGCCAGGAGCGCCAGGTCTTGGCCGGGTCCCCCCGTGTCCCCCCGTGTCCCCCGCATAGCACAGCACAGCCAGCAGGAGCATGTGTCCCCCCCCCCCCCCGATGGCTTCCCCAGGGCAGCGGCTTTCAGGGAGCGTGGAATCCAATAGCTGTCTTTTCCCATACATCTTTTTGCCCCAAATACAACTTTTTCTCTCCATATTGCAAAGCTCACTTGGAGTAATTTGCCCTTCGTAGGCTCAGCTGTAGAGGACGGGATTGTGTATTATGTGCAGGATGTAATTGCCTTTAACAAGAGAATTTCCACATTTACCACTCTGCCACAGCACAGTCAAAGCCAAGCCCTGCTCACAAGAGCTGCCATTTGAGTTCTAAATAGATTTCTCTCCTGAGCAGGTAAAGAGATTTAATTAAAATTAGGGCTTCTCAAAATAGCAATATTTATGAGGACGGCACAGGTTAGCTTTGTTCTACAGAAGGGCTTAATAGAGCCTTAATGGATTGACCTATCATTCGATTTCATGACTTACATTCATGAAGCAGCTACTCTTGGGGAGGGGAGGAAGAGAGGCTTTTATAGCCCACATTCCCTTAAGCGTTTGCAATTTATCAGCAGCTTCTCCCAAACAAAAGGAGCTGTGAATGGGAAGAACACTTGAGGGCATAGAAATAATCCCAGGCATATCTGTATGTGTGATGGGAGGCTTTGTCACAGGACAGTCTTTGCAACTGCTGCAGTGTCTCTAAATGAAGTGAGTCAATGTTATTTGGACAACATTCTTTATTCCTTGCAGGAATGAAAAGATTATTCAAATATTCAATTAAACAGTGAATAGGGTCTTTCAGAGAACCAGGTGAGTTCATCGAGTAGAACTAGCTATTGTTGAGCCAACTCAGGGGATAGATTTGACATTTATCAATATAACTTCTTTTTTTTTAAATGACATGCACAATAACCTTATGCAGATAAAGAGATTTCATAACAACAACCCGGGTAGCAGGAGACAATAGGCGCAAATGTGCCGTCAGAGTGAAAAGGGAAGGGTGATCTGATCCACTGCATCTTGGCACAACCTGTGCCCTTTGTGCCTGCCCCCTGCAGTGCCCGTGGCCACGGGCATGACCCGAGGCTGGGGCTCCCCGGGAGCTCACGACCCCCTGGCTGTGCCGTGCCTCCCCTTCCTGGGGCTCTGCAGTGCCCCCGACCACACCTCTGCTCCCGGCTCTGCCCCCGGCTGGGCTGCAGCAGCCTTGGGTGCCACAATCCCTTCAAGGGAGCCCCAGACTCCCAGCTAACTTGGCCAGACCCTGTGCCCAGATTTCCCCGTTTCCAGCTGGTGAATTTGGCCATGCATCGGGGGCTGGGTGCAGCACAGCCAGTGGGGATGTGACCGAGGCAGTGCTCCCGAGTCCTGCACAGTAAATCCACTAAATCCATTCGCCGTGGATGAACCGTGACAGGGCCGGCAGCAAGGTGTCTGCTGGGCAGACATGTGGGACCACGGCTGTGTGCAGCTGTAGGTGATGATGGGGCAATGCCCAGCACTGGCTCCCTAAAGCCACCAAAATCTGCGTGCAGGGACGATTGCCCCTGCCTCATCTCGGTGCCTCTCCCTGCAGAGCTGCTCCCTACCCCACTGTCAGCAGAGCTGGCAGCAGGATTATGGGCTGCTGTGGCCCTGGTGAGGCGTGGAGGATTAGGGTTTCCAGGCTGATGAGCCTGGTTGCCACATTGGAAAGACCAGGTTTATGAGGGAATTAATTTAGCCGCTTCCTCGACCTTCAGGAATTAAAGAGGGCTCATGGCAGCAGCTCCCAGTGTGTTGGCACAGCTGGCAACACCTTCTGGCTTTGCAGCTCCCTGGGCAGTGAGGGCAGGGAGACACCACTACTACTGCCAGGGGGTTTGGAATCTTTCTTCAGCATCAGGGGAGACCTGGGGAATAGGGTAGGGAGGGAGTAGGGTAGGGATGGAGTAGGGCTGTGAGACCCATCCTGCACTATGTTCTCATCCATGAGGGACATTGATCCAGGAGTGTGGGTGCCTCCTGGCTCACCCAGCACAGTGTGGCACAGACAGATGGGGCAGACGCGTGAGTTTGGCACCATTTCATCCCCATGCTCCCCCTTGCAGACGTGAAGTACCTGGAGAACCACACGCTGGCCAAGGATGCCCAGGAGAAGGCCAATGCAGCGCTGCTGGAGTACACGGTGTGCCACTACCCCCACTCCACGGACAAGTTCCGCCAGCTGCTGCTGTGGCTGGCAGAGGTCCGGGCGCTGAGCCTGCAGGCTGAGGAGTACCTGTACCACAAGCACCTGAGCGGGGAGGTGCCCTGCAACAACCTCCTCATCGAGATGCTGCACGCCAAGAGGACTTGAGCGGCCACCAGCACGACCCGGTGCCTCCAGCAGGGGCAGGACTGGTGCCCGGGGCTGGCAGGCGCCTTCCTCAGTGATGCTATTTAACCTCTGCTATTGGAAATGCCCCAGAAGGTTTTGTACACAGCAAGGACAGTTGAGGCTGCAGGGCCGTGGCTTGGCTGCTGGCCTGCCCTGTCGGCAGTGCTGACCCCCAGCTCCACTGCACACCTGGTGCCCGAACCTGTCACTTGCCAGCCTGGCTCAGCAGCACCAAGGAAGGGTAAAGCCTGTTCTGGCTTTTGTCCTATTTCTGTTCCTCTCCTGCTGCCCCCACCAGCTGTTTCTTTACTGCCACCATCCCTCCCCAACCCTGCCCATGTCTCAGGGCCCCTCGTGCACAGGGCAGGAGAGAGGGGAGGTGAAACCCCTCCAAGTTGTGGTTTTATGGTGGTTGAGGTGTCTCCAGGCACCAGGGAACACACAGAGGTGGAGGATTTCTGCAGGATATCTACACAGAATGCTGGGGCTGGGCTGGAGATGTCAGCTGCATGCAGCTGTGCCAGGACCCCAAGGTGCACGTTCCAGGTCCCAGTTGCTGCCAACTCTGTGTCCTGCAGCTGCCCTGGCCAAGACAGGGCAGTCAGGGATGGGCAGTGAGTGCTGAATCCTCAGCTGAGGTGCATTTTCCTAGTGCCTGCTGGTGCTGGAGGCAGCAGTTCTGTGGCAGCCACAGTGCCCAGAGCCCAGAGCTGCCCACAGGCAGCACAGCTCAGTCCTGCCCACAGGTATGGTGGCAGAGCAACCTGGCAGGAGGCAGGCACAAGATCCAGCAGGTGCCCAGGATCTTGGGGAAACTTGGGGAGCTCTGCGGTGCCCCTCTGCATTTATCTGCTGAGTGAATGGGTAAGGATAAGCAAGGATTGTCCTGCACTTCATGCTGGACCTTCTGGCCCCTCCTTTGCTCTGCCGTGTCCCCAGGGGACAGCAAATCCTGTGCCAAAGCCACAGGCAAAGAGCTCTCTGTTCCTCTCCCATCATGGGATCAGGGCTCACAGACAAGACTGGGAGCACTGGGGGTCGCAGCCCCCCCAAACTGGGCCGTGCTGGACTCTCACTGCTGCTTTCTCTTGGTCTCAGCCATGCTCTCTTCTTCTCTGCCCCACCGCTGGGGCTGGCACAGCCCCTGCTCTGCACAGCCCCAGCTCTGGGGGTCCTGCAGCATGGCCAGGGATGTTCAGGTTTGCTCCCCAGGGCTGGGGATATCCCCGTGCCCAGGGGTCACTGCAGCTCGTGCCTTGAGGAGCCACAGAGGCTGCGCCCGGAGCTGCGCGGTGTGTGGAGCTTGTTAGACACACAAGAAAGAGCATGTTTGTCTCTGCTTTAACACGTTTGTGCATTTTCCTCCTGAAGTCTGTGGTTTGGTTTTACCTTCTTTTTTTGTGAACTTAAAGAACTGGAGAAAATGGTTTGGGAGGTAAAAGATGTTTTATTTTCAGAAAATGAAAAAGTGTCCTTAAGTGTCTCTCTCTGTCTCTTACATCCTTTCCTCCCTCCCATCCCTGCCCTTCCCCATTCCTCCCTCTTCCTTCCCAGGCAGAAGGTTACCAACTTCCTTGTCAGGAGCAAACCACTGTAATAAATTTTGCAGTTCATTTAAAACAGCAAACTTTGTCCTTTTTTTGGCTGTCTTTCTAAACCTTGTGGTTGGTGCTTGACATGGGGAGGGCTGGGACAGCAACATTTATGGGCAATTAGTGGGCAGTGCCCTCATCCCTGCACTGTGGCCAAACCCCCTTCACTGGGCTCAGCCACGTAGAGCTGGACGTGAGCCCCTTCCTTCCCTTGGACACAGTGCAACAAGGAGAGGAGGTTGTCTTTAAAATCAGCATTTACTGTTGTCATAATCGGCAAAATCCCAGTACGTTTTCTATGTTCTAAACACTACAGAGGTAATAGGAGGAGAGGGAAGGAAAGCAGCACCCAGCTGGCAAGGGGCCAGGCCAGCCGGGCGGGAGCCCAAGCAGGAGCAGGGAGAGGATTTTTGTCCTAAACAGCACAAGATGCTATTGATGTCAGCTGGTTTAGAAAAGGCTTGAAGCCAGCTGCTGGCTTCCCTAGTGCCTGTGCTTCATACACAGCCCATTCCCAGCTCAGGGGTGCTTCCATCCTCACCAGAACAGGAGTGTGGGCACTGACTGGGCACAGCTGCCACGGGCAAAGCTGGGCTCGTTCCCATCCCACTGCTCCAGCTCCCTCAGGCAGCACCAATGAGAGCACACAACCAAGCACAACCAAGCAGTGCTGCCAGCAGGGACGTGGGGCAGTGGTGGCAGTGCTGGCCCAGGCCAGCCTTGGCTGCCCCGGCAGAGGCTGCAGGAGCCGTGGGGTCCCCAGAACACAAGTACCTGCCTTAAAGTGCCCCCCAGGAGAGGAGCAGGGCAGTCATCAGCAGCAGGCAAACCCCCATGAGACCCCACAGTGCCCATGCTGTGGTTTGGCAGCACGAGGTGCTGGGAAGGAGTGCAGGGTGACAGCTCTGCCCCGGCTGGAAACTCTCCAAGGGAAGCCAGCTTCTCTGACCTGCCATCCTTCCTGCTGGAGGACCCTCTGCATTGCAGGCTCATCACCCAGAAACTTCTCAGAAACCTAATGCAAAAAAGAGAAGATCTCAGCTCTGCTGGCAGTGGGGGAGGGCAGGGGTCCCTGCCAGGGCAGTGGGAGAACTGCTGGGATCCCACAGCACAAACTTGCCACAGAGCTGTGGATGCAGGTGGCACCAGGCTGGCACAGCCAGCCCTGCCTGTCAGTGGCACAGCTCTGCTACCCCAGGGACACCCCCGTCCCTTTGGGGTCTCTGAAACACGGTCCTTGTGACAGGGAGCCAAAGCCGCCTCCATGCACAGGGCCATGGCTGTAGGGAAACCTCTTCTTCCCTGGTCAGTCATCAGCCCGAGCACAGCACACAGAACAATGAGATTTAAATGGGAGTTAAGAAAAACACCAGCTCTGCCATGGCAGGAAGCACCGGTGCCCTGTGGGCTGCATCTCCTACACAGGGTACACAAGGGACTCCTCATGGCACCAGTGGTGACCCCAGCAGGGTTGGCATGGATGGGGTCTGCATTTCTCCCCATGACACTCAGCTGCTTTTCTGGCTTTGAATCCCAAACACTCTTAAGTTCCTTATTATTTCAAACCAAGCTTATGTAACACAATATGGTGAGAGTTGCAGAATTACTCAGTATCGATCAGAGGAAGGCTGGGCTGTGGAGACAAGATCCATGTTGCTATGTGTGGCTTAGCAACATATAAATGTATTCAAACAGAATAATGAAATTATCGTGGGGAAACAAAGCAGCCATCACTTGAGGAGATGGAGGATGTGGAGGCCTCTTGGAGCCCTTGTTTGCCAAGACAAGGAAGATGGGACTTATTGTTTGTGCAAATATGTGAACGGCCCCAGCCATGCCCTGCTCACAAAAAGTGTGTAATGAAGCCAGGCAGGGCTCGCTGCACAGAGCAGCTCCTACAGCTGGGCTGGAGCTCATTACTGTGGAACTGCTCCATGGACTGAGCCCTTGTCGGGGGGAGGCCATGCCTGGCTCTTGCCACAACCACGCTGTAAAACTGTCCCTTGCTCTGGCTCTGACCTGGCATTCACCTGGATTTTATCCACCCTTATCCTCACCCATCCCACCTCCCCATGGACCCATTGTCTGTCCCTTGCACTTGGAGCCAGTGTAACACCCAGAGTTCTCACAGGAGCGTGGCTGAGGCCCTGGAGCAGAGAAGAGCTGGACCCCATCCCAGATCCAGCACAGCTTTCCTGGGAGACACAGGTGGGCTGCTCCCAGGTCTGTGCCACAGCTCCTGCTGGCTGGCAGCAGCACCATTTTCATCAGCTGGCTGGCAGCTTTCAAATAAAGATATCTGGGGCTAAACATGTCTCTTTTCATTAAACTATCTGGGAGACAACAAATAGAAGAAGGAGCAGTGTCTGTGCTGGAATGATCTGGCACCCAAGAGCTCCGCGCCACTTTGCTCTGGGAACAGAAGGTGAAGACACAAGCCTGTGTGAGCTGAGCTGCCCTGGGGTCCCCCAGCAGCCCTGCAGCTGGGCACTCCAGCCTTTTATTGTCTGGTTTAATGGCTGGAGGCACTTGTGGCTGAGCCTGGAGCCGTGGCAGGGCAGCACGGGCGCTGTGCCGCTGCACGAACACAAGTGTGAGAGGAGAGCTCTTCTGGTTCAAGATCTTCTCCTTCACCCCAGCTCAAGGATTGCCCAGCTATGGGGGCAGCTTGGGGGGCTCTCAGGGAGGGTGGCCATGCACAGCACTCCTTCCACCCCTGGCCATTCCCATGGCACTGAGCCCAGCCTGGCATTCCACCACCCTCTGTGCAGACCTGGGCTTTTAAAAACGCACTGAGGGCTCACCTGAGAAAATAAAACCAAACTAAACAACCACTTCTTTGCACAGCTGGAGTATAATAACACATGTGGGTTATAAGATACACAGAAGAAGGTGAGGGTGGGTAGACAGAGCACAAATGCCTGTGTTGGATGCAGGTGTTGCTGCCTCTGAGACCCCACTCCTATGCCCAAAATGTCACAGCACAGCTACTCCTGGATGCCACTGTTTCTGCCTTTCTCATGTGTCCAGTGTGGGGAGGAAAGCTGCACTGCTTCTGAGTGGCATTGTCTCAAGAATAGTCTGAGGATGCCCTGCTTAGACACTTCATGTGGAGCAAAATCAGAAACCTGCTAATGAATTCCTTGCCTTGACAAAGAATGTCACAATACAGAAAAAATATGATCACTCCACCCCTGGTGTGCGCTCTCACTGCACTGTCCTTCTGAGGGTTCCCATCCAGAAGTTGCACTGGGAGTACCCAGCAGTGGTTGTTAAAGAAAATAAAGTGAAATATGCCCCATTTGTATTGTGAGGAGCTGGGGACTTGCCCAAAGCCAGGCTGGGGAGCTGAGGAGGTAGCAGGGAGCTGCCATCCAGCAGAGGCCTGGGGCTTAGGAGGGATTTCTGGTTTGAATTCTACCCACCTCCATGGTGACATTGGCCTTTCTACAACCTGAAACAGAAGAAGCTAAATGGCTGCTTTTAAGCTCATAAATCCAGCCCTGTCTGAACACCCCACCTTCCCCAGCTTCCCTTCTTTGGGATCATGGCACTCCCATCACCCACCAGTGCTTTCTACCACAGATGCTGGGTTAAAACTGCTCAGGGCAGGAAGAACTGCTGCCCCCCTGGAAGCAGCCCAGCAGCAAGGGATGCCAGTCCCTGCTGCACCCCACAGAGTAGTGGGGCTGGGGGCAGGCAGAGAGCTCAGCACCAGGAACCTGCAGGGCCCTTCTGCCCATGCCTGTGACCCCAGCTCTGTCGGAGCAGACAAGGACAGGCAGCAAGAAAGGTGCAGAGACACAGGGAGAAACCAGGCAGGTGCCCTGAGATGGGACCTTTGGCTGAGCCACCAGTGCTGCCAGGAGAGGCAGTGCCACTGGCAGGGCTGCTGGGGCTCCACAGACCCCAACTCCCCCTCGTCTGTTCAAGGGGACGCAGATTTCCCAGAGCCTGGCCAGGACAGGACCCATCAGGGCAGTTTGGAAATAACACAATTCCTGAAGCCTGAGCAGAAAGCAGCTGCCCTCTGGGCAGCCCTCCTCCAACACACAACCACAGGAACCAGCATCAACAGCAGCAAAAACTACAGAACATGATGCAGGCAAATGTTACCTGAGCATTTGAACGCTGTCAGCTCTACGGCCTGAAAGAGGGGAGAACATGTGTTAGCAGAGAGTATGGGTCTGGTGGCTTTGCTGCTGATGCCCCCCAAAACATTCCCTGGGGCCAGGCAGGGCTCCCTAAAACCCACCCACCCAGTGTCCCAGCATTGAGCTGCTGTACAGGCTGGGAACCAGAGCCTTCATCCCAGCCCCGAGGGACAGGCACCGGGCAGCGTCCCCACTCAGCAGTGGGGAGGTGACACCCTGCCCCAAAAACCCACTCTGGGGACCCTGACAGACCCATGGTGACCCACCAGGCTGGAGACCACAGAAAAATCCAGGAAAGGATGAGAGCACCCCTGTGCTGTGATGGGAAGAGCCCACTCTGTGCTTAAGGGATTGTTAATTCTCTGGGAGATGTGAAATTCCCACTCCCAGTCCAACAACAACAAAGATCACCAAACAACATTTAAAAAACACGAAGAACATCTTGTCTGTGTTTGTATCTTCATTCGCTTGGTGTTTTGTCATTTTAAGTGTTTTCAAACGCCTTTGAGTAGCATCTTCTCCTCATCCAAACTATTGTGCAGCTGCCAGTGACATTCTGAATCCGCTCCTCCGGCGAGCACCGTGACTCAGCCGGGGAGCAGGGAAACAGCCCTGGATTGTGTAACTGGGGGCACTGGAAGCAGCACAGGGCACAGCAGGCAGGGCACAGGTGTGCCCACCACCTGTGCCAGCTCAGGGACCCTGCCGGGGTCTGCACCAGCCCTCGGGAGCGCCGGCAGCACCGACTGCAGCCTCAGCCAGGAAGGGAACACACACATTAAAAATGCAGTGTTTATGCAGCAAAGATACAGCAAAGCCCTCGGTGACCCTCACACGGAGGGAAGAACTCTCTGTCTTTGCCTGCTCAGAAATGCCACGGCCTTGGCATTTAGGAGATCTGCTGTCCCTAATGCCCCTGCCTTAGGGAACTCGGGTTCTTGGGCTAATCCCTGTGGCCCACGTCTCATATCTGCTGCCGGGAGCTTAACTCTGACCCTGGTTCACACAGCCAGCACCTGGCTGGCTGAGAAATGCATCACCTGTGAGTGAGTCCCGGTGTTGTTCAGCACGAGGGACCTGGTGCTGTGGCATTAACCACAATATAAATCACGAGAGGTGGAAATATGGATTTTACTGAGTGGCTTCAGAATGATATGCCAGCTATAGAAGTATTATCTATTGGATAAATAAGAGCTGTCTATGTGACATAGGTTTTCAAAGGATAAATATTAGAGAGGGAAAGAGAGATCCTTCAGTGAGAGACTCATGAAAGTAGTGTTGGATTTTATTCTGAGGAAATTACAGCACTTGTATGTCAAGTGCACAAGGACTGATGATCATTTCAATAGCAGGAGATGGAAGTGGGAGCAGAGTAGTCAAATTTAAATTGCTCCCTGCTTTAGGCTGTGCCTTGCAGAGTTCTTCATCCTGATGCAGGCAGCACAGCCCTCCTGGGAGAGATGAAACTTGCCAATAGTACCTGCCTGTGTGATTTAATTTGCTGCCCCTGGGAAAGTCACCTGCTTGATCCATACCAACCTCAGTCTAGGGTTTTATGGCTCAAATTCAGTGTCACCTCATGTAGGGCCCTGCTCTAAGCACCATCCTGGTCTGGCAAGGGGCTGGATCCCCACAGGCTCAGGGTGAGCCTTTGTCTTGAAATTCGACTGCTCTGGGACTGGGACCTCCTCCTCTCCTGCCCTTGGAAAGGTGCCCTGCCCTGTTGGACCCCCTGCCCAGGCTCAGGTGGTGTCCCTACAGAACTGCTGTGCTCTGGCTGGGGTGAAGGTGGAAGGATAACAGAAGATGTTACATACCGGTCTCTCAGGTGACATAATTGATGAAATTCCCATGGGAATTTTGGCTCCAAAATTTCCTAAGGGGTGAAGCAGCACAATGAGCTCATAGACCAGAGAACAGAAATATTCATGCTTTCCCAAGAACTTGGTGCTTTGTGTCCCCCACTGGAGCAAAGGCACCAGACAGGTCACTGCACTTACAAAGTAGTTGGAGAATGCACAACACTTTTTCCTCAAATCCAAAATCCCTATTTTTTACTGTCATCTTTGCCTCTCCTCCAGAAAATTGATTTTAAGACACTAACATAGATTTTTGTCTCAGGAGAATGCAATGCTGCCTAACACACTGATGAGACCCCACAGCCAGGCTGTAGCCATGGACCTGACCCCTCTGAGACCCACAAGGACTCTGCCTTCCCCTGCAGCAGCAGCAGCAGCAGCAGCAGCAGCAGCACCAGACCCTGTGCTCACACAGGCACAGCGTGCAAAGGAATCAATGCAGTGCCAGGTGCACTAAAATTCAAGTCTTGTGAATAACATTTTACTGTGGTGTCACCCCCCCAGCCTAGGCTAACAGCAACAACAATCCTCTTACCTTTGTTGGTGATGTTCTTCACTGGGGGGTCTTTCTGCACAGGGTTTGGCAGGGCACTCCCAGCTGCAGGACTCAGCTTCCCTGTCTCCCAGGAGGTTGTGTTTCTTGGACTGGATAAGTAGTTGATGGGATGAGAGCAGTTCTGTAATGACAGGCAAGAGATACAGGACAGTGAAAATTGCAACAAGTCTTTGCTATGTCCAGATCCATCTCCAGAGATCCATTTCACCAGCACTGCTTTGGCTCCCACCCCACCCTGGCAGAGCTGCCTAATAGGGGCAGGCTATCTTTGGGTCTGTGTTGTCCAACAAGACTGCAAAGAAGGGAGACAAAAGTAAAAAATAAGATTTCTTTCCATCATCATCTCCTCAAAGCAGACCCAGGGTACAGCTGGGACCCTCCTCTGGTGAGTGTCTGATGGATGAAGGGGCAGCAGGGATTCCTTCCAACTTACTGTGAACGAGAGGGCTTTCTTCTTGTCCTTCATCCTCTGGATGGCATTCCTCACCTGGAGCAGAGCAAGGACATGAGAGAGGGCCACAGCAGCTCCAGCACAGCTGGAGATGCTCCAGCAAGTCCTGGAGAAAAAGCAGCCACGCTTCCAGAAGCACAGAACTGCTGCCAGAACCCAGCTGCCCCCAGATGCCAACACACAGCTGCTGTGACGAGTGACTGAACCCAGCCAGGGGCACCTCTTACCTCGCTGTTATAGATTGCATACACCAGGAATATGTACAGGCCCTGGAAGAGAGAGAGCAGAGCAAGGGTCAGAGGTGTAGGGCTGGCTTGTGCTCCTTGGCATGCAGCAAATGGGCTTGAGGAGCTCTGGAATGGGTGAGACTGGCACAGAAGGTGGGCACAGCACAGCCAGGGACAGCCAGGCAGGAAGGACCTTCCTTCCACACTTCAGACCAGGCTGTGCACAGAGTCTGCTGCTCTCACACACCGAGCACCAGTGGGCAGTGGCACCTTGGCCACTGCAGAGCACTGGGCACAGCTGTGTGAGGGATGTGCCCAGGGAGAGTGCCCAGGCCAGGCTCAGAGCGAGCACTGCCTGGGGGCCGCAGCCTGGGGCTAATTACAGCTCCAGACCAACGATTTTGGCCTTAAAGCAGCCCTATCTGGCCCACCAGATTTATGTTATATCTGTGGGTGTTTTGTTATCGCAGCTAGATAAATCAGCTGCAGCAAGAGATGCAATTCATCTTGTCTTCAACGAGCCTTGCTCTCATCTGCGAGCTCTTGGCAGGCGCAATGGTAGCAGCCCCCTGGCACCGTGCCGTGACCTGTCCTTCAGCCAGCAATGCTGGTCACTCCCCCAGACCAGATTTCTGGCCAGGTTTCCAAGGCAGGTCTTCCTTGAAAGAATCATTCTGGATGAGCGTGGGGAGGGGGGAGCGGAGAGGTCGGCTGGGAGGAGAGCGAGGAAAGAGAGGAGGCCCAGCTGCAGCAGTGGGCAGGAGTGGAGATGCAGCTCTGGGGGAGCCCCCCCTGCTTGCCCTTCCAGCCCTGCTCCTGCCCCACAGCACCACAGGCTCCCTCTTGCTGTGCAGGCACTCTCTGGGTTCCTGCACTGCCTGGCTGGAGAAGGAGTGGTCACGTTTGCCTTGAAGACTGTCTTGGGCTTCTGCAGACAAATAGAAAGAAGTCAAACAAAAACCAACCCCAGCAGCAGGACAACTGCACGGGACCCACACGTGAAGAAACACTCCAGCCTCAAAGGAAATTCCAGCGAGTGATCCATAAGACAGTCAGCAAAGGGGCTGGATGGCTTTCTCTCATTTCTGCAGCTTCTCAACAGCATTTATTTCTCCTCTGGGGCAATCTGCAGATTGTCCTGAACTTGGTAATGAAGGGGCAGAGGCAAATGAGTCCAGCACAGTCATGTCTGTCCACACAGCTCTGAGCCTACAGTTCTCTCCTGCTCAATAACCCAAGCATGGCATAAGGAGACATGAACTGATGCTGTTTAATTATCATTAAGACAGGCCTCCTGGCATCCTCCTGATATCCTTAAGAGCAGAGATGTGGAGAGGCAGCCCTTGTCTGGCTTGGAACCTCCCGATGGATGTGCATGAGCAGCACCCGGCTGATGGAGCACACCCCTGAGCAGCCATCACATCCCTGGGCCAATGCTGCTCTGCAAAGAGCCAAGTGTGCCAAAGGGAAGGACTGCAAACCTGGCTGCTCCATGAGCATGAGCTACAGCAGGAGCCAATTTCTACTGAAACAGAAAAAAACCCCAGGAGATGGGGGTAGAAAACTGTGATCCCAGTGGTTTGGAGGGCAGTGTCCTGTTGCTCCATTGACTTGGATCCCCTGGAGTAGGATTTGTCCTCAAGCATTGGGCAAGGGACCCTGAACATGCAGTGCCAAGAGCTGGGGCAGTCCGGGGAGTCCCCCTGGACACCTCTGGTGCAGGCACAGCCTCAGCCCCAGGGCTGGGTTGACCCACACTGTGCCCCTCAGCCACCCCCTGCTCCTCCCTGCCTGCTGAGACCTCCCTTCAGGAGCGTGTTGGGAGCCCTGTTGGTGTTCAGGGGTGTTCAGGGGTGTTCAGTGCTTCTCTAGCTCCATCTACAGCTGCCTCCTCTCAAGGTTTGCAAGGCCTCTGCTGACGCTTTGAATCGCAGGTGGCAAGCACATGTTCCAGGAGTGTTTGTCACCTTGTGTCCCTGAGCTCCAGATATCCCGAGGTGCTGGGAGCAGTCCCAGCTTGGTGCAGAACTGAGCTCTCCTGGCTGCTGGGACTTACACAATTTGCTTTTCACTCTTAGCCACATGCAGGCTGGTTAAAGCTTTAAAGTCTTTGGATGAAAACAGTAAACTCAGAAGCAAATATAGGTGTTGCTTTATGCACCAGCTTATGATGTCACCTTCTGCCCTCCAGAATTCCCTATTAACACTCACTTATTAAAAACGTGACTGCAATAACACCAGCCATGGCCATGGCCCTGGAAGATACCAAGACAAGTAAAAAGCCTTAGAAATGTAGCCAGCTGTTGAAGAGGAATGAAGAGTCTGAAGGAGATTATATGATCCACACAAGGTCTTGCAAGTCAGAGCTAGAGACAGCCCCCAAAATTCCAGTTGTCCCAAGCAAGGTTCTGACCATCAGCCCACCAAAGCTGGCACGCAAAACACCCCTGCATGTCACCCATCCCAGTACAGCTGTCACTGGGCACTGGAGGCATCCCTTGGGACCAGCTGCATGGCTGCAGACAACATGGATTTCAGAGGTTTTCAGTTCTTGATTCTTAGTGCTTCCCCAACCTCCCTCAGTAAAGCTGAGCCCCAGGCAAGGGGAAGGTGGCTGTGCCTGTACTGTTCACAGAGGTCACAACCTCTCAGAATGTCTGAACAGCAGCTAGATGGAAAACACCCATCCTGGAACACACCATCCAAGCAGCAAACAAGCACACTGTGGCTGGATGTGGCCTTTGACACACTCTCCAGCAACAGCCCTGCTATAACAAGGACAGTGACACCCAGGGCCCAGCCCTGTCCTGCAGGAAATAGGATCATTTCCCAGATGCAAACAGCAGGAGGGATGTCTGCCCCATTTGACTGCCCAGGTACCATTTTAATTACCCACTATATGAGCAAATAAAAACTCTAATGAGTTTGTAACTGCCATTTTGAAACCACACTGATGTGAGAAAAACTAACACAAGAAATAAGATGCAAACTGGAAACCTGTGGCACCAGTAGGACACAGCCAGAGACTGGGGCTGAGGGTCATTGGATGTATATAAATGTATATTGCCTGTATATTGGTGTATAGAGTTATATTCTGTATCTTGGAGGGATGAAATGAGTTTTCTCAGACAAAACAGCCCAGTGCCTTGGGAAAGCAGGGCTGGCTTCGGAGCTAAAGTGTTCCCTGGCTCCAAGGACAGGTTGAGTGCACTGCAGGTACTGGCCTGGGGACTCAGGGGGTGCAGGACTCACCTGGAGGGAATTCAGCACAATGAAGACATAGGCCCAGACAATGCTGAGGTGGACGAGGACCCCACATACCCAGGTGAGCCCCAGCACAGGCAGCAGCACCAGGACGGGTTTGGCAGTGGCCCTGGCAGCAGGAAGAGCTCAGGGTTACCCAGGCATATTTCAGACATGAAACACTACCAAGACAGTAGCTGGGCAACAAATTCCTCTGCAAACAAAATAAGTTAAGACAGGGAAAACCAAATATTTCACCTCCCAGACCCCAGTGTGCCAGCCCTGCTTTTCATTTATCACTACAAGTTAGCAAGAAGGGAGCTCTTTGACGTCATCAGCCATGAGAAAATAGCTATTTTCCCCCCAATTTCTGCTACAAGGAAGGTTTCTCCATTTGTTTTATTTGCACATGGATGTCACTCTGCCCTCCAGAAATGCCCTATCTTTGTGCTTCTGTAAATTTGGGGAAATTTATTTATGCTACAGGGGAACAATGCGTGTCTAGCAGGGGTATCCGGCGCCAGCTAACAACAATAAAAATTCACAGAGCATGATAAAGTAATGACTCAGGCAGCAGTATTTTAGAGGTCTCTCAGTATTGACTGATTACAGAAGTCCCCACTGCCTCTTCCCCTGTGTGTATAGCTCACACCAACCTTACTTTCAACCCACCAAGCCCCAAGCTTGTATTTGTGCAGGCACCGCCAAGGGTGTCCTGTCTCAAAGAGATGAGATTTAAGGGTGTGAGTGCAGATGGAGAACAGCACTGATTCCCAAAGCTGAAGATGCTGGCTGGGCTTCTCAGCTGGGATTAGAGACTGTCTTTGGGTGAGACACAGTTACCCCGGGGGACAGAATCCCTGCTGCCCTTCCTGCCCTGAGTCTCACAGCTCACTGACTCTCACTTGGCCAAGCTTCTCTGGGCAGGCTGTGCCAGTGCCTCACCAGCTTCACTGGAAAGGATTTCTTCCATGGATCTAACTCTGTCTCACATCTTTCACAGCGAGAGCAGCCACAGCTGGCAGAGCCAGGCCCTTCCCTGCTCACCAGATCTGTGCTCCAATCTGGTTCTCCAGGCTGCTGTTGGGTGTCAGCATCTTCAGTCTCCTGCGGGCACTGGCCACAGTCACCATCACCACCCGGAGCAGCACGAAGGTGTTCACCTGCCAGGGCAGAGCTGCTGCACTCAGTGACATCCTGTACTCTCAGTGAGTGAGACTTTTCTGCTGGGAACTAGGGTCAGAACTTGGGGACAAATATCACTACCAGGAAAGCAACAAAATCAAAAGACTTCACAGAGCTATCTCCACATGTATGAAAACTAGGAAGCTTATCCCAAAATTTCTCCTACAGAAAGCCTTCCCTGTTACAAGGCCTATTCTGGACCCCATAAACATTGGGCTTTTTCTGCTGCTGTGTTTTCTATAATGATATTTCAAGGATGTAGATGTTCCTGTATTAAAATCAGACCTCTAGTTAAGGCAGTGCCACACACCATGTTCCTAACAGAACAGCCATCCAAGAACCGGTCAGCAAAATTTTCTTAAAGCCCTTTTTCCCATCAACAAGCTTTTCTGATTAAAGAGACTTATTTGTGTTAAGAAGTCCATATAAAGTAAAATGCCATTTTTCCTATAAAAACAGCAGGCACGAGCTTCACCCCTGACTCTGCAGTGCTTTCCAAGGACCAGACCCAAAGGATTCCCACCTTCCCAGCAGGGCTTGGCACTTACAGCCAGGATGAAGAGCACAGGCCCCACAAAGGCCCAGATGACGTTGGTCTGCACGTTCAGCCAGCAGTGGTTGGATGCCACATACTTGTTAAAGGAAGTTGCAAGGGTCACCCCCACGATAAGGATTGGAAGCCCTGCAGAAAAACCCACAGATTAAACCCTGGGAAAAGCAAAGATGCCCCATGCAGGGCACTGTGCACCAGACAATTGCTTCAACGCCCCCCTGACCAGACAGACTTCAGCGTGAGCCTCCAAAACCCCACGAGCGACATCAATTCTCTGCAGCTGAAATCTGTCCTGGCTCAACACAGCCAGATTTACAAGCTGTCAGCATCTTTCTCTGAGGTATAAAGCATTCCAAGTCCTGAGTCCTGACCAAAGCAATTTATTCCTCAGATTGCTTTTTTAACAAAATGGACAATCAAAGACATAAACCAATCCAAAATACTTGAAGCGGGTGCCCCGTGTCCAGCTAGGTGTGTGCTCTTTGAGCAGCACATCCCTACAGAGCATCCTCTTTGACACAAAACTCAGCTTATTCAAATAATTCTCTGTCCCTAAAGGGCTCCCTCAGAATAAAAGGTGCCTGGTGAGGAACACATTTATATTTAATTACTATCAGACAATAGTGATGCTCTCCAAGAACAAGAACTTATCATAAATCTCCTCCTCCATTTTTTTTTTACACTGGACTCCTGGATTTAGAAATATAACAGCAATGCTGCTTAATTTATACTCTAAGACTGGCAATTTGACAAATAATTCAAGAGAGCCTGTACAGGGCACTGGCATCCAGTTGTCATATTAAATCAAATCAAACAATTGTGCATCTCTCCTATTAAAACTTTCCCTAGGAAAGAAAAATTATATTTTCCTGAGGACCCAAGGCAGACGAATGTGCAGATACCCCAGCCTGTCACATAGTAGAACTTCATTCTCCTGTCTTCGCTCATGTTGACTGCTACCACTTTGCTCCAGAGGAGAAGCCCCTCTACCAGCATCCATGAGAAGGCTGACATGAAGAAGAGATGCAGGAAGGCAGTGACCATGAAACACAGCACCTGGAGGGGACAGAAACCACAACTGCACAATGTATATATGTGCATCTCCAAGATAGGCAGTTCTGCCCTAAGTGCCAGTTACAGGTAATTAATAGAAGGGTTTATACTTCTGTTGGGTTACTCTGACAGCGATGCTGGAGACATTCACATGGGCTGAGTGGGCCATTCCTGGTGAGCTCACCTGGTTGGTCTTGGCCAACTCACTGAACATGAGCAGAGCTTCTCCTGCAGCCAGTGCAAAGACCAGGTTCTTGTGCACAGTCGTTCGTTCGCTCTTGGGGACGCTGGGGAGGGAGAGAGGGAGCCCTGAGCTGCAGCCAGACAAAAGGGTGCACGACAAAAGGTTCTCCCTGTCCTCTCGGGCTGTGCAGGCCTGCCTGGGCAACCTGTGTTCTCTGCGCCACTCACTGCAAAGATGACAGTCTAAGGGGCAGAGGACAACCCTGCTGTGCAAGCACTTGGTGCTGGGGACACTCCTGCAGCCTTTGGCCACAGCTCTGGGGAACAGGCAGGGAGGGGGAGGTGGAGGGAGCCACTGCCATGCTCACGAGGCAGAGCTCTGTGCTTGCCAAGTGACACAGAAGGGTTGGCAATCAAAGAAATAGTCCTTGCTCCATTTATTTTATAAAAACTAATTCTAGAAGAGCAGCTTTTATAGTAAACATCGTTAGCAATTTATAAAAGTCTTGCCACAGACAGCCAGGTGCGTGCACAGATCAATGAGCATCTCCACAGAAACAACGAGGGCTGAGCCCCTCTCCAGCCAACAACGACCCCTCCCCTCTGTCATGGAGCACAGTGCAGCTCCCACCTCTCCCCATGCACCTGCATCACCCCACGCTGACAAAGGACACTCTGAGAAAGGCTCTGAAGTAAGATAGCAAGTAGAAAATACAGAGAAGGCTACAAGTGTCCGGGCTTTTCTTACCGAACTACCAAGAACAAAACGAAGGTGACAGTCAAGGCACAGAAGGAAACTCCACATCCAATAAAAGTCAAAGTCTGCAGTGTGAACTCCTCCTTGGTGGTCCTCTGCTCCAGACAGAAACAACAGAAGGTACAAATCCCTCATGAATTAACCACACCAGTGGCAGTCCCAGCATCCACCCTGGATCAGCCACAGCTCCTCACATACCTGCATCTCATACACCTGCAGCAGGATGGCAAAATTTGTGGTGTGGTTGCAAAAACAGGCAGTGGAGTCTGGGAGAGACATCACCACAGAGCAGCCAGCTGTGGACCACATCCCACCAGCATCTGGGCTAACATGCAGCAAAAAACAGACAAAACAACAGAAATTGCCTTTCATTTCCACAGAAACCCTGGGCATGATGGGAAATTCATTCTCCCAGGAAAAGCAGAGTTTAAAGGAGGAAGATGAGGATATCAGAAACATGTCTTCATGTGGACTTCCCTTTGGTCCATCCTTTGTCTCAGCAGCTTTGGCTCATCCATCAGGCACGCAGTGAAAATAGATCTGGTGTCAATGTGTGCAGTAAAGAGTGGAGTTCAGCCATCCCAGCTTCAAACAGAGCCCAGTTATTGCACAGCTCTGGGCAGAGCTCCTTGTACAGCCCCTCCATGGAGATCAGCACTGGGCTGGCTGTGTCTGACTCTGCCCACCAGCTCAGACTGACACAAGCCCAGCGTGGTGGGGCTCTGGGTCCTCAGCACAAGCTTGTCTCAGCCATCCTCCTGTGCTCCCATCTGAATTCCCTGGCCAGGGACCACGGCTGCAGCTCTGTCCCCACTGCCCCCTGAGCCTCTCCAGTACCACAGGAAGGTCAGCATCAGAGCAGGGCTGCTGGCACCCTTTGGACAATAACCAGCTGTTTCCAAAATCACGTCCTTCCCACCTTCCCCAAACTGACCCATGCCTGTTACAAGTCTGGGACTCTAAGGAGGTTTTTTTCACTTGAATGACTTAATTACCAATCCATAATATATCACAGCCTCAGTGTTCTCACCACAGTGACATTCAGCAAAAATCGCATCCCAGTGCCAGGCAGGATTTATGAGGCTGGGAGTCCTGCATGTCTTTGGGGCACGTACCTTGGACTGACTCTTCTTTGTCACAGGCAACAATCATAATTAACCAGAGCTTTCCATTTGAGTTGTATATACCTCGTTAAAGGTCACTTGATTGTGAGTGACTTCTCCAAAGGAAATCTTCCCAAGAAAGCATTCTGCTCCAGTAGACAGGGGATGACAGCATGCAAAGGAGGCAAAAAATTCCAGATCTCTACTCTTACCATTACATTTATATTGAGATGTTTGATTTTCCAGTGGAAATAAAAAGCTCATAAATCTGGGGACCCGAACTGAAACAAGGCACCTGAGGCTGAAGTTCCAGAAGGCACAGATGGGCCCCACCAGAGTATCAGGCAGGTCCTGCAGGCAGAGAGAGGAGAGAAGTCACACAGCCACACACGTGCTGTGCAGGTCACTCACTTGGCTGGAACAGGGTCTGTCAGCACAGGACAAACACCTCCCCAGGGACACAGAGTCAAGGCAGGAGCCCTGGGCAGGGACAGCCCTCATCCCAAAGCCCTGGGGTGCTGAGCCGTGCTGTGGACAGCGGGGTCAGGCTGGCAGGAGGTGCCTGGGGGGCACAGCTCCTCTGGGGTACCTGGACACGGTGCTGCAGGCGGTAGTGCACGGACGTGCTGATCTCCTGGAAGCCGCTGAGCAGAGTGGAAGAGATCACAGCTGTGCCCACTGCGGTGCTCAGGTACCTGCCGGGGAAAGGACGCTGCTCACAGACACAGGAAGCACAGGACGTGCTCAGAAAACGGGATGTCCCAGTGTACAGGACAGCTGGAAGGATGCGAGTCGCTGCCAGGGCCACCTGCAAAGGGGCTGGGCACAGGGGAGGACACCTGACAAAACCTCACCACTGCCTCGGCACTGGGGACGGGCACTGCAGCATCCCGAGGGTTCCAGCTGCGCAGCCCAAGGGAGGAGCGGGCGCAGCGTGTGCGGGATGTGCGGGATGGATGTGAGGGATGTGCGGGATGGATGTACAGGATGTGCGGGATGGATGTACAGGATGTGCGGGATGGATGTACAGGATGGATGTGCGGGATGGATGTGCAGGATGGATGTGCGGGATGGATGTGCAGGATGGATGTGCGGGATGGATGTGCAGGATGTGCGGGATGGATGTACAGGATGGATGTGCGGGATGGATGTGAGGGATGTGCGGGATGGATGTGAGGGATGTGCGGGATGGATGTACAGGATGGATGTGCGGGATGGATGTGCAGGATGTGCGGGATGGATGTGAGGGATGTGCGGGATGGATGTACAGGATGTGCGGGATGGATGTACAGGATGGATGTGCGGGATGGATGTGAGGGATGTGCGGGATGGATGTACAGGATGGATGTGCGGGATGGATGTGAGGGATGTGCGGGATGGATGTGAGGGATGTGCGGGATGGATGTACAGGATGTGCGGGATGGATGTGAGGGATGTGCGGGATGGATGTGAGGGATGTGCGGGATGGATGTGCAGGATGTGCGGGATGGATGTGCAGGATGTGCGGGATGGATGTGAGGGATGTGCGGGATGGATGTGCAGGATGGATGTGCGGGATGGATGTGCAGGATGGATGTGCGGGATGGATGTACAGGATGGATGTGCGGGATGGATGTACAGGATGTGCGGGATGGATGTACAGGATGTGCGGGATGGATGTACAGGATGGATGTGCGGGATGGATGTGAGGGATGTGCGGGATGGATGTGCAGGATGTGCGGGATGGATGTACAGGATGGATGTGCGGGATGGATGTGAGGGATGTGCGGGCGGCCATCCCCACCTAGCGTTCGTAGCTCCGGGAGCGCAGCGGGCCCGGCTCCGCTCCCAGAGTCACCTCCTGCCCAGCCAGAGGGGACCCTGCAGTAGCCCCTGTGGGTTCTGTTCCCTGCCACCCCAGCAGAGCTGGTAACCCCCGGGAGCCAGAAGAACGCAGGAGACCCCACGGGGCATCTCAGTGCACAGACAGCGCCGGGGCCAGGGCTGAGATGGGTCAGGCTGAAAATCACCCCAAAATCCAGGCGCCAGCTCAATGCAGATTTGGAAATGAGCTCTTCTGTGGCATTGAGGCCAGCCCTGGGGCACGGGGGGTTCTGTTTCACTCACTTCTGTCCCCCTTCAGAGGCAGCCATGTCCTGGGACATGGCACTGGTGCCACTGCTGGACAGGCAGCGCTGCAGGGAGCTGTAGCCAAACCACATGTTCTTCACTGTGACCCTCTGGAGGCCTGGAGGGACAGAGCACAGGGACAGGTACAGAGCACGGAGACAGGTACAGAGCACAGGACAGGGCTGGACACCACTGCCCTCACCTGGGGAGTGATACTGGGGGTCCAGAGCGCCCTCAGCTCCAAGCTGTGTCTCTAGAGGGGCTGTACAGAATCTCTCCCCCACAGCCCACCTCCCTTTCACCAAGGGCATCCCCTCCCCACACTTCTGACCTCATGTGGGCAAGGTAAACAGCCTGTGCCAATCAGGAAGGTGGTGCAGAAGTACCAGGGGAGGCTCAGTGTCATAACAAACCTCTGGATTTCAGCCTTTGCATTTCTTCTGCAGGAACTTCGATGAGGTCGTGCCTGCCTTTCTCAGGGGTCTGGACCACATATGCATCACCATTCAGCTCCTGCTCGCTCAGCTCCAGCTCCCTCACCTCCAGCCCTGGGCAGGGGTAAAATCAGGTGCTGAACCAGGGTTCAGCCTTCCTCCAGAGCTACTGCTACAGCAAAGTTGCACAAGGACTCCATAATTCCAGCCAAGGCCAGCCAAGACCCACTGCAGCAG